>NC_046193.1:359270-718540 GCF_011004875.1 Balearica regulorum gibbericeps
GGTATGACACTTCCTCCGTGAGACCACGAAGTGGCAGCACTCGCAAACTTCCAGCAAATTCTCTTTTTTCTTTTTTTTTTTTTTTAACTCCCAGGCTAGCTGGAGCTGTCTCTAATAGGAGGGCACACAGCGCGTATCCAAACGCAAAGTCAAGTCCTCACTAAATCCTCCCTTACCTCCCACTTGGCAACTCGTGCCTCCCCGGGTGGCTCCAGTGCTGCAAGGTCCCAAGACACCGCGTCGCATGCAGCAAGGGGCTGTACATTTTATTATCTCTCCGTTTAACCAGAGAGATATACGGTACATCCGTATAGCTTTTCCACACGCTTGGGTTAAGATGGCACGGAGGCAAAACGGGACAAACCTTTCGGGCTCTCGTGGTCATCCACGCGATGGCGGTTTCCTGGGTAAGGGTGTGCCGTGGTGCTCGGGGACCTGCCACTGGGGAGGAGCAAACTGTTTTAGTAAGAGGCGTCTGCGCGAGGGCAGTTGTGTGGTTGAAGCATTTTACGTACCAGTCCGGGGGCACCTTTGCCTACTGTGATTTTAACCCCTCTGGAAGATTTCTGTCCCTCTTCAACATAAACATTCTCTTTGTGGTTTCAACACAGGTCAGAATTACAAAACACCCCGTGTCTCTGCCATACTAGAAAGCTGCCTTTTCCAATACATTATAAAAATACCAAATTTTGCAGTAAAAAAAAAAAAAAAAATCTGCAGTAATAAATAACCTCTCCATTTCTTTATCTCGATTTGCAAAGCTAAGGTTCAGCCTTGCTCCTCTGCAGCATTTATACCTAGGAAGGCATATCGTCCTCCATACCTCGCTGGGCAATTAAATGCCGACGACATTTTGTGTGAAGGGGTTTTCAAAATGCACAGAATCCCTTGTATTTCCTCCCTCGTGAAGGTGATATATCCCAATTAATTAGATGTTTCACGGCAAGCTTTGCTCTGACTGGGAGTTGTCCCTGCTCCTTGGGCTCGAGGAACTCCCTGTCAAATTTGCCTTACACGTCGTAGCTGCATTTAAACAAATGTGCACTGTGCTGGGCCGCAAGAAAAGAAAACATAACTTGCATACGGATATTATGAAAACGTGGTCACGGTATTTTGAACAGTGAAATTACTTGTGGAAAAGTAAATTGCGGCATTACTAACTGCAGGGGCAGCCAGGCCGCCGGGGTCACCCCGCGGTGCCGCCAAGGCGATGGGAACCTCCCCCCACGAAACGGCGTGGCCGCACCTGGAGCAGCCCCGGCCGCCCCGCTCCCGCACGCCGCCTCCGGCAGCGCCTCCTCCGCGCCCGGGAGGCACCGCCCCGGCCCGGCCCGGCCCGGCCCCGCCGCCATCCCCAGCAGGAAGGGCCGCAGCCCGCCGGCGGGCCGGGCAGGGCCGGGGCCGCCATGGCCGGTGAGTGCGGGCCGGGGAGAGCCCGGGGGTGGCGGGAGGAGCCCGCCGGCGGGCCCGCCTGAGGCAGGGGGCAGCCGCCTTCGGAGGCGGCCTCGCGTCGCTGCTGCGGTCCGCGACTGGAGCGGCTGGGTGCTGCCGCGCGGTTCGCGAGGGCGGGTGGTTTGGTGCCTGCAGCGCCCCGTACTCGGGCCGCCTCAGCGCGGAAGCTCTGAGGGAGGAGGTTACTGCGTGATCGTGGCGGGCCCGTGGGTCTCGGGGTGTGTGGGTGTGTAGGTGTGGGGTGTGTGACCGGCCCGTGGGCCCCGAGGAGGGTGTGTGTGTAGGTGTGTGACCGGCCCGTGAGTTCTGGGGTGTGGGGGTGTGTGTAGGTGTGTGACCGGCCCGTGGGTCCCGGGGAGGTGACCACCCGCGGGTGGTAGCATGGCGTGAGCCCCAGCCCCGAGGAGCGGGGGCTGGCCGTGCGGCCTCTGGCCTCAGCCCCAGTCCTGGGCAGTGCGGCAGTGCTGGCGGGCTGGGGTTCGGGGTACACAGCCGGTTTTACAGGGCGGGCAGGAGTCGGTTTGGGGGTTTGCGGCCAGCAAATGCAATTAGGTGAGTGTCTGAAATGGAGCATTTGTGTGACCCCACCAAGGGCAGGGGTGTGACAAGGGCGTGACGTGTCTGCTCCCAGGTGTAGTCAGCGCGGTGCTGGATTTCACACCTCGGCACACGTCGTGTGGCGGTGAAAAGCAATTTGCTGCTGATGGCCAGCCTCTGTCTTCTGCTCGGTAACATCCTGCCTCTGCTCCTGTGCTGCACACAAGCTCTCCTGGTTTCTTAAGGGTCATCTGGTTTTAGCCTTCGTCCGAAGCTTGGAGGACTGGGAATGTGCATAAACTAATGTCACACTTGAGTATCGAGAGCATTTTAATGTTTTGCTTGCTGTTTTATTTCTATTTTTAAAAGATATTTCAGATAAAGATGAGTTACTGAACTTTACAACTACCTGAAAGGAGGGTGTAGCCAGGTGGGGGTTGGTCTCTTCTCCCAAGTAACAAGCAATAGGACAAGAGGAAACGGCCTCAAGTTGTGCCGGGGAGGTTTAGATTGGAGATTAGGGAAAATTTCTTTACCGGAGGGGTTGTCAGTCACTGGAACAGGCTGCCCGGGGAAGTGGTGGAGTCACCATCCCTGGAGGGACTTAAAAGACGTGTGGATGTGGTGCTGGGGGACATGGCTTAGGGGTTGAACTCAGTGGTCATAAAAGGTCTTTGCCAACCAAAATGATTCTGTGATTCTATGACTTGCTGTCATACATCCTTGACTTCTGGTTACTAACTCGCCAGTAGCAGCAGCATGTTGCAGTGAGTGCGGCCAGGGAGGGTGACGCGTTGTCTTTCACCACTTCCAGCCCAGAGGAGCAGACCAGTTGCTCTTCATCAGGGGTGCATTTGGTAACCAGTGCAATCTGATCACCTCAGACCTCTTCTCTGCAGCCAGATTCCTTCTTAAATCCTCAGCATCCCTTTCTTGGGGTCTTGAAAGGGAAAAGCCAAAAACTAAATTAGCGTTAAGCTAACATTTTGTTGAGAGAGACTTTTTTAGCTCTTTCCTGAGATGCTTCAGTGGGGAGTTTGCATGGACACGTACAAATGGCAGGTCACGTGCCTTCAAGGTTCTGGTTGTCAGCTCGCATTTATAAAGTTTATGTAAGTCTTCCAGGAGTTTTACAGAAGTTGCAACTTGTGTTTGCATTGCACAGCAGATACCATTGAGGTTTCTGGAATGGATGTTTACAAATTATTTATGGTGTTAGGAAAATGTCAGAGAGATGTGTTGGGTTTTGCGTCTGTTGTATTTAAATTTATCTCCTTGTGATGATCTTGTCTGTTTCCTTGGTAAATTGAAGGAGGCTTTTAAGGGGAAACCAAACAAAAGATGAAACCGTAATGAAGATACATTGGTGTCAGAGACAGTATCGAGTCTTTATGTCAATAGTGGTGGAGTTATTAATTGGAAAGGTATACCTGCCTGACTTAAGGCAGTTGAGCAGCATTTATGCTCCCGAGGCCCAAGTATGGATGAGAGCGGTTACGTGTCACAGCGTAGCGAGGAGGGGCTGATCGCAGCCTACGAATTTGAAATGCAGCTGGATTTGTTCATTTACTGTGATAAACCTGAGGCGCAATGCAGGCCCCGGCCTACGGTGGCAGGTCCCTGGGGCCATGTGGTTTTATCCAGAGGGGCAGCGAAAGTAGATCGTAGAGGAGTGTATGCAGGGGACTGCTAGAGGCAGAGTCCTATTTGATATTCCTTGTACAGAAAACAACATGGAGTCTTTTATCATAAGAATAATAAAGCAGAATCAAAATTACAAAGGGGTTTTTGACAGTCACTACAACCTGAAAGTTATGTTTTGTGTTATCGTTGTGCCAGTGGCTAGTGACACCTTCCAGGGACCAGAGGCCTCACCACAGGCGTGTGGAGCAAGAGTGCCAATGCCAAAGCGCTTGTCTGACGGTCTGGCTGCTGCCAGGGCCTGCCACGCCGGTGCCTAGGTTAGCAGTTGTCTCTGAAAAAACTCTCTGTGAACACTGCTATTAAATTAGGCAGAGCTTTGGGAAGCGTGGCTCTGTGGCCCTTGACATTTTTCCTGCAGGTGCTGTGGAAGACAGTCTGGTGCTACAGTCGCATAGGATCAGATTTTTTATTAGCCTTGTTGCTTCGAAAAAGAGAATATATTTCAGCAGCCTTAAAATGCCAGCACTTAGTATAATGGCTGGGTCATTCTGCAGTTATTGCCAGAAACCTAATTGCCCATTTGGAAGGAAGAATAGAGATGTGTCATTTTATTGAAGGGTTGCAATGGGGGTGATTTTTACCTGCAGGTGAAAAATGCTGAGCATGTTGCTGTCATTTGCTGCTTGCATATTTATCATTACTGATTTATGTATTCTGTCCTCTGTTTGAGGAGCTGCTGGCTACAAATAACCAGTAATCTCTTGCTTTTCTCTGATATCTCTTAATTATAGGTGTACTTCCTTCCATTCCGTGTGTGCGGTCAGGTGCAGGCTGGGTGTGTTAGTGTGGTGTGCATATGCTGTATGCCAGAGGCCTTTTGTCTTTGGGTAAGAGAAAAAAGCGGTCGTGTATGATGTGTCATGGGCTTAGAGTAATTATAAGACAATAACATGAAATTATTAGTCATGTTTTCTTCTCAAATTTCAAAGGCAGTTCCTGAGTTTCCCTGCTGTCTCTTTGACAAGTTTACATTTCCTCTGAGTAAGGAAAATACTAAATTTTTTAGGTTTTTTTCTGCAACCTTTTGGTCAGCTTCAGTGATGTGGTATCCAATCTCAGCTGTATTTGCTGCCTCTCTTCAGTGGGCTGAGCTCAGTCTCACCGCTAACCAGCCCTCCAGCTATGTCAAAGCCTGCAGACTCCTCCACTGCAGCTGCGTGCTTGAGCGAGCCTGTGGCTGGGTGCAAAGCCTGTGGACAAGATTAAGCCCAGTTAGGTTAATGGTTTAACTGCAGTAACATCCAATTGCAGATTTGGAGTTAGATGCAATCCTCCTGCAGTCTGAGGCGTTAAGTGCCTGGCAATGCCATGCCTGTGCTGTAAGCTCTGGTGAATTGACCTGGTCTCCCGATTTTTGCCACTCTGAAGTTTCTAGGCAAGCACTGACTAACAGCATGACTGTCCTTTTAATGCTGGGGTGACTCGCACTTAAAAACAAAATCTTCTTGGCGTAAAGATTTAAATTTTTTTTGCAATAACTCTTGCCCCTTTGAGGCAGTGAGGTAAAAGATGGACGTGCAAAATATCCCAAAAAAGCAATCCCTAAACTCTTAACACCTGACAGCACATTGGTAGCCTCGTTGCAGTTGTGAAGTTACCTGGTTTGGGGTTTCTGTTACTTTAAAATGTAAATAATGTGTGTGTTCAGTATTAAAATGATTGTAAAACCTCATAGCACGGACGTGTTTGTACACCCATAACTGGGCCATGACTGGCAGCGCATGGGAGTGAGTCCATGCCATAATAAAGCTTCTGGAGCTCCTGCAGCAAGCTGGGTCCAGGAGCATCGCGTGGTGGCTTCAAATGCACACGGGTGCTGTCCGGATACCCTTACTGCTCCAAAGCGGGGAACCACCTTCCAGCCACTAGGATTGATGGGGCTTTTTTTGTTTGTTTTCTTTAAATTTAGTAGCTGGGACACGATTCTGCACTGGTGGGCAGTGTCGATGGGAAGTTTCACTTCTCTGGTCTACCAGAAGCCAGAGGGCAGTTCCTGGTGTGGTTTGGGTAGAGACTTCTCAGAGTCAGAGGAGCAAAAGGTTTCGAGAGAGAGAGAGGTGAGATGCTTCTGCTTTGCTTTTATTAAGCTAGTGTTGAGCTTCATAATTGCTCTTCAGGAAATTTTAAACCTTGCACCCCATCCTAAATACTGAACTGATGTAATTTGGAGGAGGTGCAGGCAGGTGAAAGGTCTCTGTGGGAATGAGGAGGAAGCAGACTGCTTCATGGGTGCTTCTTTGAAATGAGCGTCCCATGGGATGGGAGAAGCATCTTGCAGATGCCCGAGCCAGGTGTAAGACCTGTCCTTGGCAGGCGCAGTGTAATAGTAGCCAGAGAGGCCGAGAGCGTTGTCTCATTCTCTTCCATCTTTTGGCTGAGATGGGAAGAAAACATAGCCACCCCTGAAATCTGAGAGAGACTCGTGCCCCGTAATATGGTGCACCAGCACACAGGTCTCCGATGGCAGCAAAAAGCCCTCGGTCAGACTGGTGATGGTTTAATGACCGTGTGTAAATGAAAAGTGCTACGGGGACACGGAGTGCTCCTCGTGATCTTGGCTTAAATGCGATCTTCAGTTGGTCACAGTTAACTACACTGGTGTAATTGCTGCTAATAAACTTCTGCGTGCTGCCTGTGCGGGGACTGGTAATGACAATCAGAGCAAGAAGCAGGGAAGGAGATGACGCTCGGGGCCTGCTTTTATTTTATTTTTCTATACTCATTTTGCCGGATCCTTGTCATGCTTTTAGCGCTTGTTGTGGTTTTTTGTTTGAATGTCACAGTCTTATTTGAAGTTTAATTGCTCTGCTAGCTGTAAGACCCTGTTTCTTCTAAGTTTGCAGAAGGTACAGAGTTGTTGGTGACACTGAGAATCACTACAAATCATGTAGCTGAGGCAGGAGGCGGAGGAAGCTGCAGGGAGTGTGGCACTTTATTCCGCAGGAAGTATTTGCATGAACAGACACAACTTCACAGTCTCCTGCTCCTTGCCTCAGCCTTTTGTGCATGCCAGTGAGTTGATTTGAAGAGAAGTTTGATCTCAGCCCTGAATCAGATAACATGGAATTTGTTGCAACAAAAGGGAGTTGCGCAGCAAGTTTGTCAGGGCGGTATGGTTCTGACAGTGCACTGAAAAGCTCCCTTGACAGTGAGCCATGGAAAAGCAAGGCATGGAAAACACATGGAAATAATATGGTGTTTTTATAAAAAGTAAGAATGTAACTGAGATCCTTTTGTGCCTGTAGAATCGCAGCTCTCTATGCAGTACCGATAGCTGTGTGTTCTTGTTTGAACAGGAGTGACACTGGCACTGGAGGTGTTATTAGGGCCCAGTGGTCACACTGGGAGGTTTTCCTGAACCCCTTCCTGTAAATGCTGTTAGTGCTGCAGAGGTACAGAAAAAGGACAGCATGGTACAAAAGAACCCAATCATGATACCAAAAGGGAAGGGCTGTGCGTAGGTGCAGTGCATCGTGCCAAAGTTTTCTGGCTCTTTTCCTTCATTACTTGTTTACCTTCTCTAAATTGCAGGGCACAAAAGGTTGATGGTTATGTATTTTCTAGTAGCCAAAATACCATAAAACCTATGGGTTTGCTTTAAGTGGGGAATGTGCTGGGGGTGTGCTGGGAGTGGGGTGTTTTGGTTTTGTTTTCTATGCTGCTTGGTTATAAAGTGCTGTACTGACATTTTAACACTTGCTTCAGACAGGGTCATAGACATTCTCTTTCTAAATCTGATAAGGGCACAGTAACCCGTGGAACCAGTCTGTGCCCGTATCTTAATCGAAGGACTATAGACAAGCAGCTATAGGGAAAGTTATGCTCCCGCAAAATCCATTGCTGTCAGATTGGAAATGGTGCCTCAAACAACAGCAAGTCTGGATTTGTGTATTTGCAGAGGTTTGGGTTAATAGAAAAAGATGTGGTTTATTTGTATGTGTATTTGAGTGTACTTCCACGGTAAAAATGTACTGCTTTTTGAATGCCCCTTCTCCCCGCTCCCCTGTGAAGTGAAGGCAGAAGTCCTTCCCTAAAAAACTTGACAGCTTTTTGGCCAAGATGCTGTTCCTGACGTTCCAGTTCTGTTTCAGTCTGGGCAGTTTCTGCTGGGCATGTTGTTGAAGTCCCCCGTTAGACCAAAGGGAGCAATGAACTCTGAGGATTGGGTGATGTTGGGGCCAAATCACTCCGGCTCAGTCAGCCCCCAGCTTTGCCTGGCTGTGCGAGCCCTCTGTGTCCTGTCCCATCCCACCCCATGCTGTGCTGCAGTTCTCAGGTGCTAAGCACTGTGCTGTATGCCAGTATCGGTCATCTACATCATGTGAAGCCAAATTTGTGTCCTTTTACCATTCTAAATCACAGAGAACCTCTCTCTCTATGAAATACATATTTACATCAAAAAATGTATAAAACACATTTTCTATTATTTATGAAGTCAGATTATGGAACTTAAAACTAATGTATCTTCAGTGATTTAACAACTTTAGGACTGTATTTGATTAGATATCCATCAGTGCTTGACATCTAAATAATTTAGAACCTTCTCCCGTTGGAAAGAGAGGCAGCACGAATGACCAGGCAGGGGGTCAGATGTGTGTAATTTTAAGTGGATAGGTCTTTGAAAGCACGTGGCTGTGTTGTGTTTCCCTAGTAGATAGTTCAGCTTTCTAAAATTACGTGATGGTGGTAATTTTATTTTAGCTGTTTAACCACTGTGAGGAAAATGAAATTTACAGGATTTAAAAATGGCTTGCTAATTAACTGCTGTGGTTTGTTCTTTCTGTTATTTTATCTCTAGATCAGTCATACTGTCATCGGCTGCAACACGACATGTATTTTCTTACAAGCAATAGTCGACTGAATGAGCAAGTGGTTGATAAAATTATTCTTCAGCTTAACAGAGTCTACCCCCAAATACTTACCAATGCAGAAGCAGAAAAGGTAATTTGATGAATTTTACTTTATCTCTGAATGTCGCATTGTTTTCGCGGGTCAGTAGCTCAGCTGCCCTCTTCCTGCCTTGGCTCTTGGTGCTACATGCAGCCAATCTTGTTCACCTCTTACTCGCTGACCACTTGTATCTGGGATCCGTATCGGAGGAGCAGTCACAGGGCTGGCATGTTGCCTGTGCCACGTGGTTGTGAGAGAGGGCACTCTACAGCAGCAGTTTAATGCCACGGTCCCTGCCGTGACGTCTGACGCTGCGCGTGCAGAAGCACGCTGTCTTATAACGGCTCCCTGGGCAGGATTGCACCCGTCGTGTGACCAAATGCCCTGCATACCTGCCTCCTCACATGAGTTGGTGTGGAGTGCCATGTCAGATGATCCGTGCTGCATCCACAAAATCATCTATGTTAGCTTAATCAGTTTTAGTTGCTGATTAATGTGATTAAAAACTCTGAGTATTGGTAGAGAAGGGGGGCATTAGTCCCACCTTTAAGTGTGGGAGCTGTGGGAATTGCATGGAATTAGTAACATCTTCCAGTAGTGCTGCTATGTATAGAGGAAAGCCACCTTCCCTGACGTGAGGCTTTCAAAAATGGGTAGCTGTTTTTAGGGATCTTTTAAACTTGTGTGGAGTGAAAGTTAAAGTCAGTTAAAAGCTTCCCAGATCCTACTTTATAACAGTTTGTACTTGCCCTCTGCTGACTTCATTGTCTGCACGGGGCTCGGGGTTTGGGCATGTAAGTATTTTAACATTAGGAAAAATAGGTCTAATTTTGTCATAATCAAACTCCATGGGGACAAATGGTGTTTTGGTGGTGTAGAGCAGTGCTAGATAATCAGCTAAACCAGTCTAGCCACTCAGTTACGATAAACAGTGTGACACGCACAATTAAAGATCATCTCATTCCCACAAGAGCTTCAAAACAAATGCATAAAGAATCTGTGAAATGTAAATTATGACTTCTGCACTTAGCAGACACAAATGAACTGCTTTCACCTAGCTCCATACAAGTTTCTGTCAACTCTATTCAGTGTTTGGGAAGCTGACAATCTCAGCTAGACCTTGTGGGAAGTTTGTCAGAATAAGGAGTGCTGTATAAGGTACGTTGCGTTCCTGTCCCCCTAGAGCAGGAATTGATCCTAAGTGTACTACAAAGGTTATCTGTCGTACTGGTCTGAAATAGAAGGATTTGCTGAGAATGCCTTTGGACATTTTCCAGATAAGCTGAAATCAGTTTGATGTGTGTAAGGCTAGGTATGCGTTTTCATTCTCTTTGTAAGGTATCCTAATATTCATCATGTTTTGGACTACAGAAAAAAAGTCCTTTCTTCTGCAGCTGCTCGCCATGTTGCCTGAGTAATGAGAATTTGTCCATGTTACGCTGGGAATGCGGCAGTGAATTGTGCTGGAAACAACGAAGTCTGCAATCTTGGGATGATGAACACTCCAAGACTGGCACTAACAGAAGCAGTTTAAAGTACTTTTTTTCCGTGATCATTACTAGGCAACTAAGGGAAAACTTGAAAACGAAAGACTTTATTATAAGATTTGTTGATATTTTCTATCAATAGCTGTCAGAATCAAATTGTAGAATAGCAAGTACCACGTTAGTTTGAATGCAGAGAAAACATCAAGTGTAGAGTAGCTGTCACTTTTTTGGGACAGAAAAAAGAACGAGGGAAGGCAGAGTCAATACGCTCTCCGTCAAGCAGTGCTGACCAGATGGAGCTCAGTGTCTTGAAGACTGCTGTGCAATGCATGTATGTCCTTTTTAGGTTCCCCTCATTTTTTAGGCCCCTTCTTTTAGCAAATATAAAACAAGCTCCATATCTTCACTCCCTGGCATAGTGATGTAAAATTGATCTCCGGCTGTTGTAATCTCTCTTCTGATGAGTGCTTTTCTCTTACAGTTCAGGAATCCAAAGGCATCACTCCATACCAGACTTTCAGATCTGATAAAGCACCTTCAGAAGAAAGGAGACAGACACTGTCAAGAGTTTTACAGGGCTCTACAGATCAATGCTGAGCAGTTGTATAATGACCTGCCAAGCAGGAAAATCTTGAGTAAGTTGATTGAGTTGTGCATTTCCTCATCAGTGTATTACAAAACCTCATTTCAGATGAGGCTTAGGTTCTTTAAATAACTTGTTTAGGTTATTAAAATGATTTTTGGGGTATACCTTAATTCCTTCTGACTGGAATTTTCGAAAAACCATAAGGGGATTTGACTGCATCATTCTTGTTATTTGTTGACTAGTGTGGGCAGTCCAAAACTCTTTAATTGTTTTGAAATATGAAATATGAGTTTAAAAAAGCTAAAGTGCAACATGTAAGGCAACAATATAACTCGTATGAAGTACAATTTCTCTTTTCATTACCACAGATTCTTAATGGCACATAAGAACATTACAAACCTCAAATTTGTTAAGCTCAAAACCCTGGTGGCCCAGAAGCTTGGCTTTCTCTCAATCCATAAATCTCCTAGCTATGTCTAGTTTAACGTGGAGCAAACATTCATAGGCCCTTGCAATGATGAACTGTGATATTAATCACTTAGGACTTGTTTTGTGCAGCTGACAGGCCTGACTGATGTCCGTAAAGTTGCCCCTCAAATATACATGTATGTATTTCAGAAGGACTGAGACTCAAACAGATTTCGTTCTGTACTGCAAAGGAGCTCATTTTTGTAAGGGAAAGTATTAAGCCTGACTTGCCAACCTGGGATAACACTTACTATGTGTTGGTATTTCTTTTTTTCTTTTTATTTTTTTTTTTCCTACCTAATGAACTGGAGAAAAGAACAATGTTCCAAATGGGGGAAATATGTTCGGGCATCCCACATACTGAAATGACTTGAGGAGCTTGAGGGGAAAGCTCCCTCATTTGAGTTAATGAAACTGCAAAGGGACTGCGGTTTACGAAATCCTTGTAAAGGATTACAGCACTAATGTTGATTTCTAATTGTAAAAAACCTCCACATTTAGGTGCTAGGGGAAATTTTAGACACGTGGGTTAAACTCCAGTGAGATTCAAACCACTACACCAAAAGTCCGTAGGTTTAAAAAAGACAGTTAGACACCTTTTATTTCTGGAGTGAAAATGGCACATCGGATTGTAATTACCTTTGAAGATACGGCACTGTCTAGCTTCGTTTTGCCTTTCATTTTGAAGGAAAGGTTTGTATCTACCCAGCACAAATACATACTGGTGGAAGACAGCGGTATTTTCTTGCCTGCATAGGGAGGCTGTGAAGTTACCCCAGGTTTCCACATCCATACCCAAACCCTCTGGAACTGGGAAAGTCTGGGCACATCCCTGCCTCAGAATCTCAGAGGAGCACAAATCCCAGTTGATTCGGCCTCGCAGCAACTTTAAGGCGGCACTTTTGATCTGATATTCATCTTGCAGAAGTCGTGCCCTTTGAGGGAACAGGCTCTTGAATAGTCGTGGATCTATTGTTTTTACTCAGGTAGAGCTCAAAAGCAACAGGTTTTTCTGCCAGGGTGACTAGAAGGTAGCACACAGCCTTTATTAAGTAAGAGCAACTTAAGAAGTTTCAGTGTAGTCACTAAGAATAAAATTTCAGGAGTATGTTGATGATTTAAGAGTTTAAGCTCTGTTAATGTTCAATAACACCTTCTACAAGCCATTTCTGAAAACGTGTCTTACCATACGTTTACACAGCAGCCGAGGCCTGACTACATCCCGTATAGACAGTCTGAATTCAGCTGGGTGCCAGAAACAGCATGGCTGTGGCCAAGTTCATCCATGCCCATAAAACTGACGTCGGAAATTGTGTACATCTTGTCACGCCTGGACAAACCAGCTGAAAGGAGACTTGCGTATGGTGTCTGCGTGATGTCTTCACTTTTAGCTAAAGCATAATCATCCTTGCACCTGGCTGACGTGGTTACTTCTGAGAGCTTTGACGCAGGTAGCCACACGAGTAGGCAGGCTTAGGGCTTCTCATGGTCAGGCTGCGCATAACTAGTACATGTACTAGAAGTGCGTCACTGAAAAAATTGAGCTTTGTGGTGCCCCAAAACTGTTTTGCTGCTGTTGAATTGTGCAAAGGGACTCAGTAACCATCATAAGTCATTAAATTCTCTGTATCTTGGTACGCTCTCTTTTGTTACCATCCTCAGAACGATGACAATAATTTAAGTAACTGAGTTAAAATACTACCACGTGCTGAGATTCTGCAGTTTTTCTTGTATTGACCCGAGAAGGAAATAATGAGATGATTGTGTTAATATGTCTGCTGCTTCTTATGAGTTCTGTAACTAAAACAAATGTCTGCATTCTGGACTGAATGATTTATAATCATCTGTGCAGCATTTTAAGCTAAAACTGCAAACAATTTTATTCTTCAGGAAAAGCTCCCTTTTCAATATGAGGTGTTATTTCTCATTTAAGTGAACTTGGACATTTTGAATATTAAAGACATTATCCTTCAGACCTCTAATATGTACAATTTTTATGGTACTCAGATGTTACCCATAGCAGTAGTTGTTAAATTTGTCAAATTCAGCACAGCATTTACAGAATTGACACTAGAATTTGTAAATGTGAAGAAAAAAGGGAATCCCTAGCATGGGGACTTTGTTCTAAATGCAGATTGAACTGAAACAAGCAGCGTTACAAACACCTGGAGAAGTTGTTGGTGATCAGCTGTGGCCAGGACAGAGTTCAGACTACATGCAGCTGTACACATGAAAAATGTTTTTTACGGAGGAAATCCTGTCGAAGATTTCTTTTTAATTTTTAAACCAACTTTAAAATTTGTTCTGGAACAAAATTTCTTTGCCTCAAGTATAACGTTGCAAGTGAGCTGTTCAGTCATGCCTCCCAACTCCCACTAGAGGGTAGGTAAGGCACACCACCGGCGGCTGCGGAGCTGTTGAAGCCAAACAGTGGCTCGGAAAATGTTTTCATTTCTCTCAATGATAACGTAGTGTGGAAAGATAAGGGATCAGATCAGCCCCACACAGCGATAGCGCAGGGATGTGGCTGTGCTCTCCTGTGCACCTGAGGGTTTCTTAGCTAGAGTACACAGGGAGGACATCCCGCGAAATGGGCCGGCTGTGTGAGATTGCCATTCAGCGCACCATGGAGCATTGCAGCAATCCTTCGTGCTTCGGTGTCTTTCAAGCTTTGCAGCAAAGTGGTTCAAATGTTTCTGTTCTGCTTGAATGCCATGCCCTGTCAACCACCGAGAGGGACGTACTCAGCATGGGAGATGGGTCTTTGCAGTCTAATGTTGGCCGACAGCAGATCCCCTTTGCTGATTTGGTGTACAGGGCGGTTTTCCAAGGCACCTCACCTAGCTCCTGATTGTCATGTAGAAGAAGGAAATCAGTTGAAACCAAACAGTCTCAAATTCTTCCCTATTGACAGCCAAATTTGGAGCTCTCACTTTTTTTTTTTTAAAACCCTCTTGACCACAGAGAGGTTTGGCTAAAAAAGTTTTTTTACAGATTCCTGATGCATTGAAGGAAAGCCATTCCCCTGCCGTTTGCGGTGACAGTGGTGTTCTTTGGTGTTGCACACATGTTCTGCAGGCAATGTTATCTCCACATCTGTATGGCAAAGGCACCTCTAAAAGAGCTGCAGGTCTTTCTGCCCAAAGCAGAAACTGCTTGATTGCTGCTAATTACTGAACACCTTGTCTTAAGGTCAACCTCCTTTTCTACTAGAATTTGTGGAAAGATAGAGGCAAAAATTATTTGTGCCAAATAATTAGCACATAGTGCCTACAGACTTTCAAAGCAGCTGTACGTGTCTTTAGCTGAGACCAGAATTTAGATAAATAATCTGCTCCAAGCAGTTTGTTCCAAGTGCTTCATCTGGCAGATACATTAATGCCCAGAGATTTGCTCAAGAACAGAAAGAATGGTGATGTATCAAATTATAGGGATGTTTTCAGATTAGCACATATATTAACAAATAGTTTGTATTTATTACAATGAAAATTTCTGGCATTATGGAAGGATTAGCTCCTGTTTTCTCACTCGGGAAACAAGTGTAATGTTACTTACGTGGTTAGTGCTTAACCAGATCAGAGGTGTTGCTGCAGCTATTTGTAGTTGCATTCAAATGAGTATGTGCCTATGTCTTTTGATCAACATATATCCAGATTTAACTATAGCGATGATTTATCTTTGGAGGCATTAATATTTTATGTTAGAATTGGATAGTTTTCTGAAATGTGGTGTTTTGCACAATTTTGTATGTGCTGATTACGTTTGTTTGCTTGAGCTGAGTACTAACTTTTCATGTGTTGCTTTTATTTCTAGAAACCACAGATTCCACAGAGATAGACACTGACAAGGAGAAATATATGCTAAATGACAGGGGTAAATAAATGCATACAGTGTCACCGGATGGAATGGCTTTTCAGATTATGATGCAATTTATTTTATCATGTAATTTGCATTTCATGTAACAAATAGTTTGTTTTATGATGTCTTTATTGTCACAAGTTAAGTGGAATTAATGGAGGAAAATGTACTGAGCTGCTGTTGAGGAAACCAATGCCAGGAAATTTAAGAGACTGTAGAGTTTAATCAATATTGATAATGGTATTTTTACTTACACTGTTACAGCTAAACTCTTCATTTCCTATGATTTCTTCAATGCTTGAATAGTAAGGTCTAGTCAGCTGCTGCTGTCATTTTGCATAAGACCATCAATAATTTTTTTTAAATAACTTTCAAATTTTTTCTTTTTTTTAATCTTTCAATGTAAGTACAAATAATTTGAAAACAAAGACAGGAAGATGAGCAAGGGTGAACTTTAACATGTTTTCCAAAACATGTTAATTTTTTTCCCCTTCCTCTGTTCAATGCCCAGATTACAGAAGCAAATATTTTATTCACTAAAAGGTGTTTTGAAAAGGAATTGAAGATCTGAAAGAAAGCTGAAGACTTCAAAATTTATAATGAACTAATTTAGCATTTAAGTTTAATTGATATTTTATGTAGAGATTTGGATACAATTATGAGAGAATAAAAGCACCTTCTATGAACTATGCCTTTTTGCCAGTTTTCTTCCCAAGAGAAAACCGAAACGAGGGGCAGAAACACAGTTTAACTCGATGCATATTTTTGCCTGTATTGTTGTTACTTAGAATATTGAACCAAATTGCCAGTCATATTTTCCACATTGCTATTGCTGACTGCAGCGTAACAGTACAGGAAGAACAGAGGAAAATGCTTGGAAATAAGAAAATTAAAGAATTTCTGTTCTTACTCATGCTGATGAAAGAGCTGGCCTCAGACTGGAGCTTGTCCTTGCTCCTTCGCTGTTTCTCCAGTGTCCTTGTCCACGTGCTCAGGTCCACTAATTTGTTAGTCTGCAGTACATTTGTCCTTAAATTGACAGGTGCAGTTTAATTGTAGCTATATTCATAGTGAAGTAGTAAATACAAATAGAATATTAGATAATAAAGAAGCAGATATAAATCTTTATGAGGTTTTGTCTGTGGATAAGTATGGATTAGAAAGGTTTTAGTGAACATCAATACTGAACGACAGCGCTAAACTGCATGTAATTGCAGGCAGGCCCATGAAGGAAATGTTTCCAGTGGGAGATTTGTTTTAGGGGCGCGTGTGGCTCTGCATTTCAGCTTCCAGCAGAACTGCAAACGGGAACAAGAATATTTGCTCTTGTCATGGAAGTGGAATTTGTGGAACATCTGTGGAGAAAAAACCCAAAACTCTAAAAATCCACTTCTAAGGGACTGCAGTCTCCTGTGATGTACTCTCACCCACAGGCAGTGCATTGCCCCAGCAGGGGATATTTATAGAGTAAAATGCTAAACCGTGCGGTGAGGTCCCAGTAGCCTGGTTAGTATTTTGTTGTAGTGTTTAAAGGGGATTTTACACAAAATTTTAGAGTAAGAAAATATCTAGGGAAGCTTTCACTTAAATTTCACAGGATGAATTGAATAGAGGCAAACAGTGAATGGTGTCAACACAACTGTAGTAAAAATGAATTACAGTATAGTAAATGTGCTTCATAGTACATTAGCTACAGAACATACGTAATTGTGAATGTGTTAACTTCATTTGAATACATTTAATTATGCATATTAATAGCAATTGATGATTTATGAACTGAGCTAAACTTCCACTGCTGTGTTCTCTCTTAATGTGTCTCCTTTTTTGTTTTCTTTAGGTCCAGTGTTTTTCCTCGCTTGTTTCAGCATTGCTGCAGGATTTGCGTTATTTTGGTATTGCTGTAACTCAGGTAATCTACTCCGGGTTTTTTTCTCTTGGTTGCCTTACTCTGGCATGGGAATGGCAGCGCACCTCTTGATCTAACGTGGCTTACTTAATAGTCAAGGTGTCATCATTCATTAATGAGGTTAGGATACAAATTGTGCTTTGGACATGCTGAGATATAAATAATGGATAGTTTGCCTACAGAGGATGCCACAACTAGGGGCTCTTTTTAAAGACAGTAGTCACATGAGCTCCTGCTGCTATAGCAATGGGTTGTGATTCCCAGCAGTCATGAGACAGACCCAAACCTTCTGGCTTCCACTTCCCTTGGAGCTGGCTGAAGCATGACCAGTTCCAGGGCCGGATGACGCTGGCTCCATGTGCTGAGCCTGCACAGAGCCGTTGCCCCTGGGTACCAGCTCTCCCCGTCGGCTGAAAGTCGCCTGCTTCTCAGCAGCCAGCAGAGCAGAGCTCCTGCTCCTCTGCACAGCCCTACCTTCCGCTCACCCAGTGTCGCCACGAGAGCGGCAGCTCTTAGCAGAAAGTGCGTTGATGTGTCCACATGGATCAGCTTCAGCGACGTGGTGAGTCAGTGCCGGGGGAGAGAGCCACCGTGAAAGAGTCGCTGATTCGGAGGTGTCACCTTCTCTCAAGCCTTCTCATGGTACTGCGGGAAGTGCCAGTCTTCACGCGGTAGATGGGGAGCAGAATCCAAGCTCCATTTTGGTTTAGTGCCTTCTGCTCCTCATATCCTGGTCACAGTGGTTACAGTTGGACATCGTTCTTTACTATTTTTTTCCCCGAGCCATAGGCTGCAGTACCACCAGTTCATGGACATTTCAGGTGACGTGGGAGTCTGGGCTATTCCCAGATCAGAGTCCCTCAGCTGGACTGTCCATGGAGTCGGGGTTTAAGGCTACAAGGGAGCCATTAGACCTTCGAGACCAACCCATGTGTTTCCTTAGCTGCCATCACCTCCCTTCATTGGCTTCAGAAAAGCATTCAGGGACTGATACCAAAAAAACCAGAGAATCCATCGCTTCCCTTGATCCCAGTTAATTGTCCATAGTGTTAGAAGTGTGTGTCTGATTCTCAGGTTGACCTGGTTTCAACTCCAGCCTGTCATTTTTGTTAAGCCTTTCTCTACTGGGTTGCAGAGCCCCTTAGCCCCTTGGTTCTGTGCCAGCTGACACTTTATAGTTTCTCCCTGTGGAGGTCCTTGTGCCTCAAGTCAGCTCTCCAGCTTTATTTTTGCTAAAATCAGCAACTAATCTCTCCAAGTCCTTTGTTCCAAGGCTCTTTTTTCCAGTTTTTGAGGCTCTTTCCTGTACCTATGCAATATGCAACAGGGCCACCAGACCTGGACGTGGTGTTCCAGGCTTGCACCAGCCGGTGCCATGCTCAGGTGTAAAGCATGAGCTTACCTAACTTGGTAATGTCCTCTTCGTGTGTCTGAACTTGCAGCAATGAATCCTAACAGATACATCGTTATCCTGTCTTGGCAGTTGGTGTATATAATACTGAAGGAAGTGGGCTTTCCTCTAGAGTAATTTTTTATTGATTTTTATTTTTTCATAGATGCTGCTTACTAACTAGAATGAAACTTACTTGTGTTCACTTTCTCTTTTTCCTCCCATCTTCATTCTGATTTAGATGCGAAAGTCGTAGGAAGACCCAGGAGAATCTTGGGCTTTTCACCTATTATCATAGGAAGGCATGTTAGAAATATTTGTATGTTGTATTTGGAAGACATATGAAGAAATTAAGGAGAAGCTGCCTCTTCGCTTGTCTGTACAGTATACCTGCCGCGGAAAGACAACGGTGCATGAATATTAACGTACTATACTCTCATACCAAAGATTTTACTAACTAGCTTCATCAATAATTGTGTTGCCTCAAGATGTATTCAGAATTTCAGCTATATATGTCCGTCCTTATGGGAACGGACCATTTATTTTTGTAAATGCTTATTTTAAAATATTTATCATTTGGATAAAAAATATTTTTAATACAAACTTTAAAATGATATCCTAAGTGATCATGGGTCTTAAGCCATGTTTGCATATGTGTTTTATACTGGAATGAAGGATCACAACTGTTTAAAGAATGCTAGCCTGTCTTTTGTGATAATTAATTGAAGAAAAGCACTTACACGCACTCAAAGCCTTACTAAGAAATGGATCTCCATCTCAGGATTGTCTGTTTTGTCTGGATCCTTTATACTGACTGCCTGAGCTCAGGTGGGCACTGGCACCTATGGAGTTCCTCGGTGCTGGTAGCCTTTGCATCTGCCTAGCGCTTGCCGTGTTTTCCGATTCTCCCCTCCGTGCCCCGTCTCAGCCTGCCTTCTTCGTGTTGGCCGTGTTTGAATGTGCTGTAGCTGGTGCAGACTGGTTCCCAGCCTGCAGAGGGGCCCAGGGACTGGAGTGCTCCATCCCAAGCACTTGAAACTACCGAGAGAATTTTTCAGATTTATTGAGCATTTCTCTTTCCAGTGAAATGTTTTGCAGTCTGTATATCTGAGAAACTGAAGTAATCCAAGATATTTTGCAGGGACTAAAGTGCCATGACATGGGGCTTTTTTTATGGCCAGAAACATGTATACTAACTTGAAGTATACATACTTGAAGAGCTTGAGGTTGTTCGTAATGTTGTTTATGATCTTACGTTTTTCTTCTGTGAGTTGAAACTTGAAAAACTTGCAGAAACCATTGTAAGACTAAAATTCTTGAGGGAGATGCAGGGAGTCAGGGCTGGAAGTGAAGCAGCTTGGGGTTTCTTAGCTGTAAGAACCTAGTCTTGCTCCTGCCTAGCTCAGGACAAATGGCTCTCCTCTTCCAGAGGGGAGGTGCAGTAGTTCTGAACCGGCTGTGAGAAGTGACGTTGTCAGTGGATAGTTCTTCAGTTCCCCGCTCCAGAGCGGACGGAGCCTGGGGAGACCGAGTCCCTCTACTTGGGAGGATGATGCCTTGTGGCTCTTCGCTCACTGACGCAACTTTTAGTCAAGTGAAATTTGATTTGATCTGGAAATCTCTTCATTCAGTCACCGGAATAAAAATTGCAGCTGTATCACAAGTGACCACGCACTGGAGGATCCCATGCAGAATTTTAAGTCATTTGGAGTGGTTTTCTCAAAACAGTCAGACTGAAAATTGTCTTCTTAGCTTTAAACTTTATTCATGCTATAAAAATGTCATCTTCTCCAAAGTAAATCATCTTGTAATTGTATTTCCTTCCAGGACAGCACTCAACGTGATACAGTAGCAAGCATAGTTCCTCCTCCGGACTATGAGTGTAGGGCCAAATTTTCAAATAAAAGACCCAAAGAGTATTTGTGGGAAACTTCTTGAGAGACGACAGAGGGCTCAGAGGACCTGATTTTACTCTTCTGATGAAATGTTTTTACCGATGGCATTGGAGCGTGTTTGGGACAGGAGCCAACTCCACGTAGAGGCAGCCACAGTCTTTGTTAGGTCGAATCTCTTTGTGGTCATCACTGGCCTGCGTGCAGCTCACCTCGAAACACCCAAGTGAAATCAAACAGGCTGCAGGGATAAGCTCCGACCCCAGTGTCAGGCAGCACAAGCTGTTTGGTTCGGTATTTATTGTGACGCCGGGGAGGCGAGCTCCCAGTTGCTGTGTTTACGCTGCTGATGGTGCCTCCAGCAGCCATGTCAAAGCTGCCGTGGCTAGTTTTGCATGGCTCCAGCCGCTGCTTTGACCGCGGAGCCGGCGTTTCCCTAACAGCTCCCCGGTGTAACTGCAGCGCTCAGCAGAACAGTTTCCTGCACAGGCAGATGGACGTACCCTGAGATCAGCAGTGGGCCCAGGGATATTATAAACACTTAATAGCCTGTCGCTGCAGTGAAAACATGGAATGAGACAAACACCACGCGAACAAAATAACACCCAGCAGAGCAGTTTATTTAGGCTTCTTTTCCCCTGCCTCCACCCCACCAGCTCTTGGGTCTCTTCGATCTAATCTCCACGGGGACTCTTGTTAGGGAGAAGACGGTGAGGGAGCTGAGCGCGTTTCCTGTGGCATTGGCTAACCGCGAGGCTCTGCTGCCCTCGTTACGCAACGATCTGCTGTTGTGCCGCCTTCCATCTTGGGAAGCGCTCTAATTATATTCTGTTGTTTCCTCTCTGCCTTGCCTTGTGCTTAAGGTGACAACAGGTTGGGGGTTTTTTTCTCCATCAAACCAGCTCTAATTTGTAACATTTGAAATGTTCCTTTCCCCACTGCTGCTTACCTCCTACAGCAGCCCTCTTTCAAGGGACTAGAAAAAATACCTCTGAAATCTAAAGGGGTTTTAAATCTTGGCCTTGAAGCCAACTTTGAAACCTTGTTAGAGGAACAGTATTCCATTTTACCAAAAAAAAAAAAAAATTAGTCAAATTGCAACAGTCACATCTCATTTTAAAGCAGAAACGGAGGCCTTATTGCTGCTAGGCAGATTCTTTCTGTTTAGATAACCCACTGTGTTACCCTTTGAATAACAGCTTGCAAATTGGTGTGAGCTGTTACTGAAACCCACAGAAGTTACCAGTGCCTTATTTAAGCTGAAGGTGAGATTCTGCTCTACTTATTACTTCGAAGGATGCCTCGCTGTGCCAGGAGCCCCCCGGGTGGGTAGGGCGTCCCCGGGAGCACGCTGGCTGTGCAGTAGGACATGGCCCTCCCGCCTCCTGACACCGGGCAGCTTGCTCGAGCCTTGGCAACCGTAGGGAATGGGAAAGTTTGCTAAAGGCTGTGGCTGTATCGCTTCCCTTTCTGAGGTTGCTTGAGATGAGGATGCCTCTCGGGGGGGAAAAAAGTCCAGGATGAGCTATCCCCAGGGTTAGGGCTGGGAGGAGAGAGGGAAATGAGTCTTGGTTCATCCCCATGTTGTTAGTTAAAGGACGTGACAGCAAAGAATAGAAAATAATCTGTTCCTTCATTAGTGCTAGTTTTGAATGTAAAAAATAAAAGTGAGGCTAGCTATAAAATTGGCACGTGCATAGGTTGGGAGACATGCTTTTTCTTGGAAGAT
The DNA here is from genome assembly GCF_011004875.1 of Balearica regulorum gibbericeps. NCBI lineage: Eukaryota > Metazoa > Chordata > Aves > Gruiformes > Gruidae > Balearica > Balearica regulorum. Next base: position 381,170 of record NC_046193.1, read on the forward strand.
TTTTCCTTCAGGAGCAAATACTGAGGTTTAGTACGCTTCTCCGCAAGCGCATCTATGCAGCGCGTGAAGTGGTGGTTCCGTCGCCAGTCCTGAGGACGCCCGCCTGTCCCTGCGCGGGAGCCGGGTCCGTGAGGCAAGCAGCGCGTGTTACCCGGCACGGCACCAAGCAGGGGCTCGGAGGAGCCTGCCTGGCCGCAGGGTTCCCTGTCAAGTCAGGAGCAGCTTGGCGTTTGCTGCTGAAGCTGTGCTGGCGTGGAGGGACGTGCTTTGCTTCATGCGTGGGGAAGGTGTCCTGGCGGTGTAAAGTTCAGTAGGTGGTTACGCGTGCAGTGGATAGAGGCCGTTCAGGTGAGCGCCATGGTTCTTGCGCTGCAGGCAGTAGATGTACAGGAGCTACTCGTACATACCCTCTCTTGGCTCATGCGGCTCTCCTTGAAGAAGTAGAATGTTTGCTTTTCCCTACAGCACGAGCAGCGTTGTGCCTTCAGCGGCATTCTGGGCTGAGGAGCCAAAGCTCTGGCGCACGTGGTGCTCTCCAGAGGGCTGAACGTGGTGCTGGGGAAGGAGAGGCCGGCGTCTCTGGAGGGCGGCTGTGCGGGTTGTCGGGCAGTCGGCCGCCCTGCCAGCTCGGGCTGTGCTCTGCAGAGTGCCTCACACGCCGACCCGCTGCCGCTCCCGACCCTGAATCCGCAGGGAGGGAAGGGGCGATGAGCTCCCACTCTTCAGCCTGGAGCGCTCCGGGTACCTAGCCAGAAATCATCTTCCTCCTCTGGGTTTTTTTTTCTTATGATGGGGCTTTTTGATTTAAAGCAAAGCCGAGCTGCCCCTGATTGTCTTGGTGGTAATGTCGGGGCTATCTGCATCCAAGGACAGGAGGGACCCGGTGCGATAACCCGCTAGGCAGAGCCGCAGGCAGCCGCCCTGAGCCGTGCGAGTCGTTCGGGCAGAGCGACGGGGCCGTCTGCGCGCAGAGAGGCTGGGAAGCACAGTGACGGGTCACACCAGGATTTGCACAATCCCATTTAGAGACAGACTGCTATTTAAAGTACTTCAGCGAAGTACGATGTGCCTGCGAGCCAGGGCTGGAATAAAGTGATGATTCATTCTGGGACATACTGGGCTACTTCATAGCTGCTGGCTGCAGTTTTCAAAGCTGCCGATGCAAAGTTACGCTCTTTGTTTCTTTCACTTGTGATTTTTTTTTTCTTCTCGTACTGTAATAAATTGAAAACATATTTAGTCAAAATTTGCAGTTGTGGATGCTTTTCACTGCTGTTCTGTATGCACAAATGCTGTTCCAGAGAGCTGCCATGCCATAGCTGTGTAGTCGGCGTTGCTGTTACACTGAGAAACGCCAACAGTTCGCTGTGCTTCCCAGGTCCTCTGCGTTGTAATTGTTTCTCCTAACGTACGTCTTCTTGAATTCTGTAAAAGTTCATGGAATTTGGTTGGTTTTTTTAATGGGGTGAAGCTGGCAATTAAATTGAAATAAAATCTGTACTGAGAAAAAAGAACTGCTGTTTTCCTTGTAGTTACTGCTTCGCGCTGCCCTCCCGAAGCATCCCACAACATGTTGCCCTCCCGTGGCTGCTGACCGCTGACTGACCCCTCCTGGTCTCGGCTCTGCCGTCACGTCTTTGGTCTTGGCATTGGTGGCAAGGTTGTCAACGTTTTCATCTGCTTTCAAAATTCTTTGCAGTTTTTCTGCTTAACTCATTTGGTGATCTGCAATTGAACAGGACCCATCGGTGCAGACGGGGTGTCTTTTGGTTGAGCCCCGACTTTGTGTCATTTTGGTAATCCCCTGAGTCGTCACCCATCAGGACTTGTGCGGAGACCTCCCTCTGCTTGGCATGAAGTGACTTGGAATCAAGGTGGGTATTCAAGGTTACTTTGACCACCCAGAAAAGGACTTTAGGCAAGAAAAACATGCAGACAGATTTGTTACTGGCCCGTTCTTTTGGGTAAACTGTGAAGGAATCTGCTGGCCCGGGTGCTGCTATGGGTCAGGGTAAGGATCCTCCTGCCGAAGTGACGTGCTGCTGTAGCAGGAGGAGTTTTGGGGGCATCACTGACCCGCAGCCTGGGTTGCATCCCCTGCTGCAACATTTTCTGGGGGGCCCAAGAAGAACCCGAGAGCCTCGGTGCCTTCCCGCAGCAGGAGAAGCACAGTTAAACTGAGCTGGGTTGTCAGCGTCAAGGGAGGAGGATCTCCCGTGAGGTAACTGCTGATCAGCGAGAGAGACCCTCCTGAGCCTCTGCCCTCTGATGGGATGGAGCGAGTCTCTCCCCACCTTTCCTGCTGGCCTGGGGCTCTTCGGGGCAGAGCTTGGTGCCAGGAGAGGGACCGGCACATGGCGTTCTCCGTGGGCATCACCGGGGTTTTGATGTGGGTGAAAAACCAGCTCAATTGCTATGAAACTGGAGGATTTGGGGGAGGGGGTAATTTTCGTTATGGCTTCAACTTGTCCACTTCACAGGGACGTCATTAATGCCGCACGCAAACAGAACCCGCGGCTGGGGATGAGGCAGGCACGCAGCAGCATCGCTCTGTTTAATTCGATGGAGCTGGTTTGGCGTAAAAGAGCATTTCAGGTGAATCCTGCCCTGCCCTTTCTATTTTGGAGCACAGGCCGCCATACACGGCGGTCGCAAGGAAAAGCTTTCTACCGTGTTGCTGTTGATAAATCTTTAACAACATTGTGCCTAGTAAAGCAAAAAACTTTCAGACTTGGTCTGCGCTTCGCGAGCTGGTTAACAGGGGAAGTCAGATGGCAGCAGCTGGAGTGCCACAGCACCTGAATAAATAACGGGCGAGACGTGTCCTCATGGTGTGACTGTTACCAAGTCCTCTTTTCAGTAGCAAAATACTTCGTCACTTTGGTGGGGTTTTTTTCCTTTTCGTTCAAGCCCAGGTTTTAGCTACCCCAGGGGTTTCGCAGCCCCCGAGCCCCGCAGACCCCTGGCCGGAGGATGCTCTGTGGCACCCGGCGCTGTCGCACCCCCCGGCACTGCTGAGTGCCGGCTCCGGAATGGCCTCGGATGGTCCCTGCGGCTGCCTCCCTGCTGAATGCCACAGCTCTTGCGTTAACAGAAAGGGAGAGCTCCAAGATTATTTCTCCTCTGTCTGCACTGAGCAAATTAATTTTAAAATCTCCTAGCAGAGGTTGCAAATAAAATGCCCGTGCCTCTTAAATATTCCTGATCTGTAATGGCTGCGGACAGCTGGGTTACGCTTCTCATCTCTCTGGAGGAAAAAAACCACCCACAGAGACTGAGATTTCCAAATCTCCCCGGGGCTGAGCAGCAAACTGGAAACCTTTGGGAGCGGTGTGTTACCCTGCTCCCGCCGCTGCCCGGGGAGCGCTCGGCCCGCTGTCCCCCTCCCACCCCTCCGTGTCCTGGGGTGCCCTTTCCACTTGCCTGGGTGTCTTACTTCTAATGAAGATTTTTTAACAAGGTTCCCAAGCACAACGTGGATTCTGGGTATTTTCAGGGAGGGAAAAGAGAAAAAAAAAAAAAAAAAATCTGCGCTCTCCATCCTACCAGTTCCAGCTTGGGGCATGTCCTTGCTTGGAAGGACAGCACATTTTTAAAATACACAGTTGTCCAAACCAAAGGGTTGCTCCTGAGCAGAGCTGGGGTTTCCTGCCCCTCTCTCCTGCCAGAGGAGCTGGCACGGAGCCGCCCAGCCCCGCCATGGTGGGGTACGGTAACCTGCACCCCGCCTGGCGCTCGGGCTGCTGGCACGGGGGAGCAAGGGGAGGCACGAGGGACACGGGCACCGTGCTGCACTGACCGGGAGCTCGGCGGTAGCTCCACTCTCACGCTTTTCTCTGGACACCGGGAGAGGAAAACCCAGCGCTCCTCACTACCTTCAAACGCCACGTTGGACCCGTTATGCGGAGACGAGCGCTGAGCCGTAAGCGGCTGTGCTGGATGCTTCGAGGTGTGTCACGGGCTCCAGACGGGCACCTTCAGATGCTCTCAGCAGCTTCTGCTCTCTGCCCCGCGCCCGGCTGCGTTCTGGTGGATCAAGGGTCCTGCAGAGGGGACGTTCTCGTCCCATCGCTGCCCGCTTGGGACCGGACCGGCTGCTGACTCTCTCACCTGGAGGGGGTACAAGGCAAGTACAGGAGCCTGTCCTCCCACCCTTAAATCACACACTGTTCCGTGCCCGCTGGGCTTTAGGTTTGTGCCGGTTTGCGGTTAAACAGCACGGTGCGGTTAGAGCCTGCGGAGGGGAGAAGAGGCTCATCCCTCATTCTGGGGTCCCATGGGAGCATCTTGGAGCTGGCTGAGTCACCGCGATTTAGCACCGCTGCTTCTCGCTCCTCTGGAAGAACTCCATCCTGCCGGGGGTAGAAGATAGTTTATGGCAGGTAGGAACCAAATTCAAAGTCCAGGTATAGCAGGTAAAATGCTAGCAGAAAAAAAAAATTAAAAAAATAATGACAATGTAGATGATAGCAGTTTTCTATGAAAGAGTTGCAAAGGCGTCTTTCAGGGTGGTCCCAGGCAGGGAGCACAGGTGAAACTTGTCTGGACCAGCACAGAGTTGTTAAGAAAACAAGTAGGAAGGAAATTCCTCGCTCGGAGCTGGATGAAATTCAGCCCTGGATGAGTCTAGGCTGGTCCCGGCTCTGGAAACATGAAAAAGGCGACTCGTTATTCCATCACACCCTGTCTGTGCAAGTGAAGGGAACGTGCAAACTGAACAAAATACTACCAGGTGCCATCAGGTCTAACGACGTCGGCATCTCTGTCTGACGACCGTGGTCCCTTCCAGATGTGAGGAGACCTGCCGGGGCGGCCATGGGATGTGGGGCTTTCAAGCCTTGACTTTTTATCAGCATGGAGAAAAAGGAGCTTTTACAGAGTGAAGGAGAGCACTGCCCCAGACGGGCCCGCCGTGGCTTGCTCTCACGCCGCCCCGTTCAGTGCACTCCATACGGTTTGATTTTGTTAAGTCACATTCCCAGAATTTGAATCTCAGGAGCGATGGAGAGGCCTGGGGGGAAATACAGTCATTTCTTTCCTGAGCGATGCTCTCCCTGGCATGCCTGATGAATCATGTTTTCTGACACAGAAAAAACTAAATCCTGTCCCAGGGTAAAGACACGTAGCTGTCTGTCCCCCGTCCGTCCCCCCCCCCAGCTTCCACAAGGCCAATGCAAATGCGCAACATGAGGCCTTTCCAACAGTTTACATTGTTTTCATCCTCGATGCCAGAAAACTGGGCTGAGGCTGGGTGGTGATGAAACCGAGTTAGTCTCCAATATTTTTGGCACTGGTGGAAATGGTTGGCAATGTTGCAGGAGTCCCCGTGCAGCTCTTCATACCATGGCACCAGATTTACCGCTCACCCCCCAACTAATTAAAACTCGTACCGTAAATAGGGGCTGGGGCTACCTCAGAGCTGGAAGATGGGAGAGGGGAGGAGGAGGGGGGGATGAGGCTGAAGGAATAAGTAGCCAGAGTTTTTGCCACCTGCACCTCTGACAAAGCCCAACTTGCTTGATGAGCAGGCGTTGGAAAGAGCCCGTTCCCAGCTGGGGGGCTGTGGCACTCTCCTTGGGAAGGAAGCCCGGTTATTAAGCAGTTCTCGTTATGAAATAATCCAAGGGGGAGTGGGAATAACCACGAAACCAGATCTTTACTTCAATACACTGCAGAGGAGGAGGAAAGTGAGTTCGAAATAATCCATCACATCCAATGGCAGGGAAGGTAATTTTTTTGTCATCACCCTTGGATAATAATTGGTAAGATAAATTCTTGAAAAGATTGTATTCTGTGTCTCCTACTAATTATCACACCGTGTCCTGCGATGGCCTGTAGGTAACGCTCCCAATGTCACGGCCAAGGGCCCTTAGAAAAGCGGGGCTGAGGTTGAGTGTGAGCCTTCAGTACAGAGCGAAGCATTCACTCCATGTGACAATACGAAATTCCTCCTTGCAGAAGATTCAGCCTTTGAGCACATTTTTTCACGCCAGCCATTTGGCTGCGTATGTACCTGACGCAGCCGGCGTTTGCTCCCCGAGACAGCGGCCGGCTAACGCTGCGAGCGTTCCCATGAGCTCTGCCCACGCTCCGGCCCGCTCTGCCCTCCCGCTGCTGCTGAGCGTGTTCCAAGGCGAGGTGGTGGATAAATGGCGGTGGGGACACGGGTAGAACTCCAGGTACAGCTGGCACATCACCCCAGCCTCTGATGAAAACTCTGCTCTAAGAGCTTGCTGTGGCCACGCAGTTATTTATCTCTTCCTCAAATGCTTTCTTGCATTTATTTTACTTCTTGCTCTAGTGATGTCTTGTCTTCGCTTTTGACTCTCAATGACCTGCCAACATCGAAGGGCTGCAGCAAGACCCCTACGTGACACTGGGGTGCGTGGGGTGCTCCCTTCGAGGCGCTGGGACCGGCTCCTCTCCTGCTCCGTGTATTTTCCAGCTGTGGAGCAGCGACGTCCCGGTTTCCGAGGGCAGAAAGAGCCTGCTGCTCCGGCGGGGGGCTGTCCCAGAGAACTGGGGACACAGCCGACTTTCTTCTCTTTTGCATGGTGTCGCGGATGAAAATGTTTTGACACGGTTTCAATTCAGTCACTTCAAAATTTATTAATAGGGTGAGTTAAATCAAAGGTTGAATTTTAGCAGCACTCAATGATTGGCTAATTTAAAGAGTTACAAGTAATTCAGTAAAATACATTATGATCAAAACAGCGACTTGATTACAGAGTCGAAGATGACAAGACTCACAGTAACTCACTATAAGGTATCTCAAACCAAAGTTTGTAGATACGTACGTACAAACACAAAACATGCAGGTCCACGCAGCCAGAGGGAGATATTTGGGCCAGTGCTATATGTCACCCGCAGCCATAAAGGCAAACATCTGTATTTAAACACGTGTGTACGTAGAGCGGTGGATGGAGGAAGCCAGCGCATAGCGACGCCGTCCCTCTCTGAGTTCAGAGCACGCGCTCACGACGCACCGGCATCCCTCCGCGGGCGGCAGTTGAGGCCGGAGAAGGCTGCCTTCGCCCTGGCAGATGATTCTCGCCAAGTTTGGTCCCGAGCGGCGTCCCAGCGTGGGGGTGGGTGGGGTGGTGGTGCTGGTCACAGCCCGCTGGGATCCAGGAGAGCTCCGAGGGTCTGGCTTAGAATCGCTGCTTACAGGGGCCGAGATAACTGACCTTGGTCAGGTACTTTCCACTCCGGCCCAGCTCGGATGGTGAAATATTCTGGTACTTCCCCCAGCTGTGCAGACTCAGAACTTTCCTGGCATCTCCCCTTCGGGCCACAGCCGAGGTACAGGGGTACCAGGCCGTCAGGAGGTGACCGATTGTCACGACCGGTCCCAAGCAATGAGGGAACAAGCACCTGAGGCGGGGGGGATGGCCCCGGGCACCGAGCGGCTCGGGGGGGCTGCGCCACCACACGTCCTCCCAAGCAGGTACGGAGCTCGAGCTTTGTGCTGCTGAGCCCTGAGACGGAGTTTGCCTGCTGTTTTATGTGAAAGCTAAAGTCAAAACGAAGCACTGCAATGTTATTTCACAGAGGAGACCGTCATCTCGCCTCTCCCCAGGTACGCGCTGTCCTCTGGGGTGGTGCCTTGGGGCAAAGCCTCTGTCTGAACACACCTCGCTGTGAGGTCCTTAAATTTGTGTCAGATTATTTCAGTGATGTTAGCCATGTTCCCTTCTACTGAAAAAAAAAGTCATTTACAAATGGGCACCATCTGGTGATATCAGGGTTGCCACTTGTTTCCGGGCTAATTTGGAGGGAAATGCGGTCTCTACGCTGCTTTCTGGAGCGTCCTTCCCTGGGTACTGCTGTCGCAGCGATAATACCCAACGTGTCGCCTTAAGACCGAAACGGGACTGGTTCTGCTCCATCGCCTCCCTGCCGGCAGCGTGGCGAAGCTGCTGGGAGCGTTCAGTAGCTCGCGGGTTGTCGTTTTTTAATTTCTTAGCAGAAGTGTAGGGTTGGCCGTGCGAAGGCGGGAGGCTCCACCTCTCACGTTGAGATATTACACTTATGTATACAACCTGAAAATCATTTCTTTAAAAGCAAACCACTGTCATTTGGCAGCAACGTGGGGTTTTTTGTGTGCAGACAGGTAAGGAGAAGGAGAGCCTGCTGCTTTCCAGGCTCGGTGCCTCTGCTTGCCCTACGCTGGCTCTAACCTTCTGGGAGATCTGATGGAGCGGTGTGTTCAGATGTGGAGGTTATCGAGGATATGAGTTATATGTAGGAAAATATATCATCAGTTGTCTTCTAAGTGTTCCCACTGCCCTGCAGTGAGCAAACACACTTTCAGTAGCGCCTGTTCTCCTGTGGTTTGACAAAATTATATTGTATAACTGCTTTTGACATTGTTTTTTGGGGATTTAAACAAACAAACAAACAAACAAACAAATGTAAACCAGGGCATAAATTGGTACCACACCTGGAACGGATAAATCTTGTAATGGCAACTCCTTTGGTAAGCTAGAAAATAAGCAGAGCTCGGCGTTCGGATCCTGTCACTCGTTTCTGATAATTCTTCCGTAACTCCCTGATCAAGATGACCGTGCCTCTCCCAGCCGTTAACAAAGCGGCATGCGAGCTCTCGGGGTAACCCGCAGCCACGAGCCCGTGTCCCGGCCGGAGGAGGTGAGCGCAGGGCACCGTGCCCCAGGCAGCCGGTCCCTCCGCGGGGTGGCAGGGCTCGGGGAGCTGCGCGGGAACGGGACAAAGCCTTTGTCAGAATAAACACAAACCAGTGAGCAAACCCTTCCGAACGACAGCTGCGGGGAAACCAGTAAGCAGGGTTGTGCTTTCTAGTTCAGCCTCTTGATGTGATACTCCGCTGCAGAATAAGCTTCAGCAGTGACCTGGTTTAGAAGACAAATACTTAAAAGCCAGTTCTGGGAACTATCGCTGTTGTCACCTGCTCCACGGACTATTTCGAGCCGGGCAGCCCGAGATGCTGGAGGGACTAACAAGAACGACCAGAGCAGCACATACAATTCTTACTCTGCTCAGCAGCTTACGAAACAGAAGTAAACGGATGACCTGGCACGAACCGTTTCCTGAGACGGCCTGTAAAAATTCATCTCCCTTCATTATTGATGGCCTCTTTTTAAGCGAAATGTTTGCCTACAACCAAGAACTCTGGAGAAGCGCAGCAAACCAAAGCACCGCTGAAACCAATGCATTTGTTTGCCGCCCCTAGGAGATACTGGCTAGGATTTTAAATAAGCACCTGACTTAAAAGAATAGTAATCATGTGATTAAATTATTTATACTCAAAACCAACTTGCAGATGCTTTTGTCTGCTAAAAAATACATGGTCTCTGAAGGCTCCAGAGACTGAAAACACAGATTGCATGACTGAGGATGTTTTGCAAATCTCTCTTACTCACAATAAAAGACGAAGTAATAAACCAGCATCCTTTTTATTTAAAAAAAGACATTCAGTTGCAAGTTGCGTACTGCTGATGCCCAGCACAGTCTCATAGTCAGGTGGATGTCCTTCAGATCGGGTTTTCCTGTGTTTAGAACCAAGAGAGCAGGCTCCGAAGTTGCAAGGATCTCCGCCGTGACGCTTCAGCCACGCGTTCAGGAGCTCAGGAGGAGTCACGGGGGGTGGGGGTGGTTGTTGTGTGGAGCCTGGCTCTGGCAGACGTACCATCAACAGCCACCTACCCCTTAGCGCAGATCTCCACATCCAGCTCTTGGCACCCAACAACGTGGTCAAGCTCAAAGTATTTTTCCTTTCCCTCTTGTATGTCCCAAACCCCGCGTCTCGCAAAGTCCACCGGAACGTGTAGCTGGCAAGTGGTCGCCTGGCGCGTGTCCCCCACCCAGCCGCTCTGGATCCAGGCAGTTCCCCACGCCGCTGCGAGATGGGATATACAAGCCCTGGCAGTTTCTGTTGGACAACAGCTTAGCAGTAAAGATGCTATAATAACAAATATTATCTTTTTCAGGAGGAGCCTACTATAACAGCCTGTTTGCTTGAGTGACCTGAAAAATATGGCCCCACAAAGAGGGGAAAAACACAGGAAAAGACGTGGTGTGTCCATTCTGCACCCCCCCTCTGACTGCTGTCAGGTGTTGCAGTGCAAGACAAGCACGGCCATGCTTGTTAGAGGCAGTACGTCGCACAGGAATGGAGCGCTACAGTCAAAATTGGGCCCAATCACCACCACGGGCAGATGCGGTAAACACCAGTAGAGCCTGGGCGTCTGCCTTTGGGGAGTGGGACAAGTCAAAAAGTGAGAGGATTAGCTAGGGCCACAAACACAGTTCTTCCTATTTTTATCTCTTGCTTAAAAAACTAGAAAGATGCAAATCTGGCAGTGGAAAATACCTAATATTCAGACCCAAGTTAAAAGTAACTATCTCTTGGACAGGTTACGTATTTAGGACAACACAAAGCAACTGCTCCAGACATCTTGCTTGGGTACAAAGTCCCCCGCGCAGAAGAGAGGTAGCTGCCTCCAGAGAGCCTCTCCAGGCGGGATCGGATGCACAGACGGGCAAATATTCCAGAGAGTAAAAAGGTGAAAGGTAACCAAGGCGGTACAGTCAGGAACCTTACCAAAATTACTGCCCAGGTTGTTACGGTTTTCAGCACTGCCATTTGGCCAGTCAATTCACTACACTACCGCGACAGCACAAGTAAGTAGGAATAGTCCTTCAACAGCTCGCTGGTTTGTAAAAAATAAATAAATTGACCTGAGTACCTCGTTCAGAACTTGTTCTGAGCTCTGTTTAAATTAGTACAAGATGCGCGATTATAACCATTGCTTGGTAAATACTGGTTAAATGCATGTTAAGTTGGAAATGAAGCAATAAAAGGTGAATCAAACAATAAAAAAGAATGTCTATTCTGTTACTAATTACACAAGTTTCTGATTTGTTTTCTGTTAGTAATTCTTACAGAACATGTAAATGAAGATATGGTACAGCCACGAGCCTTGAGATATAACTAAAGAGAAATGTGATCAATAAAAATTGTGAGATGAGACACATGGAAGTCAAACTTCTACTAAGATGTGTAGGGGAGCACTTAACAGTAACAGTCAGGAAATGTCTTAGTACAAATCTGCATCTACAAGTAAGCACAATCTAGAAAGCTAGGATTTTTCTGATCACAGGTGTGATACTTTGGAAATAAAGTGACTGAAATGTTTCCGTCGTAGAAATTTTGATAACCTACACCATTACTAGAAATAGCGTCTTTAGAAAAAGTGTCAGTCCCTGAGCCAGCAGGTAAGAACCTAGAAGATACTTATATCTCTTTATATATATTTAAAAATAAAATTTAAAAAATTAGCTATGCTTTTAGCCATAAACTCGTAAGAGCAACACAACTGCAGCAATCAATCTTGGGAAGAGAAGAGGGAAAAGTAAGTCAGAGAGGGACAGATGTCTTTCAGTTTGCTACCTGAACTGCTGACAGCACTCCGCACCAGTTTAGCAGGTGAAGTTCTCCCCGTATCCTCTAGTTTTCCAGTTGGGCCTAGAGAAGGTAGCGCTTCTAACAGGGTTTCCAGGAGTACATATAACGCACAGAATTCAGAGTATAGCAATTAATAGCAAAAAACCCATCAGCAATTAGGTGATTTGTGTGTCTGTGCACAAAGGAGAGGAAATTGTAAGTGTGGTCCAGAGATGAAGGAACAGGCCAAATGAGTACCTGTGAGCAGAGCTGCACAAGGGTGGCCTGCTCTTTCTGTTGGAAAAACCTTTGCTTTGGCTACAGGGGGAAAAAAAGAAACCAAGGCACAGCTATCTCTGCCTACGGTGGGGGAGTGCGTGGATTTGGTGCCCAGCGAGTGAAATAAAGGACAACGTGACCACGCCAGAACCGAAAGCCTGTCGTTTCTCACCACGGTGGAAATGACAAATTGCCACAAAACTGAAAGGCACGGAAAATGGGAAGTCCTGTGAAGTGCCACACGTTGATACTACTTTGTTTGATGAGCTCATGCCACTTCTGTGAAAAACAATTAGATTCTACAGAAATTGAATGCCAATATTCCAGGAAAACAATGTCCTTGGGTCAAAATCAACCTTTCTTTACATGCCAAACAGTTTAAATATTAACACATGGGAACATTTTAGGTACACCTTGGTTGTTGGAAACTTGAGAAAGCCGCTCAGTATGTCCAGCTTCTTCAGATTATTTTTTTCCCCCACCATGTCCAAGTGTAACTGGCTCAAGTGCAAATGGCATCGAGAATGAATGCTTCAGGTCTCTGAAATACAAAACAAAGGTATTGAGATGTTAGTGATACAGCAATTATAGTAAATGACCAGTCTGCCTTAAAGGGGGAATTAAGTTTTCTTTGGAAAAGTGTGCATAATAGTAACGGTGAAGCCAGAAAATGGTGGCCACTTGTTCTCTTGGGGCTTTGAGGAGACTGTGGCAGCCGGACTGAAAAAAACTTATTTTTCCAGTTACATTCAGACAACCAGGTGTTTTTAGCAAGGGCAATATATACAAAAGAGCAAACAACGGACATTAGCATTCCAAAACAATGAAGAACTTCTGCATTTAACAAGTCTGGAGCAAAAAGACACAGGTCCCAGACCCCACATTTGGCCATTTCATTAGGAAACTGCATGCGTGAGAAGCATGAAGGCAGGGTCACACAGCTGCTGGCTTTGTACAGATCCTTGGACATCCTTAGGTCTTGCTCCTACCTGAGGTTACATACACCAGCTACTGTTTCTCCTTTATTGAGGCACTGCAGGTTTATTAAACCAGTTTCAACAGTATTTGCCAATCACGTTTATGTATGTGAACAAAGGCTCTGGCTGCGCATAGCTACGTGCGATATACAATAGACAGCTGCATGAGCTAGTACCGTCCGCTAGGCAGAACTGTGTTTCACGTGCTCATGGCAATCTCAGAGAAGTTACATGTGAACTGGTTTCTCCTTTAAGACGTAGCTTTCTAACTGGGGATTCCACAATTAAGCCACAAACCCCTTTGGGTTGACAGTTTATGGAAAGCAGAAGGAATAGTAAAGGAGCAACTCCAACACAAACGCAGTGAAGAGCCCCCTCTTGCCAGACGGTGCCAGCTAGGTGGTAAGACATTGCACAAACCCACCAATGGTTCCAGAAGACTTGCCCACATATGTGCGTGAAGGAAGGGGAAAGCAAAGCCCATGGACAGGTGGGAGAAATTTGCAGGGGGATGCACTTTAAGTGTTTAAAGAGCTAACGCAGTCATGTTCAGAAGCCAGCCTGGCGTGTTAGTGCTGTCCAGAGCTGAACTGGATTGTAACACACAAACCAGATGTCCTGCAAACTCTGTAACAGCTGCAGGGCTCTTCAAAGCACTTCACTACGGAGTTCTGCTGTAGAGAAATGCAGCAGTCATGTTGGGGAAACACTGCAGAAGCAGCGTCTCCTAAAAGCCAGCGAGAGAGCGAAAAGGGAGCAGGTACTGGGGAGAATCAGTAAGGCACCTCACTGGAGAACGCGGTGCTAGTAGAGAAATTGCAGATGAAATGTGGGTGAGCTCACCCCTCCAGTTTCCTGGAAAGGCAAGGTGTGTCATACTCACTTCTGGATATTAGCTGACTTCTCAATATTCCACTATATTAAGGCACTAACTGGCTCATCTTCCTCTCTATACATTGGTGTGATTGATAAGCAAAAACCACTTCTCCTCTCTTCCCTCTTAAGTTTGGCTTTCACTATATCAAAAAAGATACAGTGCGGCTTGGATTCTGGTGTGCCACCTTGTCCAGTATTTGAGTTTCTTGATGCCTATTTCAGATTCTTGTCTCTGCCTCTGTTCCTGGCTATTCTGTGTGTTTTTTCCTGTGAAGACAGCTACAATTCCAATAATTTTTCATTCAGTTCTCTTGGCTTTGCCAGTGCAATTTTGCGGTTAGTGTTTCAGTATTGTTTTAATGTACTGCTGGGATAGACGTTCTACCTATAATTCTGACAATATCTCAGAAAATCTATGTGCTCTTTGCTGTTAAAATTAAATATTTTTTCATTTATTTGTAGAGACTATGGCCAGAAAATACAATAAAACTACCTTGTTTCACTGACAAAATTTTACAGGTTTTGGTTAAAGCAGATGATTCTGCCTGCAGCCCGAAATAAATAAATCTCCTTCTTTATCTTCCCAGTAATTTCTTGCACTGATTTCCCCCATGCTGTTTAGAGCCCTGATAATTTTTGGTCCGGTTTCCATTCTTGTTACAGATTTCTGTTGCATCATTCATCTTCTGATTAGGGGTTTACAGGCCTTGTATCTTCTTTTTCATGGAGACAAGGTTTCATCTAGGAGTTAACTCAAACCAGTAACATCAGACGTATGGGCTGCCTGCGTAGCAGCCAGCGTACTGCGGCTGGTCAGGAAGCCAAGTAATCCCTTCCTTCAGCAGGTCTTCTGAACGCGGTTTGAGATTTGAAGATAAAGAGCCAGAGCAATGTTGGCACACACAGGCTTAGTGCTATTTTAAGGCCGAGGTTGGACCATAGTGCTTCTTGGGCTACAAGTCTACAATTTAGGTTTATCTCCTCCCAAATTGTTCATCATAGCTATGATGCTAGGAAGATACCCATTTTGATTGCCACAACTCCTATATTCATCCTTCGGTATGAGTAAATAACAAACTTTACAATGCAGGTAAATCAAACAATATTGTTCTGAACGACTGCGTGTATCAAGTAAAGCGACAGTGCACATCTTTGTGGGCTGAGTCTCCCACACAGCAAAAGCCCTGCAGCCTGTGAGGACAGAAAAGCCACTGAAGGGCTCCAGTGACGTGTAGTATTGTATGTTGGACTTAACAGCCCTAGTTACTTGGATAAAGATTGTCTTCAGTGTTCATAAGAGACTGGATGCAGTAGACTGCAAACCTTTCTTAAAAAAAAGAAGAGGCATTTACAGGAAGCAAAACAATACTGTTTCCCTTCTTGGCTTAGTCAGCAATGAGGAAAAGGAGTGGCTGAGCATTACACTTCCTATGCGTGACACACGCAAGGGGCCCTGACAAAGTAAGATGCTGCCATCAACTCCTGAACTCTTTATTTACAGAAACACTGTAATAACTTCACAGTTCCTCATAGCTTCTGCTTTTGCAGTAGCCTGAAGTAAATTCATTTATCTGAAAAGGCCAGAACTGTATAGATAAGCTCGTGGCTATTTCTGAAGTCATGCCCTAGTGTGCACTGCATTCCTGTACGCTACGCCCTACTACCACCTTATGGTGCAGGGAGACCACACTCACCTCGTACTTAGTGTCGTGATGCTGATTCAGCAACTGGCTTCTGCACTCCAAAGGCAGTGATAAAAATATTCACAACTACTATAATGAATACTAGTCCAGTTGCAAGGTTGTTGAGGAAATCCAGCTTTCCATGCTTTGCAGGGTTGTTAAGGTCATATTTTACTTCAAAGAGAAAAGGAAAAAAAAATTAATTATATGTATATTTCAAAATCCAGAATAAAAGTCTTCACTACTCATGTAGTTCATTTCTCTTACACTGAGCTATTTGGATCATACTTAAAAGGGAAGTAAGATTCCACAGTGTCAGCAAAAGTGCTAAGGGAAAGATCTGTAACCACAAGGAGTCTGTTAGCTTCCAGTAATTAGCATCTAATCTCTGTGGAAGCACATGGGAAGTAATGGATACACAACCATTACCAGAAATCTTCTGAGTACTTGATCTCTTGAAATCTACTTTTGCTGCAGACTTTAAGCATTTAAAAATTATTTCAGTCTTGAATACATGAAGCTTGAAGCCGTGACAGGATGGAATGAAGTTAAATTTCCTGCAGTTAAAATGCTACAGGTCCTTCACAGACAGCCCAATCTCTTTACCAGTGCTGGATTTTTTTTGTACTGGTGCCCAGCCCTACTCCCTGCTTTTGCACCGAGTCTGTTTTCAGAAAGCAAGGGTATTATATCTGTTAAACAGAAGATTTCAAAGCAATGTGGTTGCAGTCCTTTTTACAGAGAGCATCAGCTGTGTAAACATTTTCTTTTGTTTCTTACAGTTGTTCTTTGGTCAAACTGCTAATGGGAGTGAGGGAGGAACACACAAGGGAGATATAGTATTAATCTAGTTTAAGCTTTGATTCCAGGCCTTGTGAAAACATATAAATGAGTTACATTGGACTGATAATAGACTTGATGATCAAGCATGTGCTTGTACATACAGTAGAAGTCTGGGGGTGCTTCCCTGGCATCATGTGGCAAACCTCTCTCTGCTCTCCTGCAGTAAGGGCTCTGCAACTCAGATCCTCTGCTAAATTTCTGGGATGCGGGTGGAATGAGTGTCGATGAATTCTGGAGCAGGTTTTGAGAATGCTTTTTGTCTATTTAGACTCCTAGTTCTTAAATGCTTAGATGATGGGAGCTTGTGTGTGCATGTACAGGACGTGTGAGAGAAAGTTTATACCTGACAAGTTTTTACAGCAACATAAATAAAACTGTGAGCTCCAAGAGGCACATACATAGATGTGTGCCTCATGCTTCTACTGCATGAAATAAACTTCCTTATTCGCTTTTAATATAATGACCCTGTCACCACTGGAGAACTTACCCACAGGACCAAGACTCGCGTGCTGGTTGAAGCAGTTAAGTAGAAGCGGTGGGAAACACACTCGTGATGCCAAAGTATTGAGAGCCAGGTTCGCCTGGTGTCCCTAATCAGGAAGCCTAACGCTGGTTTGGTTTCAAGGAATTCTGGGCACCCGTTCAAGTTCTGTTTGCTAAAGCAGTGTAGTCAAACATCACAGGCCAGTCAAAGCACTGAAGAACAGCGTGGGGGAACTCTCTGAAAAGCTTAAGCTACTGCACACCTGTGTAGGCATGAAATACTTTAAGCTCAGCAGTACTTAACCCAGAAAATGAGTTTATACGTGTCTGTAAAGTATCTGGAGCTATGTGGATGCTTGCATCCCAACAGCACCTAGAAGGACTCTGGTACTGTCATGTGAATGAAGCGGAATAAATGAACTGGAATAATTAATCCTGAAGTATGGAAGATGGTTGGTTTAAAAAAAAAAGAGGCAATAATGAATTAATGTGTTTTGTGAGTCAAAAGAAATCACGCTCAAAGGAGAGTTGACACTGTGAGAGCTGTCCCTTTGTCCAAATACGGGTCAGAGAAGACAAGTATGGCTTGTCAGTTTAGGCGGTGCTCTAAATTTTGCAGTAGAATTGCAGTAATCCTATCTTTGTGATTATAATACTTAAGATGAGGGTGTTTGTGAAAATGTTCTGAAGAACAGTTATTCTTCAAGTATTTTATTATAGTGGGATTAGATTACTATGATTTCATACCACTTAAACTATTTCAAGACATTCTTTGCTTTTCTTCCAAAAAGTTAAGATTACGAAATCACTCTCAAGAACAAGTTTGCTGAACATTTTTCAAAAAGTTTTCGTGAAAGGCTCTTTTGAAGGAGGAAAAGCTTTTAATCCCTAGTAGAGAACTGTGAGAACCAGTAGCTCCCGGGATAAACCTCTGTCTCAAGGAAAGAAACTGGATGGTTGCACAGACTTTTGTGTGGGCTTGTGAGAGCTTGTAAGAAGCAGAATTTTGTGGCTGGACAGAAAGGCAAATTGTTCCTGCAGGCCAAAACTACCAAATGCACACTGTGAAAAGTAAGTTCTTGCTATGATACCTGTATCTTTGTACCTTCATATCCTATTTCCCATCTTCAGTACTTCGGAGCTCAGCACGACAGCATCGCTCCAACAGCATACCGCTGTAAGCCGAGGGCTTTCTCACCCTGGGGCCGCCCAACCTGCGGCCACGGCTGATTACGGAGCGCAGGCTGAACTCCTGATGAATCTCACCAAGTGCTCTGTGAACTCGACCTCAGCCCGACTTTGGAGTTCGGGCTGCTGGGTACTTTCTTTACTCTCAATGTGACAAAGATAAAAATTACAGAGATGGAAGCCATTTTGGCAATGTCTGGCAGAAACGAGCATTAAAAAGCAATGTCTCCGCACTGAGAAATTAGTGCCCAACAAAAACCAGAGAACTTGATTACAGCCTCAAAGCCTGCTTAACTGAACCAACCACCAGGGAGATGCGAGAAACATATCTGTTTTGCTGATTTCTCCAGGACTCTCTTCCAACATCCCCCAGTATCACCAGGTTGCTTTTCCCAGTCCCTTTCTGGAATCTCCTCTGAGCCAGAAACTGGATTTTGCTCTTGTACCTACTCTACCAAATGCAGACACAGCTGTATTCTGGCTCTTTTGTAAGAAAGAAAAAAGCTATGTCAGCTGCATATCAATATTACAAGCCTTATGTATCCTGGTTTCCTAGGAACTTCCTCCTTGAACAGAAAGTTGTTTTTTCAGTTGTGCTAAGAAACAGAACATTGAAAGACTAACAGAGATGCCAAAGGCGACACCTATAACTTAGTGAATGCCACGTGTGAACTCTGGCTATCACCTTCAGCGCTTTTCATTTACGGTAGACTTAAGATCTGTCATATAGTACCCATTAATTTAAAGGGAGAGATTTGAAAAAAAGCTTTGAAAATAAATGATCATATGTTCACTAGCAAAAGAAGTGATCCATAGCTGTTTCCTACCAGTGAAGGTGTCATTTATTTCAGTGAATAATGGGGTTCAACTGATGCTGAAACTTAAACACTTCCTCTGATTTCCACAGGTATCTTTGATCGACTCTCCAAAGTTATGGCCTCAGGTTTTGGGTGCTGGTAACGAATGTCACAGGTTTTCAGCAGCTTTGCAAAGTGCCACTGGATTCTTTTTGCATTTTGCCTTGCAAAAGCATGGGGGGAAATATCACAGTAGGTTAAAAGACAGCAAAAAGTAGTATTGAAGACTTGCTTAAGGTCAAACCATAAAACTCAGATTTCCAGAAGAGTGCTGTCTCTCCACTCTCTGTGGACTTTCAGCTGGGCTTTTTTGCGTAATTCATGCTTACTTCGTGATGGCATTGTTTTAGAAATGAGCATGGCTCTATAGCTACTTAGATCAATATTCTGCCTTACAGAATAAGGCAGAGGGTGTAGGACATATGTGTGCTACTTATCTCGCAATACTAACTTAAAATACCTAATTTTTAGTGATAAGTACCTGTCCTTGTGCCTCATAGCATTGTATCTATTAATGCTGAATAGTGGAACCTATATTTTTGAGAACAGCAAAGACGCTGCATTGAACTTCTCGGAATGTGAAGGTCTGTAATTCAACAATTAATACAGAAGGGTCGGGGGGGGAAGGCGGGGAGCAGGGAACTAATTCTACAGCTGTCTCACTGAACATGCCCAAAGCACACACTAACACAACTCCTGTTTGAACTCATTCTCTTGAAATAATTTCTACCATATGTTAAAGGTTTTCATCATGTTTCTTTGGTAGAAAGTAGCAAAGGTTTCCCTAGGGATAAGCAGTATTCAAGACAATCTACTTGTAGTCCCAGGATGCTACTCGGACTGTGTTTTCATATTATATGTAATTTCAAATTTTTTGACTGAAGTCTTAGTATGTGGATAACAGCTGAGGTATGTTCTTATGGTGAAATCTTGCTCCAATTAGATTCTTTTTTCATTTTAGCTTTAATTTCAGTCTAACACAGGTTTGAAAATTAACAGTAACAAGTACATTTCTACCATTCCTCACCTAGAGATTTAGGATGCTTTGAATAGTATCCTAAATTTAAAACTAAGGGTTTTTTTTCATTATTGTCAAGCTTGCACTATCAAACCTTTGATCTGATTGCAGAAACACAAACAAATTGAAGACAATATGCCACACCAACGCGAAGATGGACGTTTCAACTTTCGCTTCCATTTCGGAGTTCTATGTTCACAATGTATTCTTATAGTATTACTTATGATAAGACTGATACATATGAACAAATGCATTTCAGTCATAAGATGAAGTAACAGGTCTTGCCAGAAATAGTATTATGAAACTGGGCAGGCTGCATGATCCTTTCTGGCCTACTAATGATTCTTTTACAGTATTTCATAATTTTCCTTCCTCCTCAGGCCTTCTGAAAAGAAAAATATTCATGCTCTGGGCATAAGAGCGTGAGGAAGTTGATCAAAATTGAAGATTCCACACGAAGCTGCCCTTACTCCTTTTGTTGCAATATTTCTATGGTCTTAAAAGAAAAAAATTAATCAATTCTGAGGTACAGACTTCCAAATATAACAGTTTTTAAAAAATAAATGGGGAGTCTAGATACCATCTTATATACCATCTTATGGATTGCATCCTATAAGAAAAATACACGTCAATGGTTCTTGTTGTTGCTACATACCAAGGAATATCAGGAGTACTCCCACCATAACTTGCAGTGCGAGTGACAGGCTGATAAGAACGATAAGTGGGATGTAGAAGGAAAAAGAAGGTCCTTGCTCCACCACGGCTTTCAGCTGGGACGCATTGGCCATCAGCAGGGCAATGTCCAACATGCTCTCCGCCGCGCTCTTCTTATTTGCGTAGTGGTTGATATTCATAGGTCTATTTCTTTGATGCTAAAATTAGGAGAGAGGAAAAAGGTTATTCACATCTCTTTTAACTGGTGTAGTGAACGAGAGATGGCTTGGCCCGATGATTGATTTCTGTAATCATACTGACAGAGTAAGAGACTGTCAGTGCATCTTTTTCACGGTTACCGCTGTCCCCCATCTGACAAGAGAGCAGCAAATAGTGTCTGTACCGGACTTTGGCAGAAACACCTTTTCCAGCCTGTAGGATCATTCTAAACAGTCACTATGTTTCTACCCTGAGAAAAGGAAAGATTGAAAAAGCGGAAAAATTTGCACTGAGAAAAGTTTGGAGGGAAAAATGACTGTAAAGCAATCAAGCAAACAACAAACTGTTGTAACTAATTTACTCCTAAAGGCATACTTTAAAACTCAAATACTTATTAAATTCACCCTCTGCCATCACGCATCTATGTAGTTCCTTAATTACTCATGAGTCTGGTTTTAAGGATTTATGTGGAAGTTGGCCACTGTATGAGCTTTCCTTGACCTCTTTCCCTGCTGCTTCTTACTCCACCTTGCCCCTGTCCAGGTCCTTCCACACACAGTGAACTGTTTTTCCATTTAAATATCGTATGATCTGTTCTTGCCAAGCACTGCCCAATTACAAGGGAAACTTTTCTTTCCATTTTCTCATTAGCACTTGTGTGTGGGGTTGTTTTTTTTTTTTTAAATTCCCCTCCAAACAAACAGGAAAACAAGAACCAACTGCAGGGCAAACCCAGAGCTAGTTAACCCGGCGGGATGAATAAAATGAGTGTTTCCTGATGACGCTTCCTGTGACCCGACTTGAATTTGACAGCTCATGTCCCAGGGGTGCCTCTTTCTCTAGGGATTAGATGCAGCTCAGGGTAACTAGGTTAGGCTCGGATGCCCAACTCTGCGATGAAGAAAGACTTTTCTGCAGTCTCTGAACAGGTTAGGAACTTCATTCTCGTTGCTCTTACTTCTAGACTTTATTTTCAAAAATAATACACAAATATGTTAAGAGTAAGCTTATTCTAGCTGACTTCTTTAAACCTGCTTCTTAGAGACCGTTTTACTGCACAGATGTGTTCCTGCTTGCCAGAAAATACTGTGAGGGAAGTCTCTGAAGGTTAGTTCAAATGCAGAAAACGCCCTCTAATTACTCTCTTTGGCAGCACTAATAACTATCAAATTTCCAACTCCAAAGCCAGCTTCGCCACTGTCCAGACTTAAAAGTGTCCTTTTAAATAGGACAGATATTGATGCATACAGCAAACACATCGTCAGTTTTTCCAGGGCATTCAAATACCAAACTTGACCTATTTTCACCAGACACCTTGTAATCAACCGTGTCTCAATATTTTACTGAGAGCAAAACGTTCTGGGGCAGCAGCAAGCTTTTTTTCTGTGAAGAGGAGGAAGCCATGGAATCGCAGCTTTACGCAGACAGCTTCATTACTGAGACCAGGCTAATGGGAAGAAAACAGCACTGAGGTGGATGCTGACTTCAGTCAGGAAGAACTCAATACTCATTCGGTTTTGTCTATATCCCACAACCTAAAAATGCAATTTGGGTGGGGAATCTGTCCCACATTTGTCACCTTTTCTCTCCCCAAGGAGAGCCTCCTCTTCCCACCCTCCTGCCCCATTAAACCACTAAACCATTTGGATGCTTCAGAAAAATACTGTAATTCTAGTATACCATCCACCAGAAGCACTAAACCAGGTGTGGATGTTCATTTCCATATGGAAAGCAGCATGGAATATATGCTGGCAGTACTCAGGTGAAAAAGCCAGACTAACAATTCTCCCTGTTTACCGCACAGTAAAAAGCCAAACACACACATTGAGCTCTTGGCTACCTAATGCTAGCAGGGTGAGAGGGGATGGGGAGCTACGTAAGAGCAGAATTCAATTTCTGGGAATGAATGTAAAAGAAACTCTTCTCAGCAGATGTAATACGCTCTATTTTGTCACAAGTTCATAATAGAGGAAGTTTTTTCCTATGTCTAGTAGCTAATTAACTCCTTTCTTCCAAAAATACTCAGTTTGAAATATCCGCAGGGTCTATGAGGCTCCAGTGCGTAACACAGGCAAAAACTACGCGGGTAGCTGTGACTCGGTTCTTAATCCTGAGGGGAGGGGACTGCAGTGAAAACATGATGACTGGTTTCCTTGTTTTCACTCGATGTAGGAATGTGGTTGTATTTGATATGGGGTTTTTTTAACTATACAAAAGAGTCAATAGTCTGGGCTACATCTTCCTTTCAGTTACATCTGTGACTACATGATGTAAGATATTTTCTACTTAAACAACAGAATATGATCTTTTCTTTTTCCTGGGGAAATGCACTGCTGCACTTGTAGCACCTTGCCGTTTGCTGATTTTCTGGTTAAGTTGCAGGTGGAAATTGCAGGCTATGGGCTTTGAATTGCAGTGGAGGCGAAGGTTTTGAGTCACTGCTGAACTCCAACGAATGGAGAAGACTTTTCAAAGTAGAGTGCTGCTAAGGCAAGCGAAAGCAAAACTCCTTATTCCTGGAATGACAACTCAGCTATTTACTTTGTTTAGATTCTAAAAAAATGGCATTTTACTCCGTTAAGAGGCTTTCAGCTATCACTCCTGAAAGCAGTCCAGTTCAGAATCGGAACTAGGCATATGGAGAACTGAAACATCGGTTCTACAGTACAGAGCTTTTTCTGTCTGTGATCTTGCCTTCTGCCAGGAAAAAGGACTTGCAATCATGAAAGCCCCAGAAACAATCATTTCCCATCTCCTGACTGAGAAGCGGAGCCTCTTGACTCATGCTTGAAAACTATAAACCAAACCAAAACAAAACAAAAAGGAAATTAGCCTTGCCTTCTGGAAGCAAGATGAAGGCAACTGCCAAAAGTAGCGAAACAAATGCAGCCAGTACTATGGCAGCAGCTTTTAAGACCAGACTACGTGTTACACAGCAATATATAGACAGGCAATGAAAGGAGAGCCGTTGCCTTAACCTCAGGATAAAGACAGTCATGTACAACAGAAATTATATGGGAACTTTGTTATGTGGCTTTATGGTTTCGGGGAGATTCCAAGCATGTAGCAACACACGCAGCCCGCAGCACCGAACACCACTTACTGTGCTGTTACCACCTGCTGGGCTGCGGAGAGGGAAACTTGTGAACGTTCTCCAGGACGCATGTGAAGTAAGGCTTTTCCTGCAGGTGTCACTTGGCGGGAGAACAGCCTGTATTCCACACAACCTGCTTCTGTCTCAATGTAATCAAAACACCTCATTACACACTTTCAGTATTCAAATTACCTGGTACAAACAAGCTGATCCTTTCGGTTGATATCACCAAATGAGTCTGAGAAAAAATAGCCTGTGTGTTCACACGTGTGTGTGCATGAGTCAGGTGTAGCTGGAACTGCTGTATCTTCCTTTCCCTGTCAGTGACAGCCTGCTCTCAGGTCTCCCATCACCCACAAAGCATCACCCTCTGAGCAGAACAACCTGCCGTGCTAGTCTACGCACAGTTACAGAAAGGAGAGGAGTGAAAAGCCTCCTGCTCTCGCTCCGCCTGTGACTGGAAGAATCCCCTGTGGAAGAGGTGATTTTGAGGGTGACACGATGCTGTCCCCACAGACAGCACCGCTCCGTGTCGCCGCACGGCAGCAGGGCCTGCTGGCTTGCCCAGAGCGCTGCAGTTTGCGAGGATAAAGCTCAGATGCTACGTCAGAAGCTGGCACTTTTTTGCTTCTCTACGACCAAACCTTCACACCAGGACCGACTGGTGTTGGACACACAGTCTTACTGACCACCGTGTTGGTCCGGACTTTGCTTTGCTGCTTTGCTTCACTCGTCATTTCAACAGCACGCCCAGAAGAACTGAGTCCCTTTGAAGCACAGAAAGGCTGTATTCATTACTTTTATTAAAAAATAAATAAATGTGGCACCCAGGCGAATGTCCATAGATGCCGAGTTTCATGAATCACGGCTAAGACCCACCTGGTGATTCAACAGGAAGGAAAGAGCACTGAAAATGGAAACATTTGAAAACAAATAATAAAGTATCTTTGCTAAATACAGTAACTTCTTGTAGTCAGGATTGCTGCTTCTATTACAGTATTAAATCGATACTTGTGACAAAATTTATGCGGCTGTTTGCTCAACAGAGTATTTATCAATCACTAGTGACCACTGAAGTAGTCAAATTAACATCCTGGAAGCCTGGCCAAAAAAAAAAAGGAAAGCCCAAGAGTAATTTTTTTTTTTTTTCTTTTTCTGGTCCAACCTGACCTCACGGCGTTTCCCCAAATGGCACCAGTTGGCCTGTCCAGAGAAGACAGGTGGGGTTTTGCCAGTCATCTGTAATCCACTGGGGAAAAAACCCCACCAGTGACAACGATGCCTATAGTGCGTTTGTATTTAGGACTTAGTTGTATTTGTTTCTGTCGCTCTGCACTATGAATTCAGGAGGAAAGAAATCATTTGGATTTTGAGTGCAAGTTTTTAGGATTCATTCCTTCTCTTTTGGTATGTTCCTAGGTATTTGACTCGGCTTCTTACATGTCTTCCACCACATATATGTTCCCCTAAAGAGATTGTTTTAAGAAAAGCTAAAAAAAAAAAAAAAAAAAGCCAAAACAAAAGCCTCACAAAAACTATAAAAGACAAATATCGTCTGAACCAACAGGACCTTGAAATTTCCAAGTTAAGAGTCAGATCTGTTATGAACACTGAATTTGCTACTCTTGTAATGAAGTTAACAGATATTTCCAGTAGCACAAGACTGGTTACTTTCTTAAATCCCACTAGAAAACTAGTATTTTGCAGTTAGCAAGGTGAGCTTCCAATTTCCCAAATGAATACTTCGAACCAGAAACTGCCAAGCATAAGCCAGAAGTACAGCCTGAGTCGCTTTAACTTTGATGTGCAATTTGTAAGTGCAGCTACTTAATATCAGCTGGGGCTGCAGGACCCAGAGCTCAACATATTTCGCTTGTCAGGCCCAGAGCGTCGTATCTGGGTTCTGAAAACACACAAATACTTATTTTAGTATTGGTACAGTATTAACACTAAATATTTTCATGGTACGCTAACTTTAAATCATTATGCAGTAGAATGCCTTTATTAAATACAGGAGAGCCACCGTTTTGTATGGGATAATTGGGAAAATAATGCTGATTATTATTTCTATATTCCAAACAAGGTTTCTAAGAACTGTGCTTCTGATTAACAACACCTTCCTTCAGCTGTCAGAAGATTCTTCGCCTTCAGGTACATTTGTACATTTACTCTGAAATATAACCTTCATAATCTTTGGCTTGCTCTAACTCTGCATACAGTTTTCTTTCTATTTTAGGTTAGTGATTACTGCAATTGTACGGCAGCTTTTAGACACTTTTAACAGCCAAATAGCCTCGATTCTCAATGAGATCGGGCAAGCTTGTTGAACAATATGACCTCATGGAGCAAGCTTCCTTAAATTCTTGTGTTTAGGGACAGTCCTGATTTTAAAATAATGGGAATCCTATGTAGTAATGAGGCTGTGTAAATAAAAGGCTGAGTCATGCTGATTTTACAGTGGACTGTACTGTGTTTTGCAATAGTATTTCTAATCAAAACACATCTCCATCATCTACATACTGCAAATGTAATGGGCCATACATGGCTGCTCTGAGACTGGACTTCCCCTCCATCTCAGAGATCTTGCTGGTCCAGAAAAATAGGGAAAATATTCTACAAAGAAAAGAAATATTCTTCCAACAAAAATATTTTAAGCTATATCAATTGTGTACTGGATGATTAGATCCTTTGTACACCTCCTCAGAAGATATTATTTCTTTTCCCCCAATAAAACATTAGATCCGTTGTTCAGCTTAGCACTGACTCAGAGAGAAAAATCCCTACATCTGGACTGAATCATCAGTTACATTTCCTGTAGGAATTTCATTTGGGGGGGGGGGGGGGGTGGAATCTGTCCATCCAAGCACTAACCTAGTGTAACACTAACTAGCTTGTGAGACTTCTGGAGTCACATTTTGAGACAGTGTGGTTGCAGGCAACTAAAAAAAAGAAAAAGAGGGGAAAAACTCAGCCTGTGTCTGTGTTCATATTTCATAGACAGCATCGATTTTCTAGCATCTTGAAAAGCCTGTGCTTAAGAAGTGCAGCTTTTCTTACAGAAAGACAGAAAACGCAAGTATGACTTTGTTAAGAAAAAAAACCACCAGTGGTAACCATGCTGAGTCCTGAGAGCTAAAAAGTTAGTCTGAAAAAAAGGGCAAAGTACAGTTCTGTGAGCTCAGGGCAGAGCACTGTTTTCCTAAAGCTTGCTTCCAGGACCAAGGTAGAATATTTTTGCTCATTAAATGACTTAAAATTAATCAGCACACCTGATGACTAACTTTGTGAAATGAAGTAATAACTTAAACGTGTTCGTACAGCTATCAAAGCAGAAGCTTTCTCCTGTACGATTTTTTTTTCCTGTGTTGCATTACTACTGCTCGTTCCAGTGATTTGTCTTATAATACTCTTCCTCACAATTGGACTGTGGGCTGCCTACTTTGTGTTGTTAAAGCACTGTTTGTTTATTCAAGCTACTTAAAAAACAAGCAAACAAAACCTTATCACCAACAGTTTCAATATTTGGAGTATATCAAATACTCCAAATTCAAATTGATATAATTAATGCTTTAGAATATGCCATTTCATTCTACATGCAGTAAAATTCTTTCGAGTTCGTACAAATTTGAAATTTGTTTCATGCAGTATGATGCCAAGAAATTGCCATGTCCCAAAATTACTTATTAATTAATATACAATTTTGAATACATTTTCAGTATTAACATGACTATAATAGAAGCCTACTACTCCAGAACTGTTCTTTTCTACCATCCAATTCTTGTCCACCTTTTTCGTAGTTCTTCTTTAACACATTCAGCTAGGATTTCCTGTTATCTTGGAAACATTAAACTAGGTTTTTACAACATGGTGAATCTAGACTGTTTCCCATGAACAGGGAAAGCAAACAGAGGAAGATGCAATTGTTCACACTAGGCCAACCCAGGATTAGAAGCAAGGAATTTCTTGCTTCTAAAAGCTTGACAGCTGCTAAAAATAATTATCCAAACTAATGATGGAGTTAAAATAAACCACTGTGTGACCACTCATTCAGAACTAGTCTTTTTTTTATTCCGTGTGCTTCTACAATGCTTTGAAGGTAAGACACCTATTCTGCATTTCATGTCAGCTCCTCTGCAAGAGGAGGTGGCAGTCCGTTGCTGAAGATGTGCAAGAGAATCTGCTTTGAGGAGAGGGCAGATGCTAGGACAGGCAGTAGGGAAACCAGGGTGGCCCAGCTTGCGATGCCTTCGAGCATTCCTAAAAGCAGACACTCATGTACTTTTGACTCCAATACTGAAGATTCAGGCACCTGTGGATTTGTGGTCTCTCCGGGGCTGCTGAGCTGGGGTGTTCTTTTGTTTGTGCGAATTGTGAACTTGGTCAGATTTTTTTAATGTATCTCCTATTCACAGATTGGTTTTTAAGAAATCTGTCTCCATCTGTTTTACCTCGCATATACTTCTTTTTTTTTCTTCTTCTTCTTTTTGTGAGAAAATCTAATAGTATATCTCACTGCTTATTCTTTCTGTGGCATTCACATTGAACTTGCAGCTCCTATGGGAAAGATGTAACAAAGTGATGACTGCTCACAACTGAAGATGAAGTAAAACAGGAAAGTTACAGAATTCTTGGAGCAGACCAAGTTAAAGAAAATAAATCCCCATGACTAGCACTTGTGATGCAATCACAACTCTGTGTTAATAAAAAAGAAAATTGCTGTGAGGTCAGTGGCTTAAAGAAAACCCCTTCAGGCCACCAGTTTGACCAGTCTATCCCAGCCTTGATTCTCTTTGGGTACTTTCCAGGATTTATTAAAACCAGATTTTTTTTTTTCTTGGACTGATATTCACGACTACAAGGGTTTGTCAGGAAGGGAGGGAGGAAGGACAGATCTGCTCCACAATCAGTCCAGTCTGTCTGTAACCAGAAAGTTTTACTAGTGACGTAAAGGTGGTTTAGTACAACTGTTTTTATGTGGCAGAGGCTTAGGTTGGAATAAGAGCTGCTTTTTAGAGTTTAGTCTCTTCCAAAACAACATAAAAGACGGTCTTTTACCAGTCTGGCTTTTCAGATAAGTGGCATGCTTGGAAAACATCCTTTACACATAAACAGAACATGGGATGAAATGCTTTCCAGTGAAGTTCTCTGGTCATGGTTTGAGTACATGGAGCAGTGAAAAGCTGGGTATTTCTCTTATTTCTCTTATTTGGATTACTGTATGGAAAAAAGCCACCACCATACAGGCCCAACCCTTTAGGTAATTCCTCCTGGTTTTGTGCTCACTTATCACCTGTGTATATACCCCTGAGTAACTTTTCCAGCCCCTCCCAAGTCCCCTGGGTGGAAAACCCCCAGGTTCAGCCTGTGCCGGTGTGCTTCCAAGCAGCGATTCCTGGCTGGGACGACACCTGACAACCTTTCCGCTGACATGTAGGAACTCAGGGGTCATCGTGCCAAGGGCAAGAAAGGATTTTCTGTTCAGTCCTTCCTTGGCACTTGCCTGTCTTCGAAGTGAGACAGAACGGGATGCTTGCAGCGGCATCCCTACAAAAAAAGCGCTGAATCAATGGAAGACGTGTAAAAAACCCAAATAACGGAGAGGCGCCGGTTACAGGACTGCAGCCGGCACGCCATCCCCTTCCCGGAGGTTCCTCAGCCGGACGGCTCCGCGGGGGGCACCTGCCGCTGCCCCGCAGGCAGCCGGGGCGGAGAGGGGCCGTGGGCCGCTGCTGCCAGACCCGCCGCTGCCCCGGCCCGCTTCCCGCCGGGCTCCGCCGCCTCCTCACGCCCCGCTCCCGCCCGCCATGTCGGGCAGCCGAGCCCGCTCCCGCCCTCCGCCCCCCGCCGCCGGCGGAAGCCCCCGGCCCCTACCCGCTCGACGACCGCCTGATCCGCGCCCTCCGCCTGCCCGTTGAGCTCGTGGGTCTCGCCGCCGGAGTCCATCGCGGCGCAGGGGAGGGCGGTGCGGCCTCGGCCCCGGCTGCCCGCGGGGAGCCCTCTTCTCCCGGCCGGGGCCGGCTCGGCGGGCCAGGGGCGGGAAGGGCCGCTGAGGAGAAAGTTTCCAGCGAGACGGCGATTACCGGAGCAGGCGCGGCGACCGCAGCCGTCCCGTCCCGCCCCGCCTTCCCTCTCCTCACACACACCGCCCCGGGGCCTGTCTTTCCAGCCCGCCCCGGGGAGGTTCCCGCCTGGCGGGGGGCCGCCGGCCCCGCCCGCGAAGGAGGCCCCTGCGGCCGCGGGTTCGTTCTGCCGGCGCTGGCCGGGGTGAGGATCCTCAGCTCCCGCCGAGCTTGGGGCTGAGCCGGGCCGGGGGACCGAGCGGCTGTCCCGCACACTCAGCGTGGGTTTAAGACCAAATTTCCAACGTTGGCCAAGAATCACAGTTTGTGCCATTCTGGGGAGCAGTATTGGTAATTGGTAATGTATGCAAATGTTTCATTTTACAAAACTCTGTCCTGACAAAATTAAAGTCGAAGGCTACATTTTTTTTAAGAGTGCTCTCATCAATGCTTCTAGGTGATTGGTTTCATTATCCTATTTTTTTTCTTTTTCTCCCTAGACTTATTTTCCCACCTGTACCACAGCAAAGGATGCGCATAAACCCAATTAACATACAGGTTAGATGGTGATGGAACATCAGAGGAATACTTGGATGGATAGAAACACAACTGGCAACGAGAGCAGTAAAGTAAGCCTGAAGTATGAAACAAAGCAAAATAATTTAAATTAGATTTTAAAATGTTATTGTTACAAGGAAGCCTTCTGCTACTTAAGTTTAACAGTGTTCAGAGTAAAAAATAAATAAAAAAAGAGATGTGTCTTATATGACCACATGTAACCTCTTTTATGGCTAGGAATGAACTGCTCATCTGGGCTGGAAATGCTCTTGAGTCGCTGTTTGGCAAGCCTGTTCCTATGTGTGGTGTCCAAACATGGATTCTGCAGGTTGACTCCTTCAAAATCTTCTATGTTAGGAATCACTATTCTCACTCTCTAAACAGAATTAAAGGATATTCTATTTAAATAATGTAAACACACATACAGAATATAAATAAACACACAGCACATAAATATAAATTGAATTTTTAAAAAAAGGTATAAAGGACTTTTGCTAGACCTTGCGTAAAGGGAGACGATGTAGAAGCATTGCTTCCGATTCCTTTATCACCAAGACAGGATTTTTACATAAGCAGTTCCTGTGGAGGGAATCCCGATTGTATTGCCTAGCAAAATAACTGCAAAGCTGTTGGACCCACCATCATGAACAGGTTCCAAGAGGCCACTGCTGGAATGGCTGTCCTCACTTTGTGCTACAAAGCCCTTAGCCTCTAGCCTGAGTCCCACAGGCGTGCACCAGGACCGTCTGCAGTCCACTTCAGCAGGTCCTCCAGCTGGGCTGGTCAGAAGATTATACAGGAGGTCTTGGACTCCAGTGGACCCTGCAGAGGGGGTCTGCCCAAAAATGCAGACTCAGGCTTCAGGACTGTGACACATCGAATGACAATCTCTTCCATATACCATACCGCTGCAGTTTTTTCCATGCAGGAGATGGGCACGGCTCTCTAACACGCAATAGCCACCAGGCAGATATGAGAGTGGAAATTGTGGCGTCCACCGTACAATTTTATGAGTCTTTGTGACTAGTTAGTCCAATGGAGTTTCTCCAGTGGGGTTTGACGGAAATTCATATTCACCTCAGCATTAAACGGCACTGACTTCTCGTAGCTGACTTTTGGGTTTGAGTTCACAGTGATTTTTTTGCTAAAGCAGATTTAATTGGTGACTAAATCCATTTTTAGAGTCCACACAAAAGCATATGGACAACCAGATGTGGCTAAGCACAAATTAAGCACATGTTAGGCTTACATTCTTAATGCTGAAGGTCACTGAAGATTACACTTCACCGTACTCAGGAGCGTGTTGAATTGATCGTTAACTTTCGTCTCATAAAAACCCCTTGATACACTTACAAGTTGTTGTCTTCACAAACTGCATAGCAAACATTTATTTAATTAGACTTTACAGGAATCCTCATCTATCTTGATTTCTAGTGGCCTTCTCTGCCTCTCTTTAGTACAGTGCGCTAGAAAACCCATATTTAGAGAGAGAAATAATTTTGTTATTATAGTCCATGGAAAACGGAAGAAACAATGTGTGTTGGTTTTGCGTGGCAAGGTTTTGGTATCGGGGGGGCTACAGGGGTGGCTTCTGTGAGAAGCTGCTAGAAGCTTCCCCTGTGTCTGACAGAGCCAGTGCCAGCTGGCTCCAAGACAGACCCACCGCTGGCCAAGGCCAAGGCAATCAGCGCCTCTGTGATAACATATTTAAGAAGGAAAAAACAGTTAGAGAGCGCTTTTGCAGCCGGAGGGAGGAGTGAGAAGATGTCAGAAACTCTGCAGACACCCAGGTCAGTGCAGAAGGAGGGAGAGGAGGTGCTCCACGCGCCGGAGCAAGATTCCCTTGCAGCCCGTGGTGAAGACCATGGTGAAGCAGGCTGTCCCCCTGCAGCCCATCACGGAAGGATGAGGGGGTGTAGAGATTCCAGCTGCAGCCCATGGAGGACCCCACGCCGGAGCAGGTGGAGACACCTGAAGGAGGCTGTGACCCTGTGGGAAGCCCACGCTGGAGCAAGCTCCTGGCAGGACCTGTGGACCCGTGGAGAGAGGAGCCCACGCCAGAGCAGGTTTGCTGGCAGGACTTGTGACCCCGTGGGGACCCACGCTGGAGCAGTTTGCTCCTGAAGGTCTGCACCCTGTGGGAAAGACTCACATTGGAGAAGTTTGTGAAGGACTGTCTCCTGTGAGAGGGACTCCATGCTGGAGCAGGGGAAGGATGAGAGGAGTCCTCCCCCTGAGGATGAAGAAGCGGCAGAAACACCGTGTGATGAACTGACCGTAACCCCCACTCCCCGTCCCCCTGTGCCGCTGAGGGGGGGGGCAGAGGTTGAAGCCGGGAGTGAAGTTGAGCCCAGGAAGATGGGAGGGGTGGGGGGAGGTGTTTTAAGATTTGGTTTTATTTCTCATTGCTCTACTCTGTTTTGCTTAGTAATAAATAAGATGAATTCCCTCTCTAAGTTCGGTCTGTTTTGCTCGCGATGATAATTAGAGAATGATCTCTCCCTGTCCTTATCTCGACCCGTAAGTTTTTTTTTTCATTGTACCTTTTCTCCCCTGTCTAATGAAAGAGGGGAGTGATAGAGCGGCTCTGGTGGGCACCTGGCCCTCAGCCAGGGTCGACCCACCACACAATGTATTTTGAGAGCAAAGATATATTTGTGTCTCTTGTTCTTATGCAGAGGAGAATACACAGTAAAAGGAGAAGAATGGACATAAGCTGAAAAAAGTATTTGTAGCACAATTTTGAACCAGTGCCATGTTGAACCCTCCCCTGCGATGTTTCCAGTGGGTACGAATGTCATATTAATTGCTCAGGTGGTGTTACGGCTTGCCAGGGTGGGCATTATTATTTTGTCAAAGGGTAAGCGCAATGCGAGGTGGCACCGGGGCCCTTTGAAGCACAGCTATAAACCACGCTACCGTGTCAGTTCAAGTCCAAGGCTTGAAAAAGCACAATGCTTTCCTCAGTTTTGGGGTTTGTTTGAACTTCAGTTTGCTGAACTTCAGGAATGCGCTCAACTAGGCTAGCCTTTACCAGACACGTTACTAGTTAATTTAACCATCATTAAGTATGCTTGGACCGTAATTGCCACAGTGGTTGGGCCCTGAGAAAAGCTGGTCAGCACCCTCTCTGGTTGCAAGTGTCTGGCGAGGTTTTCAGAGATACTGCTATATTATTAATTGCCCCTTTTTCATCTTCTGTAGCTCTTTGCAAATGCATTTTCATAAACTTGTTTGGCAGTTGTAAAGGTTTCATTCGCTCTAGTGAAAATATTCTCCCCGTAGTCCTAAAAATTAGAGAAAATTTGCCCTCTGTAGGTGACACTTAGGAGCGATAGTGCTGAGTTATTCCTTCTCTGTGCTAACTCACATTTGTACTGCACAGTCACATGCCAAAGAGATCTGTGAGGACAGGACCTGTCCTTAATCTTATGGGAAATGGGTGTAATTTCAGTGGAACTGAGAAATAGCTTAGTCTGAGCTTGTGAAAAGAGCTGTGAGCCCATGTTCACATACGGTCTAAAACAGTCAGTTCTGTCTTGTGTCTTTATATTGTTGCACTCGTCAGCCCAGTATTGATTTTTTAACAATAAATTTTCCTGTATCCAGCCTTTGAGTTTGTTCTGCTGGGTGAACAGAAAAAACTAAATTTTATACATATATATTATTTTTTTGCTGGTTATGAAAAGGACCCTGTGCTCCTATAGAAAATTAACTGCAGACTCAAACTGGTGGCAAGAGAGGTAATGGGCTGGTGATGCGATCAGTCTGCAGCTGTGTAATGAAGCAACAAGACAATACTGTGTGGTAGGTCATTCTTGTTTGTGCATGAATTTGAGCACAGTCATTATAAAATGAGAACTCTACAAGTGTTATCACATGAGTCTGAGTCAGGATTTTTGGTGAGCATTATGCAGAGCAGATATTGGAGTGGTCCTTGGGACCACTGTCAGAACAGCCACTGAGGCCTGGATGGGATTACTCAGGACAAAAAAAAACCATTGCACTGCGTCTTTGCATCGTAGCCATGAAATTAATTTGTAGTCTGTATTAGACTCTCAATCCATTAATCATTATTAACTGTTTCGTTTGGTTTTTTCCTCAAAATCACTGTGATGACTATGTGCCAGGCACAGAACAACACTAGAACACTAATGAAACCTAACTAGAAAGGACAACGTTATCCGTTTTCACTAAAATTTCAAGAGGTTTTTGGTTTGGATTTGGTGTGGGATTTTTTTGTTTGTTTTCTAAATCTAGGGATTGGTTTTCTCTGAGTGAATACTATTTATGTGGCCAAAGACACAACCTGAAGAAGCCCGAAATAAAAAGTACATGGTGCTACCTGGCATTTGTGGTCACTATAAAAACAAGTCATTACGCAAACTGGTGCTTCCTAACTAGAGCACAAGTTTAAGTA
Organism: Balearica regulorum gibbericeps; assembly: GCF_011004875.1. NCBI lineage: Eukaryota > Metazoa > Chordata > Aves > Gruiformes > Gruidae > Balearica > Balearica regulorum. The sequence goes on from NC_046193.1 coordinate 415,802, forward strand.
AACGAAATGGCGTTTGGTATGATCTCTCTGTGGGAAAAACAGATCAAAATACAGAATGAGGGAAGGATCAAAGGAGGAGGGTACTGGTGAGGAAGGAAGGAGACTGCATGAGCTATTTAACATGGATGTAGAAGCTTGAATTCCAAACCTGGTACTTTGTCTAAGTTACAACTCCATCCCCTTTTATAATCTCCTCCTACCTCCCTCCACACAGCCTACTTTTCTTTTACTGGCATCTAGATTTACATACATGAAATTGCAGTTCCTTGCCCTGGCAGCTATTCTCAACAACAACAACAACAACAAAACAACCTCTCTTTCTATCTACTGTACAATATGTGTAGTTTGATTGTTGATTTGTTTTGGGAAGAGGTGAAGGTGTGTCGAATCATTGAAACTACTTGGAGCAAAAGCACATTGTTTCGTGCTGTTTCTTCCTTTTTTGGTTTCCTGTTATTCCTTCAAGCCTTGCATTATACCCTGCAGAAAATCATGGTGGTTTAGAAATAATTTTAAAGGTAAACACTTGATTTAGGCAGTTCTGGCTCCAAATGCCTCACTGATTTTAATGAAAATAGTGTTTAAAAAAATCGCTGGCTGTTAGTATCTGCTATCTTCTTAGTTCATGACTCCTGATAGGTGTGAACTCTAGGAAAGAAACTGGCTTTTTTTTTCTTTATATTTTCACCTGAATTATGCATTTAGTTGTTTCTTGCAGTTTCCTGTCGTAATTTCCTGCCTGATGCTCGCTTTGTGTTTATGTGAACTACCTGAGAGTCGGGAGAAGATGGACAAAAAGGACTTTCCATGATACGCTCTGTGGATGACAGGATGCAATGCAGTAGAGAGATATTCTCCACCTAAGGGCAAGAGACCTGTCCCACTTTCCCTTTTAAAAGAAAAATTGTGTGGATAAAAAAGATCGAAGCATTCATTTGGAGAAAGAGCAAAGGAGATTTGAAGGGCCTGACAAACATCTAGCCTAACAGCAGAACTGCAAAATTCCCTGCATCTTCCATTCACTTCTCTAAAATCAGTCTTTGCTTCATGTGCTTCTCTCTGCAAGTTCCCAGCAAGGCAAGCTGTTTAAAATAACCTCATAATGTATATGAAAATGGTGCTTTTTGCTATTATGAATGGTGCCTGTATGGAATTACAGCTCTGCAGTTGGACATATCCAGTCATGTAAGTGACACTGCAAGCTAATCTCCTGTAGTTCCTTTTGTGTCCAGGGGTCATGATACATAATTTAGATCTGACCTGTTGCATACCCTGGCTCATTTAGTAGACCTGTATTTAAATGACATTATTAATTCCATAGAGCCATAAGGTATTTTGCAATATTTATGTTACAAAATGACTGACTTCCCACTAACTGCAACTTAGTCTTGAGCGATGTGGGGCAGGTAAGGCTGGAAGGTCTCGTGTGATCATGGCTATCAAGCATGTACACACTGCAAAAAAGTTTAAATTGACTATCTGGACTAGGCTCTGTGTTGGAGAGAAAGAGGAAGAAACAGAATTAAAGCTGTTTTGGGTTATGGCTACAGCTGTCTCTAATATTACAGTCGGTTGTGGATGGAGGAGTTGGTTGGGCATGCTCACTGAAAGATCTTTAGATAAGCTGAAACTTGTCAAAGTAAAGTTTTGATTTGAGAATTAGTTGTAGCAGTACATCTACTGTGGCCATGCAATCAGAGAAGCAGGCCATTAGAATCTTTTCAGGGGCTGTAACAAGTGCCTGGGAAAGAGGGGTTTACATTTGTGGGTGTATAATATCGGTATGACGAAGCAGCTTTCTGTATCGTGGGCAGATAACTAATTCTCTGCTACTTCAGAAACCATTTCGCAAATGATTGCCATTGCATAACACAGGGATGAGGAGGTTTATGAATCCACTATATAACGGCCTATTTGCATTACAAGGCTGGAATTGCTCCGGAATAACTTAAATTGTAGGTCTGCCCCAGGAATCAAGATACAAGGATGGTTACGAGAATATCAAACTTCTGAAAGAGACCTGAATATTTTGATTTACTATGAGCTTTCACGAAACGCCAAGGACCAAGGCAAGTGTTGGTGCCCTTCACGTCTAGTCAGTAGGTTCTGGAAAGACATTTTGCCTGTTCACATAGAACCGGTTGTGGGCTTAATGCATGAAGCACAGAGGGAAATCTCTAGCCTCCGTTATTCAGAAGATGAGATTCAGCGATCACAATTGTCCAACTGTAAAATCTGTGAAACTGGTGATTAAAAATATTTTTTTGCTTCAGATGTGCTGGCTTGCTTGGCACACACATACTTGAAACAGACTTTTTGAAAAGAGAAGGTTTCAAGCAGCATTGGACCCATGCCAGAAGGAAATGAGTAAGCTCCTACCTAGAATATGCAGAAACATCTACGCAAATGGTTTAGCATTAAAATAGGGACGTCTGGAGTTTGTGAAAATGATCTGACCCAGGATATACAATTTAACAATAATCTTGGATTCATTTTTGATGCATTTAGAAGTGCAAGGAAGCTAATTTTCTCAGCAAAGAGCAAGTACTACCCGTTACGTAAATGACTGCTCCGTGCTGTAGTGCTTACTTCCCCTGGGTTGGCTGTCCTTCACGCACTGACACATTTTGGTACAGTGCGTTGTATTCACACTACACAACAAATTAGCTGTACACTCAAATGAACTTCTTAACTGCTCTACTCTGCATTGTGCAAAGAGATGTTCCCGTAGTATAAAGTGCTTTGTATTGTTTATTCCAGCAGCTAGCGTGCTGGCGGTACAGATGTTAGCTCGGGTGTGCCTGATAGGAACGGCTTTAGGGAGAAGGGGCCCAGTGGCCTTGTCTCCCTCGGAAGGGGACGGCCAGGGTGCTGTGCCCCCATGACAAAGCACCCAGAAGCGGCTACGTCTCCCCTGAAGGTAGAGCCCAAAGCAGCGGCACGGCCACGCATCGTCTGGAAACCGGATAAATCCGCGTAGGGTTGGCGTCACATGTCAGCGCGCTGTGTAATTACAAACCAAGCGTACGATGATAACTGTGCGGTCCCCTAGCCTGGCCCACGGGGCAAAAAACTGTGTTTTATAAAAATTATTGGCATTCCTCCCTGGAGAGTCTGTTGATCCTCTTTTTTTTATATTTTTTTTGGCTGATGACAGCCAGCCAGGTTGTCAGGTGGTTGTGCTGCTCTCTAATTCCCGAGCACGCTTCCTGAGGACATCTGGCACTGTTGGCTTCAGCTTGCTGTTAACTCCATCCCGGAAAGACTGCCGAGGCGTGTGCTTCCATTGCTGCGCCTGCCCTCCCTGGCGGGGCACACCACGCCCTCTTTAAGAAGTGTTACCGCGCAGCGCTATCTGGGAAACTGGTTTCAGCCTTTTACTTAAAATAGGAAATAAATGTCAAGAGTATGGATAGAAGAGACCCAACAGGAGGAAATAAAGCTCCTATTTTTATCCTCAGTCTTAGGGACTTCATAACTTACACATTTTCAGGCTGAAATAGCTTAGCTTAGTCTATTTCTCTATATTAATTTCTCCTTTTTAAAGTCCCAGTAAAATCACCGCACCTTTTTTTTAAGCACAGCATGTATGTGTGTATTTGTGTATTTACACGCTTCTGCAATTAGAGAACACACGATTTTTACGCAAAAGTTGTTATGAAAAATCATATAGCTGAAACGAGATGGGATATAAAGTTACAAGTTTAGCATCGTAAGGCTGGTCTAAGAGTTCTGGTGAGCTTGAACATTGCCTTTATTAAAACTGTGTGTGAAATGTCCTGTGATGTGTATTAATGATTTAGCTTAGCTGGTGAAGTACCTTGCTAAGAAAAACATGTATTTGCATGCATCTGAAGCTGCATAACTTAGCTGCATGCTGCAAAGTATACAAATAACATATAGGTTTAAGAGGTGGTGCTGTGTTTTTAGGGGGTATACAGATAATCGACTTTAGAGGCGCTGAATCTACGTCTAGGTAATGAATATGAGATCAGGAATCGGTTGCATCTAAATTTCAAACCATGTTGTCATTGTTTTATTCTAGCCAACAGGATCTTCTTATTACCATGAAATTCTTTTTATAGATTTTATTACACAAAATAGATGGAGAATCATTTAAAAACCTCTGCTTCCAAACTCTGGGAAATAATGTTTATTTTTGAAAGGTTAATTTTAATTTTTTTTCATCAAGTGTATACTCAGTGGTAGGTCAGAGATGACACAGAATCAGTAACACACTCCAGAACAATGAGTTTCGAGAAAAAGCAAGCCTAACGTATTTTCCAGATGTTGTCAGAAGAGGTGCTGCAGTGCTCTAGAAGAGAGAGTGGCAGGAGGTTAATTGTGACCCTGAGCGAAGCCTGCATCTCTTTAAAAAGCCAGCTCTTTGTACAGGTGTGCATCTGAGAGGTGTGCCCCTCTCCACTGCGGGGTGAATAAGAGAAGAATCAGGCCTGTAGCTGCTGTTGGCAAAGTGTGAGTCAATGAAAGGAATAATCCAGTTAAATGAAAAGGCCTCTATGTGGAATTACTCCAAAATGTAATTCATGGAACAATGCGTGCTATTGAAAGGTAATTTAAAAAAAAAAAAAAAAAAGCGAGGAAAAAAGAGCTGTACAGAAGGTGCTTTTGTATCACAGACTCATGCTTTTAGGAGTAGTTCCCAGCTCACAAGATGTACAGGCAGAGGAGGGAGGGAGGGAGGAAGGAGAGGAGTTCACGTCCGCACGAGGTAGAGCCCCAGCTCCACAGGCGCTGCGGCAGTGCTGAGCTTCCCTGAAGCACCTACCCTGCACTGGGCCAGAGGGTGGAAATGCAGAACCGCTGCCAAGGCCCGGCCCAGCCCCATTCATTATGTATTCTATTAATTTTACTGTCTAAAAAAAAAAAAAAAAAAGGGGTTGTTGCTAGATATCACGGTCCTACAGCAGTCAGTCAAAGTTGTCAGAGCTCTTGTGCTGGAATGGGAGCGTGACTGTGTGCGGGGCTGCACAGGCTGTAGGGCCCGAGCCTGTTGGGGTTTGTTTGGGCTCTCCCAAGACCAAGTGCAAGTTTCACCGTCTGCGATGGGATAATTTAATGTGCATTGTGTGTGCACTTAAATACTGCAAAATAAACTTCTTAGTGTGACTAACGTATGCAACAAGGGAGACCGTGTGTCCTGAGTGCGCAAGTAGTGAGGCTGTTCTCAGTGTCTGGTAGGAGTGCCTAGTTAAGGTTGGTTTTTTCAGAATTTCTGGAAGTTGTATGTTCCTAGATTCTTAGGATAATTCAGGTTGAAAGAGGCAGCAGGAGGTCAGCTAGTGTAACCTTTTGCTCACAGCAGGACCAGCTCTGAGGTCAGACCAGGTGACAGGGCTTTACCCCAGCCAGGCTTTGAAAACCTCCAAAGTTGGAGACTCTCTGGGCAACTTGTTCCGTTGCCTGTCCTTATGGCAAAAGTTATTTCTGCTGTGAAGTCTGAATCTTTCTTGTTTCAGCTGACGTCTGTTATCTCTCATGCTCCCACCAGGCCCCACTGTGAAGAGCCTGGCTCTGTCCCCTCGGGGGGCTCGCTGTGGGTATTGGGAGGCTGCTACGAGGTTCCTCTCAAATCTTCATGTTGGACAAGCCCCATTCCCTCGGCCTCTCCCTCGCAGGGCCTTGCTCCAGGCCATTGACCATCTCAGTGGCACAGCGCTGAGGTCTCTCCAGGTTACTGACGTCTGGTTTCTGTTGGCAGCCCCAAACCGGGTGCAATTATCTACAGGTGGTCTCATGAGAGCTGGGCGATAACCGCTTCCCACGATCTGCTGGCTGTGCTGCCATTAGCACAGCCCAGGGTGCTGTTGGCCACCTTCGCTGCCAACACACGCTGCTGGCTCATGCTCGTCGGCCTTTAAGAGGTTTTGTGGTAGTTTCTTTGTCATAATAATGTTCTAATATATAAATTTCAAATATCACTTTACACATTGTCTTTTTGACAGTTTCATAGGCAGAAGTTTTTTTTGGAAAGCCAGGAATTTGGCAGTATATGTTTTTGTTTCTTTGTGGAAACAACATGAAATCTTTAGGTCTGGATCATTTAAAATAATACCCGCACAATTTGATTGCTGTTCATTACTGAGACATGGTTTAAAGCAGCAAGAGGAAATTCCATCTCAAATGTGTATTTCAAGGCTGGAAATCACCATCGTGATAATTTTGCTTGAATTTCACTCAGCACCACTTACAGTTTGCTCGGTAGCTTGTGGTTGAACCAGAGCATATATTTTAGAAAGACAGTTGGTTTTGTTTAAGTCCTTGGCATTGCTTTTAAAACTGACATTGAAGGTACTTGACAGCTTTGGGATGTGGTGAACAATCAGCCTGTAGGCTGGACTGAACTGAAACCATTAAATATGATAGATAAGGGGTTTTTTTCATCGACTTGGACCTGAAAGCGCTGAGTGCCTTCAGCAGAACGTGTAGACACTTCCATTCCACCTGTGATCTTCAGTCACTCGTTCCCCTCTGCAGTCACGCTGAGTGTTACTGGCTGGCTGTAGAAACAGAGATTTATGTTGGTGTTTTACTGGCAGACTGTCAGAAACACATTGCAAATGCTTTTTACTTTTGGTTCCTACCTTCAAGAACACATAGATACGTAAGCCATTTGTTCGTTAGAGACCTGTTGCCTAAAGAAACCAGCGCCATCTGGCTTTGTGTTTCTTCTATCAACTCAGCATTTGATGCACTATATCAAAAGAATTTCCAGTATAGCCAGTTTAAGAGCACCGTGTTGCCATGTTTTCACTTCATTAGGTGCTTATGCTCACAATTATTTCCCATTGTTGGCTTTCCTTCTTTTATTTGCTGAGTGACTTTTCTGTTCTTATTAAATCTTGATGGTTGCACTAGTTGTGAGTAATCTTCTCTGACTTAGAATATAATAATAAGGGAATTAAGCCATAAGTCATTAACAGGTCATAAAATAAAGAAAAAAGCTATCAAGAACATCACAACATCAGTTACTTAGCCCACAGGTATAAAAACACCTTTGTGTTTACAGAATATTTATTGTAATTCATTCGTATCTGCTTTTGTTGTAAGCTTTGTGAGGAGCTTTGTGAGTTTAGGGTAACTGCCCCATTAAGATGTGTATTTTACTTTTTAAACTTTGTCTGCTGTGTCAGTTTGTGGCATCTGCTGAACTGCGCTGCAAACGTCTCTGTTTAATGCTCACATTAATCACATGAAGAAGCTGAGCATCAGTCCAGTGTTACAAACTAAAATACTGAGGAAATGAAGCAGAATTGATAAATAATGTTTTAAATGGGACATAGATAGATGGGGTTTAGATCCAAAAATATGATTTTTAAAAGCCCTCTCTAGTTGGAGATTAAAATCAATAGCTGTGCTGCTACCTAAACTCAAGAACCACTTGCATTGAGCATCTTAATGCCTAAGCCGGACTGAAACCTAAACCCTGAGGGCTGAGGATGGATCTCTGTTTCCCATCTACCCCGGGGCATGTGCAGGTTATACTAACAAGACTGGGATCCCTCTAGCATGCAGGGTAAGATGCTACTTCACTTTAAAACGTGGTCCTTAGAGGAGGCGAGTTGGTAGTTACAGGTAAGAGCATGGAGTTACGCCCAGAAGTGGGAGGTGCAAGGTCTAAGCCTAGCATGGAGCTGCTCAGTGGGGGCTTTGGGGAGCACAGGGAAAGCCAATCCTAAACCGCTTTTTGCCCAGTCCAGGAAATTTTTCCAGGAGTGATGGCATGACTTCGGCACGAGAGGTGTTGAGCACCCCGATTAGCATAGTGCGAAAGCTGTTGTTAGAGTCTTTGGGCACAGGTTTGAACCCCTCTTACTGGGACAGGAACTGAACGTAGCTAAGGTCTCTAACAACTACACTGCTACAGTTTAAAAGGGAAACACTCTTGCTCCTTTATTTTAGAATAAAGAACTTCACTCATCTCTGGGCTGGGGGGGAAGCCATTCTGGTGTCTAGGCTATGGATCTTAGATTAAATTGCATGACTTCTTACACGGTCTGAGGACAGAAGGAGGAAAAGTTGCTAGTTACAACACTTGCAAGCCAGGCATGGTAATGAAAGGGGGCCCCAAAGGAAATCGAGCACGCTGGCTACTTTGAATCCCATTTTGATAGACCAGGTCAGTACCAAAACCAGAATCCCCAGATTTGCTTTGGGATCGGATGCTTCAGGATGAAGTATTGCTAAATATAAGTTCTGTACCGGATCTGGTTCCTAAGGGACCTTCAAGCCACTAAGCACAGGCTACATCCATGCTTGGAGCAGAATCCGGGTGTTCCCATCTGCAAGCCGGTGCTCTTATTCGCTGCCAGCCGCCCCGGTTCTAGGGAAGGCTGATTTTAAGGCATGGATGCAGGCAGAATTTAATCTTTTGGGCTAGAACTGCCTCTGTTGTAAGACTGTATGTGAATCTCTTCTGCAGTGCAGCTGGATGCCAGGAGGTCTGACTGTGAAGCCCTAAATCTACCAGTCAGTGTGATGGATTGTAAAAGCGTTACAATAAAAGGGGAAGTCATTAGTCCCTTCTGAGGATTTCCTTCTTGAGCACCGCCAAATCATTTTTCTGACTTCCTAAGTAGGCAGAAGGAGTGAGATATGAATTTATCTTTCTCTCTGGCATTGCTTTTCTGCAGGATTGATATACAAACAAGAGATAATCAATGGCTAAGAGACAGGAAATGTTCTAATGCTGGGGCCAGGGCAACTGTGGTTTGGATATTGCTGCATGCTGCATTTCTAGGCACTTGGGTTTCATTTCAGAAGAGAAACTCTAATGGTAGTGTGTAAGAATAACGGATGCTTATACCAACACACTGGCCAATCTCAGAACCTTTGTAAAGGCATTGCTACTAGTACAGAACAGGCATTTTGAAATGGTTAAAAAAGAAGTTTGACCAAGTAGGGTGTCCTGGTTTCAGCTGAGAGGATTGATTTTTCTTCATAGTAGCTAGTGTGGGGATATGTTTTGGATTTGTGCTGAAAACAGCATCTCAGGAGGATGAGATGTTTTTGTTCTATGGACCTGTTGTTGAGCAGTGTTTACATGGGGCCAAGGCCTTTTCTGCTCCTCGCACCGCCCTGCCAGCGGGACGGCTGGGGGTCCACAAGGAGTTGGGAGGGGACATAGACAGTACAGGTGACCCAAACTAGCCAAAGCGGGTATTCCATACCATGTGACATCATGCTCAGCATAAAAGGGGGCTAGCTGGGGAGGGGCGGTAGCAGCTCCAGGACGCGTGGCTCGGGGACAGTCCGGTTTCGGGACAGGTCTGAGCGTGCGGTCTGAGTTGTATGGTCCTCGGGTGAGAAACTGCATTCTGTATCACCAGTTTCGTATACTCTGTTAAGTACTGTTTTGTTTTGTCTTGTCTTCCCCTCTCCCTTTGCTATCCTAGTAAACTGTCCTTATACCAACCCACCAGGTCTTGTCTTTTCCTTCCCATTCTCCTCCCCATCCCACTGGGGGGTGGGGGGGAGGGAAGTGAACGAGCGGCTGCGTGGTGCTCAGCTGCCGGCTGGGGTAAAACCACCACATAGGGCTTTCGGGATGAAGACAGGAATAACCACCTACCCATTTTTGGGAAAAGAAAACACAGGGTCCCAGCCTAGCTTAGAAACACTGCATTTTTTCATATCTGTGGCCTATAAAGATGAATCAGGAGGATGAGAAGGAAATCTGTATCTGGACTCCCTAGTCTGGCTGCACCATGCACTAAGCACCGTGTTCTAAATCCCTAGTTTATAGTATGGTGGAAATATTTAAATTATTGTCAGCAATTATGGATAATTTACCACTTTCTTGGTAAATAACATTGCAAATTTGCTCAGCAAATTCTTCTACAATGTGCCGGCTGTATGGGAAGTGAAACATTATTTATTACTCTGAACATACACCTTCTTAAACAACTGGTGTTAGGATAAATACAAATTGCTAAAGATCTGCCACTTACCTACTTAAAATGCACTACTCTCAAGCCTAGCAAACCTAGCATGAGGATTAAAGCAGGTGCTTAAAACCTGTTTTAAGCTGGTTTTAAGCTGGTTTTAAGCTGGTTTTAAGCTGGTTTTAAAAGGTGCTGTTTTCCCGACCAATTGACTGGAAATATTATAGGAAAACTAAGGATTCAAATTTATCCCCATTTGAGGGATGCCAATTTCTGATTATACGTATGTTCCAAATAATTCTTGCCTTAATGCTTAAAAACAGACCAGAATTCCAACTCCAGAAAGCTTCAGCTTTGAGACCTTTATGCCAGATCCATTTGCAGTATCAAAGCCCACACGATTCAGACACCAAGATGGACGTTAACATCCTGGTTCAAAAAAGCACTGATTTTTAAAGTGTTCTTAACTGTTGTTCAGACCAGACATATTCAAGAACATTTTTTAATTTTGGTGGAGACTTAAAAGTGGCTATACAACAGGATAAAATATAAGAGGTATGTGTATGAGCTAGCATGTGAAGGGATCCATCTTATTCTGTTCTTCCAGAACAACAAGGTCATTAGGAAAATAAACGAGATTTTTATGTCCATTTTCACCGAGAAGGAGGTGGGACCAATGTGCTCTCAAAGTGGCTTTCCAGGAATTGAACATTCTTTGGTAACCTTAGGGCAAATCTGAACATGAGTTCACAATTTTAATCCTTCAAACGCTCACAACACCCTGCCACCAGATGGTAGTTATCCAAGTCATAAAGAAAACAGTGCAAAATAGAGATTGCCACTATTATATGTGATGAATTATTGGAAACCAGCTTCTAGGATTTTATTACTGTTATTGAAACAGGTCCGTTTTATTAAAGGAAATTTAATCCCGTAAGTATATACAAAGCCTGTCTGTCAGTTTATCTATCTACCCCACAACATATTTTATCTTTTTTTTTCTTTTTTTATTTTTTTCTTTTTTTTTATTTTTTTTTTCTTTTTTTTTTTTCTTTTTTTAATAAATCTGTCATAAGCAGAAAGGAAACGGCATCTTTGGTCAATGGTCTGAGTAAGTTTGTCCTGATGCTGTTGAGGATATAAAATACATGCTTATATTAATTTGTTGTAGTAGTGATCCCAAGAAATTATTTGTTTTGCTTTTAAGTGGTGTACCTCACTGTAGACAGTATTACTGTCCATTAAGGAAATTAATTGAAAGTATAATTAAGGACAGTTACACAAGACTTGAAAAAAATATAGCCCTGTAGAGCGAAAACAGCACAGCTGAACCAAAAGCATCTTGCAGCTCCTTAACCCGTTTTGATTATTTGAAAGGATTTGAAAACGGCTGATTTGTTTAACTTAAATTTTTAGCAAAGCTTTTAACAAAGATGTCTCTTAAAGCTCTCGAGCAATTGGAGGCAGGGGACGAATTGATTGCGAGTTAAACTGGTTAAGCAGCTGGAACCGAAGAAAGTCACAGCACTGTTTGTGTAAGTAACGCCAGGCTGATGCCGCGGTCCAGGCCCCGGGCAGTTTGGGGCAGGGTTTGGGGAAGCTGCTGCCTCTCTGCCGGGAAGGAGTTTTCTGCATCCCTCGGCGCGGGGGCAGAGACACGGGGCGAGCGGCGCGGCAGGACGCGTGAGGCTTTCCCTGCTGCAGGACGTACCTGCCGTCGCTTCGGGTGGGCTGTGGAGAACAAGCACAATAAGCTGCTTGTGCGCAGATGCCATCGGATACCCCGGTATTACTGCCGCCGCTGAAGGGTCTGGATCCGCTCTGAAACAAGAGAGCTACTCTCAGTGTTGCCAGTATAAGTTAGAAGCCAGAAATCAAGAGCATGGTGAAACTTGCCTTCAGAAATCACTCAAAGGATACAAAAGGCCTCTTACTAAAGGTAAATCAGGCCTGTAGACGATACATTGGATGATACTTTGGGTTAGTCCTCAAAGTGTGGTTCTAGCACACAATTGTAGGCTTTTGGACAGGTTTTCCTGTTGTGCAACTGTAGAGCCAGCAACTGAACTCAGAAAAGGGAGTAAAATTAAAACTGTATTCTATCTCTCCGTGTATCGGTTCAGGTTTAGAGCTACAGCTGTCTTTGCTTTAAGAGTATCTAGAGGCATTCTCTTCAAACACAATTCAGTACAAATTTGCTGTGAAAAGCAGCTACACGTTACTGGAAAGACCAACAGCCAGGCTAAGGAAGAGGTTCTGAGTAAGTGCAGATGTATTTAACTTTGATAACACTGTTTCTCACTTTGCTATTGTTTCACGGTACCAGTGATTTAAGAAGCAACCAGGCACACAACCATTTATTATCCCACTAATATATATACTGAGACATACCAAAGAGAGAGACATAAACTCTCTCCCCCCTCCAATATTTATATCCTAGCTAGATAATACTGTAACACAGAAAATAGCTGTGGATTCTGGCTGCCGGACAATATTCCTGGATGTGCTAATGCAATCCCACTGAAGCAGAGCAATCATTCTGATGCATCTTTAAAGAGACTTTTGATTTTTAAAGTGAAATAACTCATGGGGAGTTGCTACCAACACGACTTCCAAGTAGTAGAGGTATGGGTGAGCATCTTGCTTATATTGCCGATGGACTGTGCATTGGTTACGATAGTGGGAGGAGAACCTGGGTTTTCGTGAGCTGATCCAAATCTTGCTGAAGTTGAAGGAAATCCTGCAGTGAGCTTTTGCTGAGTGCACTGAACAGGAACCAAGACTGCAGTAAAAGATATAAAATTAAAAATTTGCTTTTAAATAGATAAAAAAGACATTTGATACCTGCTCTGTAGTTTGCATGTTTTATCTCCGCTGATTTACTCTTTAATTGCCTTGCTTATTTTAGCTTTTCTAGGTCTCACTGTTTTGGTTTGTATAGAGTCTATAGCTGTGGGTTTCTCTTCTTAGCTGGTAGTCTTTTGTAGGAATAAAATACGCTAGCAGGAGGGAGAACCAGGCTGCTTCCAGAATAAAACTGTACTGCCTGTATCAAACGTCTCATCTACCTTCACAGCCTGATTGGAAAAAAATGCATTTGAAGTCTATATTGCTGTGCTTTTTGTTTTGCTGGAGTTTTTGTGTGGGTTTTTTTGTTTTGGTTTGGTTTTTAAGGTGATGGTACTTTGACAGAGTATCTGCCTGGTTTTCTCCATCTCCCTCCTTGCCACTCACTACTTTGCCTGCTCCATCTTCCTGCGATGTCTTCTCTGTCCCCAGCGTTTTAACTGCTCTTTAATCCCCCGGAGCATATCCTGCGGTTTCTCTATGTGCAGTGCGAACAATTCCTTTTCATAGGCTCTGTGCAAATGTTTCTATCACGGCTCTTTAGCACATGTGCTAGCTCACCACGGAGGGCAGAATTCTTTATTCCTTACAAAGTACTTGCTGGTTTAAGATTACGGAGCTGTAGGTTAAAATGAAAATAACACATTTACGCTCGCATGGTACATGGTGACTGCGTGCAGCCCTGCGTGAAGGCTTGGTTATGTTTGGCCTGTCTGCATTGCACAGTAATGATTTTACAACTGCAAACAGCAGAACCTTTTCCATAGCACCATCAGCGATGACTTTGTTTGTCTCGATGGTCCTGTGGAAAAAGATTCGTTGTATTGAAATAGGGTGTAAAGATCCTTACTGTGGGAAGAGCACAAATGCTGCAGCCAGCATGCGTATCATATTCTCTCTGCAGTTTGTAATATACGCTGATCTTAATATTCAAATGAATAAGCACAACCTGAAGCAACAGTATGGCTCTCTGTGATCTTCCCTATTTATTTATGTGCAGCCTGACGCAGGAATGCACAAGGGAAGGCGCAGATACTGTGGGTGGTGGGCGACAAATGAATGCTCCATGATTGCAGGCTACGGCTGGATCAGTATTGAGATGGCCGTGTCCTCCACCTAGACAGGCACCAGAATGCTTTGTAAGATGATAACGGCCAATTCCGTTAACTCTGCTTTTTGTCTAACAGCACGTGGTTAGGATGGTTCACCGAGATAGTGCTTCAGTATGGAACTGCGCGGTCCTAAGGGTCCTCCTGAAGGTGCCATGGGCACCTCAGGGGGGTGGTGGTTGTGTAGACAGTAGATGCAGTTAGGCGAACACCCACAGGGACAAACGCCTTAGTGCCTCCTCTCCTCTGCCAGTTCTGTCCTTCCCTCCTTGACAGGGGAAGTCCACACGTCCCAACCTTGGCCGCAGAGGTGACGGTCGGTTCCAGCGGTGGGGTTTTTGCTGCTGAGACATAGGCTGGGGAGTAAAGGTCTCCTTGCAGAGCTTTTCAAAACCTCACCACTGACGGACAAGGTCAGAGGCAACTAGTCAAGGGTTTTCTCCGTTCAGACTGGGGCCGTAGGAAGCATCAGCGGACTGCTGGCAGCCCTACCCATGGGGTATGACCACCCTCCACCTCAGGAATTCTAATCCATCCCATAAAAATGAAAGGCTTTGATTCAGACAAAGGATAGGTGTATAACTCATCGTTTTAGGACTGGGGTTTGAATTAAGCTTGGCAAAACCCCTAATGCTCATGTGAGCACTTTTCAGCTCTGGGTGAGTGCAAGCCAGGTCCAGGGAGCAACACCCTGCAAGTGCATCCCTGGAAGAGATGAGGAAACATCTCTTGGGGCAGATTCAGGTTGTCAATTAAAAGTTAATGATAGCCTTTGGCAATATGAGAGCAAAGGTTGGCTCTAAAGCCTTTGTTTGGTCCTATAAATAAATTAAAGCCATTAGGTCATCATTCAAAAGACAGCTTTTGCAGGTAAACACAGTCACATTGTGTGTTAGACTGTGGAATCACAAGTACAACTGTACAATGACAGAAAATTAAAAATTGGCTTCCGCTGCAATTTTAATATGGTAAATATGTATAGTGAGTGAATAAAGACAAGCGAGATGGTTGAGCACAATTGGACGTAGCCGATTACTTACCTGTACTGGTTATTGTTTGCACAGGGCAGTGATGGTGGCGAGGTGAGAGAGCCGGTGCAGGGTTCTTTCGGGATCTCAGCAAGAAAGGCCTAACAACAAATGGCTTAATAAGATGATTGCTTTAATAAGACGGAATAATAAGAGGAGCATAGGTAGCAAATAAATCTTAGGTCCCTTTAGATGCTGGATACCCCGTGTTCATGCAGGATCGGACGGAGGCTGGATTGATTTTTCCCCTCTGCACTGCGCAGGGCAGAGCAGATGCTCTTTCCGTTATTCAAGCTAACATATAATTGCCCTACGAGAAAAAAAAGTCTATTCCTAAAGGGTGCTGTCCTGAGGACTCCTTGCTGGGCTGTCAGGTAAAGGCAAGGCCAGGTGGGTGGCACAGTCGTGGTACCAAGTGGGACCTGCCCACGGGCTCCTCCGTTCCTCCGAGCCGGCTGAGTTGATCCTGCAGCCGCGGGAGTTGTGCGGCGCGATGCAGGTCTGGGAGCCACGCCGGGTGTGCAGCCTGCGCAGCCCTGCGCCTGCTCGCGTTAAACTGCCCTGTGGATCGGATCCACTCCTGCACGTGCAGCCGTCTCGGTCAGGATCAGCGTTCCACCCCGTGATCCGCGTGCAGCTCACCTTTCCCAAAGATACTGTAAGTTACAGGCAGCGTTAATGCATACGGGCTTCTCAAACCTGAACTACGAGGTAGTAGTTACAGACAGAACGAGTGTGGAGAACGCCTGAAGTAGGACTGCCTCCCCCCAGACAGACCAGCAGCAGATGTAAAGAGATGGTATGTCTTGGTAATCAGAGTGTCACTCCTGAGAGCATCCAGCACCAGAAGGCTTGTTGCTAGGCAAAAGCACAAAGGAGTGTGTAATAATGTTCCAAAGAGGAGCCTGCAGATTTGATTTCAAGAAAACAGCTGAATTTCAGTAGAGACATTTACATATTTAGTTTGTAGAGCTGGTGTTTGATATTAATTTTAAAAGAAGTCTATAATTTGCTTTGCTGACTATCATGTTTTAACTGTGGCACTATTCTAATGCCTCCCATTAAATTTTTTTCCCACTGCAATTAACTTATGTAAAATCAGGTTTCCAGACTTTTTTCAAATTTTATGAAGAAAATTGCCTTGAATATGATTACTGTGCCCTGGCTTTTCACAGTGCGTTTGTTCGTTGTCTTTTACACAGTTAAACATGCGTTATTAAAATGCAATAACAGTAACATCATAGAGTTGCAATTACATTATGAAAATATTATCTTCATGGAATAATGGTACTTGAGGGACACAGTAAAGTACAGGTTTTCACAAAAGCATCTTGAGGTTATTTTACCAGCATGATGATGTCTTCCTAGGCATGTCATGAGACTTCTGCAATGCTTTTAAAGCGAATGCGTAATAATAAAAAATCCTGAAAAGTAGCTCTTGCTTAAACTTCAGTGCCTTAATTTTAGCAATTTGACTACCTTTTCTGCGTTGTTGTTCATAGCTGGAAGATTTTAACTGTAGAGGGAATTAATCAGTACACCTATCTATGGATGTACCCCGTATTTATGTGCATATACAGACAACACCTATGAGTGTGTGGGTGCCCATGTCAATCCAACTGGAACACAGACCTGTTAAGTGATTGGATATCAACAGATTATTTTTTTTGTTTCACTTTTCTCAGAGACATTGTAAAATCTTAAAGCTGGCCTTAGCCATTGGCCTTTGCTGGAGC
The DNA here is from genome assembly GCF_011004875.1 of Balearica regulorum gibbericeps. Classification (NCBI taxonomy): domain Eukaryota; kingdom Metazoa; phylum Chordata; class Aves; order Gruiformes; family Gruidae; genus Balearica; species Balearica regulorum. The sequence continues at coordinate 432,427 of NC_046193.1, forward strand.
TAGAATTTCAAACAGGCATGTTAACCCTCAGTCCAAGAGAAATATAAAAAAATCCAACGTTTGAAGTTTAAATAAGAGACATATTTTAAGATTTTGAGCAGTTTGTGTGTGTGGTGCATGTGTGGGTGTTCCACATCCATCCTAGTACAACAGGGTAGTAAGAAGAGGGTAAAACTTCTATACCCTTTGTGGCAATTTTTTCTGCTCTTTATAGGTGATCTGAAATGTAGCTGATGTGCCGGCACATGCTGAATGTCCTACAGACTCCAAGCAGTGACTTATTCCCTTGATAACGGCTGGTTCATTACTTGCTGTAGTACACCTTGCTATCCCATGTAAGTGGGCAGAATGACATTTAATTTCAGTAGAAAATTAACAGCAATAATTATGAAATCAATGTACAAACTTCTTTTTACATTAAAAAATTAAGTAATTGAAGGCAAAATTAACTGCTCATAATAGCATGAGTCATATTAATTCAGATATCTCTAGGCAATTCTATAAAAATGGCTTCAGCATTTATATTACTTACAAAGTCTCAGCCTGTTCTGGCATGCAGCTAAGGAGGGAAGAGATTATTCTGCAAAAAACCGAATGAAGTTATTTGGAGTAATGTTAATATCATTGCTTATTTAGAAAAAAGTAGTCATCTGTGTTTGTGTAGAACTAGCTCAGAACCGATGTCAGCTGCCAGGCAAAGCAGGGCCGCAGGGAAGCTTGTGACAAAAGGACTTTGGAGCGAGCAAGCGGTTTTCGCCTGGGGACCGGGTCTGCTGGGGTTGCTGCTTCTTTCTCCTGCTTCACCAGCCTTCCTCGAGGGCGACGAAGACTTGGTTAGTGTCTCAGGCCGCGGTAGGGGAGAGGATCTTCCCAGAACTCTGCCTCCTCAACCGGCTCCCCTCCACATCCATGTCCTTCACCCACCAGGTCATCCTTAGGGATGGCAAGGCCCTCAACAGGCATGTCGTGCCTCTTCGCGCCAAGGTGCCGTCAGTAACTGCCTCCCTTACACCTGGGGCTGCGCCATAGGTGCGCATTTATATGCAAATGCATATATGTGCTCTCGTCTTTGGCGTGTTTATACAAGTGTTGTCCACTGCTGTCTGAATACAGGTTTTTTGTGTCTCCTTACTCTTTTGTATGCTTCATAAATTTTGAGCCACTGAACTGCTGAAGGAAACATTTGATGTTTGATGGAGTTATATTTCTGTGATGGGTTTGCTTGGCATCTTCATATTTTTGCTGATAAATGAGCTTGTCGGTATATAAGCAGCAATCTGCTGCATTAAGCAGCTCTAACTCATGAAAAATGATGCTAAGAAAGTGTACTTGGTTTATATTGCTATGTGATTGGCTTCTGAGGTGGAGTTTCAAACAAATATTCCATTCAAATAAACAAAGGCAGGATGGGAAATTTTCTTTTCCTCTAGTCTTGGACTCCTAAAGGTATGATAAAAAATACCGGTGTTAACAAAAGAAGAAAAAGCGTGAGGTCTTTATGGCTGGAAAGGCAGGAAACAATTTAGCACCTCCTAATCACAGAATCATAGAATCATAGAATCTTTAAGGTTGGAAAAGGCTGCTAAGATCATAAAGTCCAGCCGTTGACCCAACACCACCATGCCTACTAAACCATGTCCCGAAGTGCCACGTCTACAGGTTTTTTGAACACCTCCAGGGATGGTGACTCCACCACCTCTCTGGGCAGCCTGTTCCAGTGCCTGACCACTCTCTCAGTGAAGAAATTTTTCCTAATATCTAATCTAAACCTCCCCTGATGCAACTTGAGACCATATATAACTGTTCTAAAAGTGAAGCATTTATTTATTTATTCTACAGTTCTTTTAGAAAAGCCATTGCAAGGACACAGGCTACCATCTGTGAAAGGTTGCGGGGATTGGGTGGGGGGATCCCTTGACTGCTGGAGGTACCAACGCAAGTGGTGTACATATCCTCAAAATGGCAAGAAGGACTATCCAGGGAACTACTGCCTAGTCAGCCTCATGTCTGCCTAGAAAAATCACAGAGCAAGTCTTCTTGGAAGAAATTTCTGGGCATGTGAAGGAGAAGGAGGTGATTTGGAATAGCCTGATTACCAAGGGTAGCTTGTACTTGAACTTGATTGCCTTCTGTGATGAAATGATTAGATCTGTGTGTGACGGCAGAGCAATAGGTGGTGTCTATCTTGACTTGAGCAGGGCTTTTCACACAGCCTCTCACAGCACCCTTGTATCCAAGTTGAGATCTTAAGAGCTATGGTCTGGATGTGTGTTAGTCTAGTTATGATCTAGTAACAACCTAGACTAATAGGTAAGTGAAAGACTGGCTAGATCATTGGGCTCCAAGAACACTTCATGCTCAACCTGGAGATAGGTTACTAGTGGACTTCTTAGAGGTCTGTGCTGGGACCTGTCCAGTTTAGTATATCTATCAGTGACTTGGAGGAGGAGATGGTATGCACCTTCATCTAGTCTGCAGGTGACAGCAAACCAGGCAGTGCAGCTGATGTGCTTAAGGGCAGGGCCACCTTCAGGGGGACCTAGGCAGGGCAGAAGAAAGAGCCATTGGGAACTCCATGAGTCCAGCAAGGACAAAGACAAAGTATTTGCCTCTTTAAGAGTGCAGGCTGAGGACTGACTGGCTGGGTGGAGTTGAGTGTTCTGACAAAGAGTAGATTGTGAGTCAGCATTACAGCCTGGTACCAATGAAGACAGGCAATGTGCTGGCCTCCATCAACAGGACCATAGTCAGTAGATTAAGGAAAGTGGTTGTTTTTTTTTTTTTCTATTTACTTTACAATTGTTAGACCACATATGGAGTTTTGCATTCAGTTTTGGGCCCCTGTGATGTTGATAAACTCGAATGAGTTTAGTGGAGGGCCCTTAAGATGGGCAAGGAGCTGTAGCACATGAACTATGAAGAGAGGCTGAAGGAATTGGGCTTGTTCAGCCTCAAGGAGAGAAGGGAACACAACAGAAGTCTTTCCTGTGAGGTGGTTACCAGGAACAACTTCCCTTAGGGGCATGATGGGAAAACGAGAGGCCACGGTCATAAATGGGAGGTTCCAATTACACATAAGGAAAATATTTTTCATTGTGAGGATAATTAACACTGGAATAAGGACCCAGCGGGGTTGTATAATCTCTGTCCTTGGAGGTGTCTGGGTAGTGGCCCAGAGCAACCTCATTTGAACTCAATGTTGACCTTGCTTTGCGCAGGAGGTTGGACTAGAGACCTCCTGATGTGCCTTTCAGCCCGTGGGAGTCTCTGGTTCTACACAGTAATGCAGCAGGTTCTCTGTTGGAGAAGACTCTCAGAGTTCCACTACAGCCTGTGAATCTACAGCACATTATGTGACTTCCCGTTCTGTTCCTCCAATACAGAAATAGAGAATTGTCCTAATTTGGTATTACAGCATCCTTTTCTGTGTCTGAGCAGGTATGTGATACCCATGAAAGAGTAAATTTGCAGCATAGTTGATAGGAAAAAGATATAAACCCAAGAAACTTCTCTGGGATAGCTTTTAGACCAAGATGTAAGTTCACAACAGATTGCATCAGACAGCATTACATACCAAAATAACCCCCCGCAGAAGCCATCAGCTTCTGCTGCAAGCCATCAGCTTCTGATGCAAGCAATCTGGCAGCAACCGAGTTGACATGAAGTGAATGTGTGGGGTAGGCCAACCTTGAGGGCTGGAATAATACACAGAACATAATACGTGTTCATCTCTTCTGCAATTTGTAAGGAAACAGAGAGAGGAAATTATGGCCAGAGTTTCCGGAGAAGCAAGAGCAAATGAGGAAGGATCAGTTTTTGCCATCCAACGTGATGTTAGTGGTGTTGCCCTCTAGGGAACCAACCCTGCATAAGACTTGGACACACTGGGTGCGTGTAAATGCCCCGGAGCTTTAACCCCTTTGCAATGTGCTGTACCGAAAGCCACAGCTGCACCAGGTAGGTGTGAGGCAGATCACCTTACTTTTTGTTGTAAGCGATGTCTTTCACAGAAACAACTTCTTGCTCCTTGCCACGTGAAGTGTTTTTAGGCTTGTAGTGTTTTCTTCTGCCTGTGGCTTTACGGGCTGTGACGCAGTAACTTGCTACACAAGACAGGAGTGCGGCGTCAGGGTTTCTCTCCGTAGCTGGGAGGATGTAAATTAGTTGCACAGAAGTGTTGGTGCCGGCAGAGCTTTCAGACATCTGTTTGCTTTAGCCACACAACTTGCCACCTTGACTTCCACCTGCCCAACACACAATGTCATTTTTTGTTTTTCTTTCCTATTGTTAGGAGCTGGGCATAAAAAATCTAACCCCCACTGCTGCTGTATACTTGCACTACCGCTTGCATGTCTGAAATGATACTATTCCTTGTAATCTTTGCAATACATAGCTGGTATCTCAGGGTAAAACCCCTTCTGTAGTTGAACATATGACATGCTATGACATACTGACCTTACGATGATCTTGTATAGGTGCAGACAAGTGTACTGTGGTTAATAATAGCCTTTTCAAATCTGCTTTTATTGAAAGTCCCTCCGCTGACTGCTGCCTGAGATTAACAACACACCCAGCGTTGCTGAGATACAAGGCTGTTCACAGGTGGCCCAGCTTGATGGATTTCATGCACCACTTAAATGTGAGCCATATGTCCGACACACTCATCTTTCCCACCATCCCTTGGGTTCGCAGGTATGCTTTGTCCCAAGCCTGTACGCTCTGCAGGTGTAGCAGCAGGTTCACAGCTGGGGGGAACCGGCACACTCTGCGACACTACCTGAGGACGGGTCTTTTGTTTGTGATTTAGGAATCAGAGGTACTCGAGGAGACGAGCCCCAAAGTGTTTGGGGTTCTTTTTTTTAATTATTATTATTATTTTCAGCTGAACAGCTGAATATATTTGTTTAAAGCATTTTTTTAGTCTCCTCTAGTGACTCACACTTCCAGTGAAACATGGTCTGTAATTATGTTCTCCCTTGGTTCTTACAGTGTCTAAGCATTCCTATTACATTTGTCTGATGCTTGTACTATTTCTTCCGCCTCTTTTTAATTTTTATTTTAAGCCTATGACTAAGGAAAACAATTTAAAAACCCATTACAGAGTTGTCCTTGATGATGTGTTCATCAGAGAACAGCGCATAGTGCTCTCCTAGGACTGAAATTATTGGGTATCTTCAAAGCTCAGCTGACAGAACCTAACCAAGCGAGGGAATCAGCCTGATCGACGAGACAGAAGAAATTCCCTTCTGCGTTTGCCGAAGCACAGTAGAAAGGACCATTGCTGGTGTGAGGGAAGCATCCTCCACTGTGGCCCTGGCCACTGGCCTGCACTGTGAAATGTGGATTATCCACCACTGGAGGTCTTTTAAGAACAGGCTGGAACAACATGTAACTTGGCAGGAGTATTACATGCTTTGACGAGCCTGGCTCAGAGCATCGGGTTGGACTAGATGACCTCTCTTAAAGTGCTTTTTTATCCCTGCTACTTCAATATAGTTGTTTTTTTTCCTTGCTTGACAGGCAGTACAAATGTAAATGCCGATGTGTAGCTAAGCAACGTCTCCAACTAGATCTAAAGTTTTGCCCCCAAAAGTCACTTTTTTCCATTTTTGTCTTTGAGAAAATTCAGAACTGGAGGCTGGCTCAGATCCCAGGGGAAAGCTGCAGAGCCGACGAGGAGCGTGCATCTCCTCTAGGAGTACGGAGGGGAAAAGAGCATGTCCTGCTCCCACGGAGCTGTGCTCTTCAGGCCCCCCACCCCTCGTTCAAAGCGTAGGCTTGGAGACGAGACAAACAGGCCAGTCAAGAGGCCTTAGCGTGCAGAATACGCAAAGAGAAGACAAAGGTATCTAGCTAGGTTCCAGGTGGATGCTCCAAAATCTGTCTCAATTTCTCTCGAATCTGCCATTTAAAAACTTTGAGAGTTGATCCAGATCAGGAAAATTAATCTGAATTCAGGCTGCAAAGAAAACCTGGTGCAATTCTTCAAATTTGTCACATGCCTTACTAATCTTTTGAGTTTCCACTAAAGAAGGAATGTATTTGGCTTTAAAAAAATTAAGGAGAAACTTGTGTTAAAATTTGCTCTAATTCAGTTGAAGGTCTTTTGGATTCCAGCTGAAGTTGGATGGGACCTCATTTTGCTTGGGAAATGCAGCACCCAAAGTGGCTGATGTGCTGTGACCGCAGCGGCTTGTTTAAATGCATTCTGACTTGAATGAACCCTCTGAAGTTATGATGCATCAGGATTTATGATGCAAAAGCTTCTTTTCCTTTTCCTTTTTGCCCTCTTAACTACTGTCCGAACAAGCATAGCTATCATCCAGAGCAAAATCAGGCATGGTTCATGGTGCAATATCTTAGAGACAGTTAACACGGCTTTTTTTCTGTTCCTTCTTACCTTGTAGTGCAAATCCTCGCTCCGTAACGCACCTGGGGAGGACAGCCAGCACGGAGGGTCCCTTGCCGCTCTGCCCAGCTGGGCGATGGGGTCCAGTCCTTGGCTGCTCAGGGTGGGAATGGAGCAAAAATCACTGCTCGCTTCTTCCCTTCCAAGGCAATTTAACCCCCAAAAGGCTTTGCTCCTAGGCAAGTTTCAGTTAGCAACTATGCAATAGGGGGTTTATCCAGAAGTGATTACAATCTTTGATTATTTGAATCATGTGGAGTACTCTGGAAATGTCAAAGCATTCAGTGAAAACTGCTGACAGCTCTTCATAATCTTAATGGGGTATCCCTTTGTTGTTAAAAATGTATTCAGTGTAAAATAATGTAATGAAAATAGGCAGAAACTCTCTCTCTCTCGATCTAGTCTAAATGTAACAAAAAACCCCCCAATCTTGCTTAGTTTTTAATTGACAGCTTTGCTCTACTACCTTGCGCATACTAATACAGTCTTCTTTTAATAATAAAGAAGAGAATATTCTTAAAATTAACTTTATCAGCAGTTAACTTGGCTTGGTATTATTGGTTATGACTGTGACAAAAGACATCTTCTAGCTTCCAGCCCAAGAGTCACAGAACAGGGCCACCACCACCATTAAACTTTTATTTTTTACATGTTTCTATTTGGATATTCTTTTTCTATCGTGTTTTTTAGTATGGTTTTTCAGGTCTGTCTCAGATTCTGTGTAAGTAGTGCAGCTCCCAGAAAAGGCAATGGACCAGATTAACCACTGATGCCATTTCACACATACAGCAACCTCATCTAACCTGCACATATGTTATCCAGTTATTTTATAACTTGCATGCGGAAAACGTTGAAGGGAGTCTGCAGGTAGAGGAAGCACAGCTAACGGAAATTTCCTCAAACAAGACTTGCCTCGCAGCTTAGCTGTGATATATGATAGGGATTGTTCTCTGATAATCTGCTCCATTAACTCTTGCCATTGGGTTGCCATGTGCAAGGAAGGAAGAATCTCTTTTTTATTGCAGGAAGAGGATATGAAGAAAGTTAATATGAGTTATGAACAAGCTGCACACCAATATAAGCCATAATGAAAATATACGGCAAACTGGAGAACTGCTGAAAGCAGAAGGGTGTTGAAAGTGGTGCACTATGTACTTTATTTGTGTTATTGGCATCATAAAGTGTTTTTGGATGGTGTGAATCCTTATCCACCTCTAGCAGAAAACGACGGCTCTCTGCAGGCACACTCAAACTGTCTTTCTTTGGTAAGGTATGTCCTTTCTGACAGCAGAAATAATGCCCCAGTAAAAAGCTTGACCAAAGGTTTTATTCCTCCACATGAGTGTTTCCCTGCTGGTTTTCCTTATTTTTCTGTATCTGAAGCTGCTCTTTCCTGCTGTTCTGTTCATTGACTTCACCTCCCGAATGAGCAGCTGGAATCAGCCCATGTTTCCCTATAAAATGACAATACTTGGCAGCAAGGTTGCAAGACCCTGCCGCACCTTCCCATAGCTGCTGGTTCATGGTGATTTTCCACCATGGTGAGGAACCACCGCCCAGGGAGTGATCTCGGGCCAGTGCCAGTTCCTGTGCACTGGGGTGTAAATCTGGATGGGCGAAGAATACACCCATTGCATGAGTGGCAGAAAGTCGGGTAGCATTTCCTTTCTGTTGTTTCGTGATAAGAAACTTTGCAAATTATTTCACAAGTGCACAGATACAACAGTGTTTGTTATCACGCTCATTTTTATTATAGCAGTTAAGGTCTTGGGTGTCTCAAAATATTATGTGCTTTAGCAAGGAAAATGCCTCTGCTGTTCTGCTGGAAGCTTCCTCTGTGCAATATGTTTCCACCAGAGAAGATGCTTGAACCACCCAAGGGGAAGCTGTAAAGAAAAAAATCCTCTAACAAAAGGAGAAGGCGCCTTTGCAGAGTTTCAGCTGGTAGCCTGGGTGGTCGGACCTGGGAGAAGGGAATGCTGTGTCCGGCCGGGGAGCGTCTGTCCCAGGACAGGCGATGTCTGCCTGTCTGCTGCTGGAGAGAGCGGCCCACGCCGCTGCCCTCTGGAGTGGCCCGGGCTGTGCGATACGTGGAGGGACGATGGCTCTTCCAGGTGAACTCACAAGGGTCATTCATGTTGGGGAATTCTTTACAAACCTGGATGCAGGAGACTCTGCAACCAGAAGCCCCTTTCTGTATGTTGCTTTGCCAGATGGCGGCATTATGCAGGAGCTGATCAATCCCTGCACCTAAATCCATCTGTTTGGAAGTCACAGTAATTAACTAAACAACAGGAGATGATCTGCTAAACCTTTCTCACAGCTAACATCTGAAATGTGTGTAATAAGGCTTCCAGAGTCTGGTGTGTTACTAAAGATGTGTCTACTTCCAATTTCTTATTCCAGCAAGTTCATGCTTTTTAGAGTGCTCAATTAATTTTCATCAGAGCACTCCATTGGCTTTTGGGGGTTATATTACATCTACTGTAGGTTAATTTTAGGCTGCTGTATTTGTTCTAACCAATTTTCTTAATGAAACTGCAACCTCATTTATTTTTATTTACATTGTAATTAATGACAGTTACATATTAGATACTGGGAAAAACTGATCAAACGCCTAGGGTGATAAGTTGGGCAGAAATCTCCCCGACAGAAACTGCCTGCGCAATCTCGAGCATGTCCTTGACATTTCAGTGGCTTAAAGAAGGCGATCTGTGTGATTATCGTTAAGTATTTCTGCTTCCATTGAGGGGGGCAAACCCAGCTAGAACAAGGAATTTCCAGAGAGAATGGGTAGGAATGAATTAATCTCTTGAACTTCAGAGTGTATCTGGTCTTTTTCTGTAGAAAAGTTTAGTCGTTCATTTCTTCAGATCAATTCACCTACCTCCAGCTGTCTTAAAATGTCTTCAGAAGAATGGGAATAGTCATTCCAGCAACAATAGTACACTCCAAAACTATTACATCTTTGAAGACTGGTTACTAATTATCCTCATCTCTGGAACAGAAGAAATTATAGGAGCCATTAAAACAAAGAGGACAAGGAAATAAATGTGAATATCTCTTATCTTAGAGTTTTCAAGAAGAAATTTAGTTTCAAAGATAAAAACCTAAAGATTTCAGATAAACCTAACCAACCTAGGCACAATGTAGATATAATTCAGGGTTGATAAAAACAACCCACAATAGAAAAGAGACTTGAAGCACCTATAAACCTTGCCAGGATGAAATTAAAGGAAGCTGATCAGAACGTGGCCATCTCATAAAATGTGAGAAGATGGGCAATGATCTAGATAAATAATACTACAAAGTAATCATGTGGTATTTGAAATCCACGTCACACCCTCACTTGAAGCACAACATTCAATTTTGTTTGCAAAAGGATTTTTGAAATAAAAGCTACTGGGAAAAGCAAGTAAGAGATAAGCCCAACAACCGGCAGGCAAGGAGAATATGAGTAAGAGGGGACAGATGTGCTTGGAGAACTGAACAGAAATCTTGCACTTCCACGTACTTTTATTGCAAGTGCAAGCATTTTAAATTAAAAGGCAGAAAGCCTGATGTATCGAAAAGGCAATACACAGGTTCACTGAGGAGCCACTTGTCTTGAGACGCTGCCTATTTTCTGGACGAATGTTTTGAGCACTAGAAAAGAGGTAAAAAAATCCCACCTCTAAAAATTGTTTGAGCTGGTGTAAGTGATTGTCGTCCTCAGAAATCTATTTCTTAAATCTAGAGCAGGCCCCGGGGAACTGCAAATACATGAAAGGTTTTCTAGGCACCATATGGTGGTTATGAAAGGATCTAACACAGGCCTATTTTTGAGTCAGAAGAATGGAAAAGAGGAGGGCTAAATCTCGGAAAGCAGCATGTTCATGATTATGAAACCCGACGTGGTAGACAGGCGCAAGCCCTCTACACTTCAGCAAAACTTGCTCTGTATCTATTTATGTCGTTTTGTCAGAGGGACATTATCTGAGTGAGAAAATACTCTTCTGCTCCGGCTTGGGAGTGAAGAAAATGTTACGACAAAAGAAAAGCAAGGAGAGCTATTTTGTGTTGTTGCACGAGGCGTTGCATACAGCCATAGACGTGCAGAAGGTTGTTGCCCGTGCTGCTGTCTCGTGCCCCGTGCTGCGGAAGCCGTGTCGGTAGCCTAGCCCTCTCCCTGAGCAGGTGGCTTTGCAAAGTTTGCGTCGTATTGTTCTTTGATAAAACAAAGGCTGGTATTGTGCAACTGCCTACAAAAATGCTGGCAAAGCGTTTCAGCAGATGTCGATAAAAGCAGACGGAGCGCCGTTAGGACATCCGCGTTGTGCTCTGGGATCTTCTCCCGCCCCGTGTCAGACAGGCGCTGTGTATCGTTCTGCTGGTACTGCTGGTCCCTCTCCACGGCATTCCCAGCACCAAAACTCCCGCCGCTGCTCTTCCAGCTGCGGGGGTCCCCGCAGTCGCATGCTGCAGTGTTTGGGACGCATGCGTTTGATGTGTCCAACTGTCTGTATCCCTCTCCGCAGGACAGGACCGCTGGGGCTCACACCCCCTCCCCAGTCTGGCAGACCCCAGCTCTGCCAGCTGTTCCTTCTAGGCGAGAAAAATTTCTGGGATGCTTCCAGGTTGAGGGTGCCTCCTTTTTACCAGCAGCGGGTTTCCAGGAGGACACTGGGGAGAGGGGCCTTTCTGGAAAGTGATGTGCAGCTGCGACGAGCAGAATAACTCAGCAAGCTCAGCCTGTTCGTTCCAGGCCACTAACAGCCGCGAGAGAGCACTGAGGGGAGGAAGGACGAGCGCTCCGTCATCTTTACTGCCTTCTAGCAAAAAGGTATATTGGGCACATCGGGAAAATGCGTTTCCTAGCAGCAGTGATTGCCTTGCTGTGATACAGCCCTTGATGCTGCCTACTTCATTAATTAATGTATATCCTTGGTATAAACAATCTTAAGGGCAACCAGATCTGTTTAAATAGGTCACACTGGAAACTGATCTTTTATTTTTCCAGTGTTTCTATTATTTAGTAATTAAACCAAACGGATCTGTACGCAATAGCAGAATTTGGCTCCGAACAGTTAATCCTGCTATAAAAACTGGGAAATCAACGGGAAGAGCTGCCTTCAACTGCCAGGGTGTCAGAGCAAAGGATAAAGGTATATTTTTGTTCCCCTGTGGCTCAGATCAGGGACGTCCAATCTACTGAACACAGATACAGTTTCAATTACTTATTGAAGTTGGACTCCATTGGTAAAATTAGAATAACATTTTAGAAAATATAAATGCTTCAAAGAAAGAGCTTGACGAATTCCCTGCTGAGGTATTATTTTACTGCCTTATACAGAGCAATTCTGCCTCACAAAATGAAAGAGCAAAAGATCCAACTGTAACTGGATATTACTCAGAAGGGAGGAAGGAGGATTTTGCTTTACAATACTAAATATACGATTTTAAAAACTGTTTTTCATTTACATTTCTAGCAATATTTCTGCAAGCCTCTGAAAAAAACTTTGTAAATTCATCTATACAACAGCAGATTTGTACAAAATATTTTATTTTCAAGTTTGCTCAAACTTGTAATGAAATGCAATGAAGAATGCTCTGTGCCCTGTTGTCAAAAGCTGCCAAGATTTATTATAGTTCCTCTCTGAAAAACTGTACTGATGCCTGACCTGAAGGCCCCATGTTTTAAGTACTTTTCCAGCTTATAAGAAGGTCTTTGGGGTTTTTTGCATTACAACCTTGTTTACAGCAGTATTTGAAAAAAAACCAATAATATTAAATAACACTATTTGAAAATTAAGAGGATCGTTTATAAAGTGCAAGTAAGTTATTGAAAAACTGTTCACAAATAGGAATAGCAGAAGCATTAATTATTCTGCTTACTACCAACGTCAAGCTATAAAGCCTCCTAAAGCACCTGTTAAAGAAGGAACGGAAGGCCAGATGAAAACTGGGCATCTTCGTTCAAATCCACAATTGTTTCCCACCATTCGGCTTTAATTATATCTCCTCTAGAAATTAGTGAATGGCCTTAAATCCAGTTGGTGGCCGGTCACAAGCAGTGTTCCCCAGGGCTCAGTCTTGGGGCCGGTCTTGCTTAGTATCTTTATCAATGATCTGGACGAGGGGATCGAGTGCACTCTCAGTAAGTTTGCAGATGACACCAAGTTGTGTGGGAGTGTTGATCTGCTGGAGGGCAGGAAGGCTCTGCAGAGGGGTCTGGACAGGCTGGATCGATGGGCCGAGGCAACTGCGTGAGGTTCAACACGGCTCAGTGCTGGGTCCTGCACCTGGGTCACACCAACCCCAGGCAACACCACAGGCTTGGGGCAGAGTGGCTGGAAAGCTGCCTGGAGGAAAAGGACCTGGGGGTGTTGGTCAACAGCCGGCTGAACGTGAGCCAGCAGTGTGCCCAGGTGGCCAAGAAGGCCAGCAGCATCCTGGCTTGTATCAGGAATGGTGTGGCCAGCAGGACCAGGGCAGTGACCATCCCCCTGTACTCGGCACTGGTGAGGCCGCACCTCGAGTGCTGCGTTCAGCTTTGGGCCCCTCGCTCCAAGAAGGACATTGAGGTGCTGGAGCGTGTCCAGAGACGGGCAACCAAGTGGTGCAGGGTCTGGAGCACAAGTCTGATGAGGAGCGGCTGAGGGAACTGGGGTTGTTTAGTCTGGAGAAGAGGAGGCTGAGGGGAGACCTGATCGCTCTCTACAACTACTTGAAAGAAGGGTGTAGCCAGGGGGATGTTGGTCTCTTCTCCCAAGTAACAAGCGATAGGACAAGAGGAAACAGCCTCAAGTTGTGCCAGGGGAGATTTAGATTGGAGATTAGGGAAAATTTCTTCACCAAAAGAATGGTCAGGCATTGGAACAGGAGTGACCGTCCATGGAGGTGTTCAAAAAACGTGTAAATGTGGCACTTCAGGACATGGTTTAGTAGACATGATGGTGTTGGCTTGACAGTTGGACTTGATGATCTTAGAGGTCTTTTCCAGCCTTAAAGATTCTATGATTCTACAGTGCTTTTTGCCAGTTTAGGCTATATATTCTAAATTTCACTGAACGTTGTGACCTGATTTAACCGGTTGGCCAAGAAGTGACTTTGCCAGTAGGAATGAGTAGGATCAGCTTGGTGAACACTAGACTTAGGTGCCCCTGCCCGGTGAAGTGCTGAACCACCTTCAGCTCCCGGAATGCCGCAGGACCGCACAGTCACCTTCTAGACATTATCACCCTGTTTACAGTTTATTACATATCAATGTCATGAAAACTGTAGATTAACTTTTTCAGTATGCACCGAAATACACTGGCCTCTCATTAATTTCCAGTGACACACTCACAATTTCCTGAACCTTGAAAACTTGCTGCTTGGGCATTTAATTGTGAGAGCTATGTGCTACTTCTTTTCCCTAATTCAGATTTCCCTAATACAAATATGCTTTGCCCAGTTAAAAAGGTGATTTTTCAGGGGATGTCCATTGTTGTAGCTGAGGACTGCGTTTACGGTGCATTGTCAGCTGGTACTGTCAGAAAACATTATCCCTTCCTCACTTTGGTCTCCAGTAGCAACACAGATTTCTCCCCATTTAATGGTGTTCTGACAGAAGCCCTGAAAGGTTATATATAGTTTTTAGGTGAAAATCCTAGAAGTATAACAATTCTTGTGGTTATTGAAATAGCACAGACTTTGAAGTCTTTGAAGACCTGGCATCCTTTTCAGGAGGGTGATGGAAGAAATCATTGAGTTTGTCTTAAACGCCTAAAGCCATTCTTGCATTCAGGGACAGAAAATACTATGTGCAGCGTTTGAAATAATCAATGGCTCAGCAGCTTGGTTTGCCTCTCCGGGGTGACGGGCTCACGAGCCATCAATCTACCATCCAATATGCAATTACGTGTCTCCCTCTTCCACTCTTTCCCCGGGGTGGCACCCATGCTTAGCACGCATTGATTCTGTACCAATGTGGAGACGCGTGTGTTTTCATACTCAAGGGGGATGCACATGATTTACGGAGTTTCGCAGAGCTTGGATGTTAGCCTTTGAAGGAAAGCATGGTTCACGAGAAATGGATGTGGAGGGTCGAAGCGAACAACTGAGGCTTTTCTTAATTCTACTTCATTCTCATATAAGGGAACATCGTTAGGACCTCCGGTGAAAGGATGATAATGCTCACAGAATTTAGCTTCCATCTGGAGAAGAATGTAGGGTGTTGGGAAAAAACCTGTCTTTTAAACTGTTCTAATTTCCAGATTCATTGTGACTTGAATTAAATTTTCTGTGCTGGTTTTTCATGTTGATGTTATCTTGGGGTTGGGAGGCTGTTATTGGCATTCCACTCTCTAATACAACCATTCAGTTATTTTGGTGTTGTGTACTACTTATGACCTTTTTAATATTCTGTCATTTGACCGACTGCCTATTCTTATTCTTTTTGCTATTTACAGTTTTACAGCCTCATGGGGAAGGAACAACCGCACGGACTGTTAATGAAAATGTAGCAAAAAGGTTTCTCCAACTGCTGCAGCACAGTATATTCACGAAGCTCGGGAAGAACAGCAGCCTTGTTGCACCAGTGGTCCTCAGCGCTATTCCCGCTGAAGTTTCTGAGTGTTTTGCCATTGTCTCATTGATTTGCAGGGAGCAGAAGCAGCACTAAAGACCCGTTCCAACAAAATTTCCAACAACATCATGTAAAATTGTAAAGAAAATGAGAAATTATGAATACAGGCATTACTGGGTTTTTCCTCCTCAAGTTCATCATAGGGTTTTTTAGAGCAACACAGAGTACAAGTAACAAGAAATGAAGTCTTAAGATGCGAACCTACGAATCTCTGCAAAAAAACCCAGGATCAGGAAGCTGAGATTAAGTTTATGTGCCAGGTCAGCGAAATTGAGATAAGAAAGATACATTTTTTTATCATGTGAGAGCAGTATCAAACAGGAAGGAAAACTGGCCGAGACCTGTTGGCCTCCCTCAGCCTCAGTGCCTGGCCCATGATCGCATGAAGATGACTGTAGGCTGGCGTGGTGGGCTGACCCCGGCTGGAGGGAGGTCCCCCCAAGCCCTCTGTCACCCCCCTGCTCAGCGGGGCAGGGGAGAGCAAATATAACGAGAGGCTGGTGGGTTGAGATGAGGACGGGGAGAGATAGGTCAGCAATTACCATCATGGGCAAAACAGACTCAACTTAGAAAAAAAATATTAATCCATTTTATTACCAAGAAAAACAGAGCAATGAGAAACAAAACCAAATCTTAAACTCCTCCCCCCACCCCTCCCTTCCCCCCAGACCCAACTTCACCCCCCAATTCCTCTCCCTCCCCCCCAGCGGCACAGGGGGACGGGGAATGGGAGTTGTGGTCAGTTCATCACATGGTGTCTCAGCCGCTCCTTCCTCCTCAGGGCAGGACTCCTCACACTCTGCCCCTGCTCCAGCGTGGGGTCCCTCCCACAGGAGACAGTCCTCCACCAGCTTCTCCAACGTGAGTCCTTCCCATGGGGTGCAGTTCTTCACCAACTGCACCAGCGTGGGTCCCCCACGGGGTCACAAGTCCTGTCAGCAAACCTGCTCTGGCGTGGGCTCCTCTCTCCACGGGTCCACAGGTCCTGCCAGGAGCTTGCTCCAGCGTGGGCTTCCCACGGGGTCACAGCCTCCTTCAGGTGTCTCCACCTGCTCCGGCGTGGGGTCCTCCACGGGCTGCAGGTGGAATCTCTACACCCCCTCACCCTCCCTCCATGGGCTGCAGGGGGACAGCCTGCTTCACCATGGTCTTCACCACGGGCTGCAGGGGAATCTTGCTCCGGTGCCTGGAGCACCTCCTCCCCCTCCTTCTGCACTGACCTTGGGGTCTGCAGAATTGTTCCTCTCACATCTTCTCACGCTAGTTTGTTTTTTTTCCTTCTTAAATATGTATCCCAGAGGTGCTACCACCGTGGCTGATGGGCTTTGCCTTGGCCAGCAGCAGGTCCATCTTGAGCCGGCTGGCATTGGCTCTATTGGGCATAGAGGAAGCTTCTAGCAGCTTCTCACAGAAGCCACCTCTGTAGCCCCCCCAAAATCTGGCCATGCAAACCCAATACAGCTGTCTAGAGCTGAAGCAGCCCAGAAGCTGCCGAGGATGGATCTGCCCCTGGGCAGAAATGGTGGCCATGAACAGCTACGAGGGCTTGGTGCTGCTGGAAGATTTGCAAAGTGCCAGGAGACCCCTCGCTCCACTCCTGGGGGCTGGCTTGGGGAGCTGGGAGTTCTGTCCTATTTTGAATAGTTTATTTTGGAAGAACCAAATGTTAGCAGAATTTTGAAGATACGCTATTGGTAGTGTTGTGCACACAGGTGAAATCCAGGTGATGGATTTAGAGCAGAAAATTAATAGTATGTGGATAACAGGCAATTATGAATTTATGAAGTTAAAGTTTATGAAGGAATTCTTTTACACCTGTCCGAATGAAATAGTGCAGCTACTTGCACACTTAAAGAAGCAGCAAAGGACTATGAGCTTAGAGTACAGTAGGATCCCATTTTTTCCAGCTGTTGCTTTACAGCGGCTTTGGTAAGATGCGCAGGGCAGCACTCCTGAGCTGGGGGGGAGTTTTCATTTGCTTGTTTTGCACGTGGCACAGGATAGAGGCTGTAACCCTCGTACTTAACTTGTGCGAAGGAGAAAAAGTGTGCTTCAACTAAGGGAGAAGGTGACCTTGTGCCATGAGCTATCTGCACCGTACTTACCCTCTAGTTTTCCCATACGTGTGCTTGCATACTGTACTTTGTTAGGGATGTGTTTGGCTAGAAGGTTGGGTTTGCTCAGTTGCAGGCTTTGTAAAGCCTGGTAAAGGTAGTGTGGTATCCCGCAGGAGTAACCCTGTAAAATCACAGCTTGGGACCACAAATGTGGTCTCCCAACCCTTACATTTTTTGATATGTTGTCTGTCGTGAAGGAAATTATTAGTGGGTGTGACACAGCACGAAGATGAAAGAGGAGAGACACAGGCTTTTGATTGACTTTGTAATCATGTACATAATGAGTAAGGGGAGTAGTGCCCAAAGAGGGCTCTAAGCTTGTCCTGGGAAATGTGTAATCAGAAATGGCATGGCTTATATCCTTCTCTATTTCTAATCGTATTGTTGTCTGATCTAATCTAAAGCCTGAAGGCTTCTTGCTGGGTGAAAATTGCATGTGGAAATAGAATTTAGATAAGATGCTTGTCATCTTAATATCAAAGCACTTGAGTCCAGGATGAAAATGGCAGGGGTTTATTTCAGAAAAAGAAAGACTTCTTCTTCCTTGGGATTCTGTGAGCAACATGATTCTAAACGTCCGGACTCGTTGGACTGCAGAAAGCCAGACAGAGCCAGTTAGGTTTCAGAGATGGCCACGGCGAGGTGTAGCTAATCAACTAATTGTGACAATTTCAGTATCTCATGGATATATATTTGATAACCGTTTCTTACTATCTTCATCTCACAAATGGGAAGCATAAAATACCTGCAACCACTGTTCTCCAAGGGCATTTTTGCATTTGTCCGGAATTTATGGAGACAGTTGGCAATAACTTGTTCCAGCCATTTCTGCCACATCTCTTGGCTTTCTGGAAAAGCTGCTTTAAAATCTGCACCTAACTGAAAGTGCCTTGTTGCAGAGATTTTTTAATTTAGAAAGAATGTCTTTTAGATTTCCTTTACCCAAGTTATTTAACACCACGTCCCCCAGTATTGCAAACAACAACGAGAACAGTCATTGAGACCCCTTCCTTGCACAGCTGGAGGGGAGCCCCAGCCACAACGTTTAGACTACGTACCTCTCCGATTAGTCTTTAGTTTCGAGGCAAAACTAAACGCATTGAGTAGCAGTCGTTTTGGGGTTGTCTTTGAGGATCACTGGAAAGAGAGGAGCGATGGCAGGTAGGTGAAAGGTAGGAGCGATAAGTGAAAGACAGCAGTGCAGAGCTACTGCGTGAGGAAAGCAGAGACCTATAAATAAAGTACATCAGATGGAGAAGCCGATAAGGAGAGAGGATAGCGTGAAAAGTGTGCTCTGTGAGCCCAATGAAAACATATGGCTTAAGCTTTCATTGCGTGTACTGCAGTTATCACTGTAAAAGTTATCTGAATGTTTTCCTCCCATAGCAAGAACCCCAAATATCCCTTTTACCCCAGAATTAACAGCAGCAAGAAGAGTACAGAGTCTCCAGGAGTCCTTTTGCAGCCCAGTCCCCTGGGAGAGAAAGGGAGAGGGTGAGACACCCCTGGCACTCGGCAGAGGAACCCCAGCTATGCCTGCTCTTTGCCAGCTCCGGAGCTGTCCCTTGGGATCGGTTAATGTTCAGCACCGAGGAATTTGGGTTCAGAAAGCCCCCGGCTCCGCCGTGATGGTGACCAGGGGCTGGTTTCAGGGGTCAAAGGGAAATGCACAGCTTGCCTCTCCTCCACCAGAGGACCCTTTCTCTAAAGTTATTTGTGCCTCAAATTTGTCCTAATCAAAGAAAAAGAACTTGTCTTTATTAGCTAGTGGAAGAAATCCCCTTTCTCACGTGGGTGCATGAACTCTCAGAACAGTTGCAGTGGGTTCACATATCTTCTCACAGTTTCTGCGTTGGGATTTTTCTGTGCGTTTTTGACTCCTCCGCAATGAGATACCATAACACACCAATGCGGATGATTGCCGTGGTTGCTAACGAAAGCAGGTTAAGGCATAGAGTATACTTCATCTGTTTTATAGCTCCTGTGACATTGGGACCATTTGATTAGTAGGCAAAGCCAGAGAAGGTTTCCTACCCGTCCTACGGCCACCCCAACGCCTGTTCAGCCTCCGGCGGGGGTCTGCGTGCCGAGAGGTTCACTTCCAACTTTGCATTCTCTGCAGCACCGAGCACTTTTCTCTGGAGCAAACGCGGCTGGCACTGTTAACGTCGGGCACCTTCGTTTAATGGGATGGGCTACCGCAGTTCTGTTAAAATGAAGAAATTGAGAGGTATTCTGTGACATTACAGGTTACTTTATCAATGCAGGAAGTAATTCAGGAAATTGAGACTGATGTTCTTTAAAGCATCTCTAAGAGCCTTGTGCCCTTCTGATGAGGCATCTATCAAAGCAAATGCTGTATTACAAAAACACTGACAGTGTAACATCTCAGCTGCTTTTGCGTAACCTTGTGTTTTCACTCCACTAGTATGTTTTTACAGTAAATAAGTGAGAAAGGGATCCTAAAATTGCTCAGATATTACCCCTGTGTGCTGCTCTGTAGGGTGTTTGCTAGCAGCCTGCCTCCTGGTTTCGCCTCGCAGTTAGAGGTTCCTTGTAGCTATTAAACGGGATTAAACCCAAGCAAAGAGCAAAATCGGACAATTTTTTGGTAAGAAACTGCTGGAAAAGACTGGTTCGGCAGGGAGCTGTCCCAAATCCCACTGGCCTCCTGCTCCTGAGACCACGCAAGTGCTGAGAGTGCTTACAGCAAGCTACCTTCCCTCCGGGATCTGGGTCATTTGGCCTTCGCACGTTGTGCGATTCCCGATGACCCACACCCTCGAGTGTTCCTGGGAGCCGTGCAAGCCAGTGAAGACCGGACTTCCATTTTAAGCTCCGGACGTCCACCCTCCAGTTGCTGAGGACCAGCCGTGTCTAGATGTAGGTGAGGCGCAGTCCCCTCTTTCTCGGGCTGCGTCGTTTCTCCATCCGGTGCCGCAGCATCCCTCTGCCGGTATGCCCTGGTCGCAGAGGAGGATCGGCACACGCTTCTTTTCTTTCTAGTGTTTTTTCAGGTTGCCAAGGAGACAGTCGTCTGTCTGCACTTTACCATCCAGGCGTTTGGGCCCGATTCCTCCAAGAAACAGTCAGGGGTGGGTTTATTTGTCTCTCAAGCTTAACCAATTGCCCGGAATCACATCTCCCTACCCGTGCCCTCCCCTGCCGTTTCTCTCAGCATTTAGAAAGCCGTGCTCGTGATGGGGGATGGCCTGGGATGGAGAGTGTGGTGGCCCGGAGCGGGGCTGCTCCTGGGAAGGAGAAGAGCCGTTTGTCACGGACCTGTGTCTCCACACCCACGCATCAAAAGATGTTCCTCAAGACCCAGTGACCTGGCACAACCCTTTCAATCATGCTTCCCTTTCAAAGGAGCTACCGAATAAGGTGCGACGACATGGTGTCACACAACAAGACGAGATGGTGTGACATATGTTTGCTCTGTCACAGGGTGGGGACGAGTGACAATGCTGGTCCAGGAGCATCCTTAAGCTGTCCGCAGCTTTACAAACATGGGTAAAATAACACCCTAGTTTGAAGAGTCTAAGTAACGTGAGATCCAGAAATATTCAGGAGACTGATGTTCAGTGAGAAAAAAAGGAGATGCTGCCACGGAATGATGGAAAAAGACAGAAAACACACATTACTAGACAAGGGTGGGTAGATATTTTCATGTGCAAGATCAAAGTGGGAGACGGTGAGAAGCTGAACCTCAGCAAAGACGACTACTGTCGTGTGATACTATGGGTTGCGAAGGCAGGGATGACAACGAGCATAGCGACTAGTTTAAACAGAGGGATAGATACAGTGCTGAAAGCCTCACCCGTTCTGGAATGCATCCTAGGCTAAGAACACATGTTGCTAGGAAACTTTTATATTAGCAGGCATTCATCTTTAAACCTTGGGAACGGACTAATAGCTTCCCTCCGCGCTGGGGAAGTTCTTTTAATGTCAGTCCTGACGTTACTTGGACAAGTGAGATGCAAGAGGGAGAAAAATACCTTGAATTGTCTCAGGCAAAGATTAAAATCTAACATTATTTTTAGATAGTTGCAGGGTTTAACTGAGCTTTAGTCATTCTGGTCTGACTAATAAGAGACTGATAAACAAAGATGACTGTGCTGTTTGATACGACGTTATACGGAGTAAGAATTGAACTGTGTCTGGGCGAAGGTTTAGTTTGCCCAGCCCAGAAGACAACTTTGGCTTATGGGCAGATTCAGCAGGCTGCCGTCCCGAGAGGAGGAGGAGGAGGACAGTTGATCAGATGCCTTCAGGCTATCGCGTTCTCATCCGCGGGCTTTCTGGCTCTCGCTTTGCTCATTTTATGCAAGTTCTGTATACAAGTCTCGATAGCTCCTGTAAACACCTTTAAAAATCCCCAAGCATCAAATCTCTTGAGGCCAGTTTCTAATAGGTTTCTAATATTTTTGCTGATGTTAAAGACGTGCTTCCTGAGCAGAGAAACCTTTAGAAAAGAGTGGAGCTATTTATGGCATTCTCTGCTCAAATGAGACACCCAAATCTGGTTCTAGTAGTCTCTAACCCTGATACTTTAAGATGCTATTGCCTATTTTTCTCATGTGCTTTATCCTGCATTTTGCTCACTCTTTTTTTCTTTTTTTTTTTTTTTCCCCCCCTCAGTTTTTCCTGCCTTCCCTGCCTGGCTTGGGCATAGCTGCCATCCCAACAGTCCCTGGCTGCTGTGATTACCAGCCAGCACCCTGAGACGGTTGCGGTGGCAGCTTCAGCACCTCCCTCTTACCTCTGCCCCGCTGTCCGACACGCCGATTCCATCGCCTGGGGAATCGCGCGGTAAACCAAAGTTACTGGTTTTGTCCCCGCAGTGCGTGCTCTCCCTGGGCACGCTGCAGGTCTATCTGACTTGTCTGCCACAGTAAATTCAGAATTTAAAACATGTTATATGACACGTAATGGTCCCCTTAAAAAAAAAAAAAAAGGAAAAAAAAAAGCGCTACTGAGAAGAGTATTATGAGTAGTTTTAACAAATTTTTATTATTAATATCACTATGCGGCATGTCCCAGGGTATTGGGAGCTTTCCCGCAGTATTTCAGCCTCAATCTCTTCACATGTGGCCCTGAGAACAGAGAGATCTGCCTGGCGCCTCCAGACCGCAGGAAATCCTGCTCCGGGGCAGCACGGCAATTCTGAACGATTCCCTGCGAGGGGAAAGCACCGTGTTAGGATCGACATTAAACATGTCGTTAAATGAACCTAAAGGTAATGTCCTTGGAGTTCTGTGCAATGAAGGGTTTTTTCCCTGGGGGAAGATGATAGCCTTTATCACATCAGCTGATACAGCCAGGAAAAGCAGACAAGCTTCTGGACTCAACCTAATCGTAACGTAAGACCTGTGTAGTAAATCCAGAGTGGAAAAGGCGATCTGGACCTGCGGGACCGAGTAGGGCTTCAGAAGGTGTTCCTCCCTTGAGGGCCAAGACTGTCGGTCAGCGCTTGTGCTGAGCCCGTGTCTTTGTTGGCTTCTCTCGCATGCCATCTACCTTCCCCAGCGTTTTCGTAAAGGGGTACAGCTTAATTCAGTGGCTGGAAACCTTTCAGGGCAGGAGCCGCCTTTGTTTTCTGTGCTGGTTACACCATCCGTGTCCTGCCTGCTGCGTTGCCAGAACAGAAGCGGTAGCACCAGATGTTTGTGTCCCAGATGTGCACGTTCACAGAGGCAGCAGTTCTGCAAATGGTTACGCAGGAGTGTCACACTTGCGCGATTAACCCCAGAACCGGTGGGATGGATGAGTAAACTTGCACTGCAGGATCACGAGCTGAATATTCTATGGGCAATAATTCTACTGCAGGGCATCTTTCCCCCAGCGGCCTGCTCGTCTGCCATGCAGCAGTCAGGGAACAAAAGTAGCTGCACACTTAATTATGGCAGGCTAAAGGGAGATTGCAATCGCCTTTGAAACCGTTCCAACGCCTGGACGTTATGGTAACACCTTCTCTCTTATGCCACTTGGTGGAGCTTAGTGATTTTGGCTATCACATACAGCGTTTTGCAAACTTACCGTTTGATTACACAATCAGTCGTCAGTGTATCTTGAAAACGGACCAAATCCCTGCTAAGGAAGCAAAACCAAAAGGGTACCGTAGGTTCTAATGGACAAGATGCTGATTCCTAACTGCTAAGGTAATTGGTAATCATCCCTTCTCCTCTTGAAAGCAATAAAATCTATGGTGGTTTAATTTTTTTAAAAAAAAGTTAGAATACGGGCTTAGGATCCTGGTATTCATGATATACAGGATGAGAGATGGGTAGAATTATGTCACGTTTGGTTTATTTTTCAGATTTAAAATAATGGTTTAAATTTTACATTTTATCTTCCCTTGCAGAATTTGGGGACTGTGTACATGTACCTGAGTGAGGGACCTCACGTTTGTTTGAATGTATGCTTTTCCTCAACAAGCATGCGAACAGTGAGCAGATCGACAGTTAAACAGGGAAATGATTATAGCACACACCAGTCCTGCCTTCATTTAAATCAATAGCTAATCAGCTCAATAGAACCAGAATTGGGACCTTGGCTAATTATGTGCTCAGCCAAAACACTTGGGCTCAGAGCCTACCTGGAAATCCAGGATGTTACACCAATTTGACTCTGTTACCGTCTACACTATCTGTTGTTAAATACAAATCAGTCGCTCTGCAAATCTTACTGAGTCCTAACTTTTAATATTTACCTAATAGTTTATTCTAAATTATGAAACAAATAATATTGCCAGAGGAATCTATCTGGTGGTTTGGGGGCTGAATTTTGACATCTGAATCTGAACTTCAGACCTTGGAGTTCGGTACCCACAGCGAGATCTGTTGCTTTTATCTTTGCAGGTGCGTTGTCACTAACGGGTCTTGATGATTCTTCCTAAATCCTTTCCAACGCAGGATGCCTACTGTCTGAGCAGAGCCGTGAGAAATAAGGGTTTCATACGCCGTCTCTTTGCTGTCATCAGGGAAAGGAAAGAAAAGCAGCAATGGGTTTTCTGGCTTCCTCTTAGGAACTGGAAGCCGAAGCAGCAACTGCACAGCTTCTTTTCACGTGGTACTGCCCAAATTCCTTTTTGTTGTGTTGGACTGACAGATGAGAAGGACATTTTTGACATAGCAGTGTACCATACGTATTTATCAAATACTGAAAGCTGGGAGTGTACCAATGTTCTTCTGCTCTGGCATTTTACAAGGGATGAGAGTAAGAGCAAAATTCTGGCAGGAGCTCTAAAGGCAATCCAGAGCTGGCCGTAGCTCCCTGTAACACACCTGTACCAGCGGCTACTCTTCGGTGTCTGCCCAGTAGTACTTACTACAAGAAAAAAAGCAGGGCAAGTAATTCTGCCCAGGAGGCCGATGCAGCTTACGTTGACTATTTCAGATGTTTACAGGAGATCTAGCAGAGAGGAGAGCAAGAGCACAGCCACCTGTGACTGTACGTGACGACACTCATCGTGGCCATGGCTCCTCTCTCGCATAGTCCACACTCCTTGCCCATGCGCTGTTTCCATCGATGGACCTCTCTTACCCAGATCGTGTCGCATATTTCCTAATGATCCCCCAACATTCCAGCAGACCAGTCAGGACTGGAAGGCCAGGCGTTGTGTACCTCAGGCACCTCGGGCACCTGGAAAGCTCCTTGTCCTTCTTGTGACTCCTTAAAAGGCTTTGGGGCTCCGTGTGTCCGTGTGGTGACACCGCTTGGGAAGTCAATGGTGTATGCTACTTACCTCAACGTACATAAAAACAAGGTGCCAGTGTGCTAAATAGGAGACTTCTGCCGAAGAGGGGGGAGGATGGAGGCTGTTCGGAGCACAGGTGTTGACTCTTCAGGTGGTTTGTTTTCATCCGTGTGTGACACAGTCTCTATATTACTTACTTATGGGCTTTACCTTTGCGCACATTGTTTTAAGTTCAAGTTAAAGCCATCGTAGACGCCCTTCTGACTTTTGGCTGTCGATCACAGCGGTGTGCTCCGAGTCACTGGAACCAGTCAGACGAACGGACGCGTTCCTCATATCCCACCGCCGGTTCTTGTCCTTGTTTGTAAAATGGACCTACCCCCGTGAGTGCTCGCCGCAGGAAGGGAGGTTGTTGTGCTAAGGTTATATGCTCTCATCACTTCTTCAGCTCCTAAGAAAAAAAAAGGGATCAAAGAGCTGAGTACAACAAGCAGCAGTGTGTGGGGACGAGACCAGCAGATGTTCTTATCAAACTTAGAAGAAGCCTCATCTTTTATGTTAGAAGGAGTAACGGCATTGTTGTTATGTCTTAAATCTGCCTATTTTGCAACACAACGTGTTAGATGGGCTCTTTGACAAAATATAGCTTCATGCTAAAAAAAAAAAAAAAGAAAAAGTAAAAGTTATTCACTTGCTCAACATAAACATTTTGGAAAGTCCTAACTCTGCTATGAAGTGCCACA
Organism: Balearica regulorum gibbericeps; assembly: GCF_011004875.1. Classification (NCBI taxonomy): domain Eukaryota; kingdom Metazoa; phylum Chordata; class Aves; order Gruiformes; family Gruidae; genus Balearica; species Balearica regulorum. The sequence continues at coordinate 458,003 of NC_046193.1, forward strand.
TTTGACTTAGTGATTTGGTCTGTTTTGCTCTGTTCCTTGTTTTGCTCTAATCCTTACTTTGCTCTAGCCATCTATTTTATTTTCATTATGAGGGTACTGCAGGGATCGTAGCAGAAAATGGCACAAGAAGAGGGAGAGAGGGTTTCAAAAATACCAACGTGCTGTTTGAACTCTCGCAGTCCTCGTGGCCACACAGAAGCACTGGGAAATGAATTGTGTAGTTCATTTGAGTTTATTGCAGGCTCAAAGCCATCATTTCCTGGCAAATAAAAGCAGATAAATAATTGAATACAAACTTTTGAATTACACAGTAATTCTAAAACAACTATTAATCATCGGTCAGATTTGGGGTGGGAAAGGTGATAGCCTGCCTGTCTAAAAAATTAACCTCCCCTTCATGAATTGGCGTGGAGAGATGATGCTCCCTGTAGATTATACAGAAATGCAAAATAACTCTGCGCCGTCACTTTGCTGACTCGGCTCCCCGGGGCAGAGCTGTTCCTTGGGCAGGGGCGCAGGGAACACACCTCAATAAATCCATAAAGCAATGAAGATACTGGCCATTAACTTCTTTGCAGCACCATTACGTTTGTTTATTCTGAGGAACCTGAGAGGTAATGCCGTGGCGTATTGTTACGGGCTGGATAAGCTACTATCAAAATCTGTAGGAATGAAAAACACAGAACATTTTTCGAGTTTAAGATTGTCATGCATGTCAGAACGATACGCTGTACCGGTGTCATCCTTGAGGGCAAACCGAGATAAATGGAGTTTATCCAGATCTTGCCCACCACGTGCTGCCTGGCTCGCTGTACCTGCCTGGGGAGCTCGCCAACAGCATCCGTCATTTTGACACGCGGAGAGTCTTTTTTTAAGCATTGGCGATAGGTTTGTATTAACTCGATGACTTGAACTATTGTATCTATAAACAAATAGTTAGAACAGAATACAGATGACCTAATTGAGAAGATATTGTGAAACTGGGTTTTTAAATTATTATGATTATTATTATTCTTTTAAAGAAAACACAATCATCGGGTAACTCTGTATTAGGGCCAGTAGCACACGTGCAGCGTAAGAGCGCGCCCCGGGCACAGCTGAAAGCAGCTCTCAGTAGGTATTTGACCTGGTTTTAATCCAGTTATAAATTATATAAAAAACAAACTAATAGAAAACTGGAGGCCAATATAAATGTTTCCACAATCCCCTGCAAACATTTATTTTAAACAAATAAAAAATTGCTCAGTATCCGAGAACCTGAAAGTCAAGCTGCTAACACGAACGGGACTTCACTTCCTCACTCAGAACTAACAAAGATGGAAAGAAAATCATGGCTGATATTAGGAGAAAAAGGTTATTTCTCTCCCTTTAAAAAATAACACTAGCTATTAACTCGGATGAGCTGTCCCGCTCTGTGTTGGTTAGTGGCTGACTGTTCAGGCCATCACTCAGCGGAGCGGTGAGGGGAGTCGGCATTAATCTGCTCCTCAAGCGGACATGCCCGTCAGCGCTCAGGGGCGACGCGTGGCTCATTCAGCTTCTTGCATGGAGAGAGAATTTCACCCACGGGGATGAGCGGTTTGGCTTTCAGACTGTGATGGTTTTGCGTGGCAAGGTTTTGGTATCGGGGGGGCTACAGGGGTGGCTTCTGTGAGAAGCTGCTAGAAGCTTCCCCTGTGTCTGACAGAGCCAATGCCAGCCGGCTCCAAGACGGACCCGCCGCTGGCCAAGGCCAAGGCAATCAGCGCCTCTGTGATAACATATTTAAGAGAAAAACAGTCAGAGAGAGCTTTTGCAGCTGGCGAGAGGAGTGAGAAGATGTAAGAACATCTGCAGACACCAAGGTCAGTGCAGAAGGAGGGGCAGGAGGTGCTCCAGACACCGGAGCAGAGATCCCCCTGCAGCCCATGGTGAAGACCATGGTGAAGCAGGCTGTCCCCCTGCAGCCCATGGAGGGAGGATGAGGGGGTGTAGAGATTCCACCTGCAGCCCATGGAGGACCCCACGCCGGAGCAGGTGGAGACACCCAAAGGAGGCTGTGGCCTGTGGGAAGCCCACGCTGGAGCAAGCTCCTGGCAGGACCTGTGGCCCCGTGGAGAGAGGAGCCCACGCCAGAGCAGGTTTGCTGACAGGACTTGTGACCCTGTGGGGGACCCACGCTGGAGCAGTTTGCTCCTGAAGGTCTGCACCCTGTGGGAGAGACCCACGCTGGAGCAGGGGAACGATGAGAGGAGTCCTCCCCCTGAGGATGAAGAAGCAGCAGAAACACCATGTGATGAACTGACCGTAACCCCCACTCCCCGTCCCCCTGTGCTGCTGGGGGGGGCAGAGGTTGAAGCCGGGAGTGAAGTTGAGCCCAGGAAGATGGGAGGGGTGGGGGGAGGTGTTTGAAGACTTGATTTTATTTCTCATTCCTCTACTCTGTTTTGCTTAGTAATAAATTAGATGAATCTCCTCTCTAAGTTCAGTCTGGTTTGCTCGTGACGGTAATTAGTGAGTGATCTCTCCCTGTCCTTATCTCGACCCACAAGCTTTTCGTTGCACTTTTTCTCCCCTGTCTAGTGAACGAGGGGACTGATAGAGTGGCTCTGGTGGGCACCTGGCCCCCAGCCAGGGTCAACCCACCACACAGACGTACCAAGAGCAGTTCTCCAAGTCAAAGGCTTGCCTAAGGTCACTACGTCTGAGGCAGCACCTTCACCACCTTTTTGTTGTACAATGCCACCTGCACAGCAGCGTGCTCTCGGTGGTCAATCTACTTCAGGCTTGCTCCAGTGATGCTCTAACAGTCAGGGAAACCGTAACCATTTACCTTTCTCTATGGCCTTTGGCAATGAAGCATACTAATACAGTATGCTATATTTGGTAACATCTAACGGCAATAATAGCATATTTGGTAATACAGCATACTGTCTGTCTACTGGCTTGCACAGAGCTGAAATCGGGACGGTGGAAGAATCAGTAACGTGTTTTTGTTCTGGGAAAATTGAGGCACATAGAGGAAACTCAACAAAACAGATTATGGAAAGGTAGCTCGTGGGCCTCTGCTCGCATCAGGCTTTGGCCAGATGGTAGAAGTGAAGAGTGTGTCAGTCTTTACCTTTAGGTTTCCTTAAAGTGCACTCTGCGCAGGCCCTCCTTGCCAAGCAGGGATGTACACGGCAGGACGGGACGGCTCAGACAGAGACCATCAGAGCGCCGAGCGCTGACTGTCTCTCCAGCTGCCGTGTCCGTTGCGGGCACTGACCCCTGGGAAGGCCTGGCCAGGCAGCTCCTGAGGGCTGAAGAGCCATTCTCTGTCTCCAGGGAGCACCATTCTGCTGGGAAAGGCCGCCCTCGGCTGCGCAGAGAACTGGATCGGCCTGAGCAGCGCTTCCAGGGCTGCCCTGTGCAGTGCACCCAGAGTGCCGTACCCCTCACCCTCCAGACGCTGCTGCCCGAGGTCACACACTCGAGTACGTTGAGTGAATGTATAGCAGCATGGGAAACGTCACACGGTCTGAGTGTGAAGAAGCTTTTTCTTTCTGTTTAAGTACTATTGAAAATCATCCACATAAACAGATCCAGACTCGATAGTGGATCACAATTAAGCTTATGACATGCAAATTACGTTAATTTTTCAGCAGCCAAGCGGACACCAGACGAGCGCTCGGCACCATCTCGACGTGGGTCAGCACAGTGAACACCTCAGAGCCGCGAGGGAGCCGTCCGTTGTGAGGTCGGGCCTCGCCTCGCTCGCACGGCACGGAGGAGCGGCCAGGAGCCGCTGCTCAGCTCAGCGGAGCCCGCGCGTCCTCCCGGGGCTGGGCTCCCCCGCAAACGTGCGGGCATTTGCCTTCCTCCAAGAAGGCCTGGCAGTGAAAGGCAAACGGGGGAATCCCGTCCCTTTCCTCCCCCCGCCCAGTATTTTTCTTGGCTGTGGGTTTTGGTATTTGGCCGGCTCTAGAATATTCCCCGTTTCCTTCTGTCCACCTGCCGAGTGCTGCCTGCTACTTTTAGTCCTCTCATTAGCCTGAATCTTGTCCTTTTTTCTACATGGTGGTGGGAATTTCTCTAGCTGGGAGGAGAGTTCTAGGTCAAGTTTATATAATAACTAGGAGAAGGTGTCAGAGCTCTCAACCTTCCCTGCTTTTCTCTCGGTAACTTCATACTGCTTTCTGTTCATTAAACTCGGTCTGTGGAGTAAGAAGAGCCCAGCATACAGAACTAACGGTAGGCAATTCTGTATTTCTGTACATCACGCAAACCCGTGTTTTATGCCACAATTCCAAGTCCTAGGAAATATCATATATATTTGAACACTTTGAAAAACAAACCACGGAAAGATCAAATGCATCCATAACCCTGAGTCATTAGTCATCAACCGTGGTTTTTAAAATGCAAACACCAGAGATTCTATGTAAAATAACCACCTGTTTTCTTATTTTAAAAGGTTTTTTTAAATCATCCTTAACTAAAAATGAATTAATTAAAAGAAAAACTAATTATGGTTGCCTGGCAGTCAACTTCCTTTCCTTCAGAAATCTCGGGGAATAATTACTTGGTAAACATTTTTTTTTTTTTTTTTTTATAATTTAGTTGCATTTTAATTACTAAAACATATGGTATGTTTGTATGAACCTAATACTTTAGAAGGCAAGCTTGGCAGCAGCAGGGCCCAGAGCCCTTTCATGAATTTACAGAGCAGAGCTGTCACAGCAGCGGATGGGCGCAGCTTTAGCACAGCGAGTGTCCCGCGGGCCCGACCGAAGGGGAAGCGCAGCTTGGTCTTCGGATCCCGGTTTCCCTCAGCCTAGTCTAACGCCAAGCGTCAGTCATAACGGACCAGGAGGTCAACATTCGTAGAATGATTCACAAACCGCTGGGAATGAAGGAAAAAAACCACAAACAAAGAAAAACGCAGCTAGATGTGGCAGACAGCGTGTTCAGCCCCGCAGCAGAGACTCAGGGTGCTGTGCTGTGTGACCACGCGCCATGCCTGCCGTGGTCCCTACCCACGTTTTACGTTTGAAGGATTCTGAAAAATGACGAGTAGGGAGAATATTTGGTTTCTCCTGAGTGATCTCCTGAGTGTCCGTGACCCCCAGGAATCCCTGGCTGGTTGCTGCAGTCACCTGCTCCGGGCGCGCAGATGGGGCCGCGGGCTGTGGCCGGGACCCGCACCCCGCACCCCGCAGGACGATGCTCCTCAGGGGAGCGGGCGGGAAGCGCCGCCCGGGCGCGGTGGGGGCCGTGTGGGGCACCTGGGCCGCCCTGCCCGCCGGGGGGGGCCGCCCTGCCCGCGGGAGGCGGGCGCTGCCCCGGGCCCCCTCCCGCCGCTGCCAGACCCCCCCTACCCGGCGCAGGGCGAGGCGGCGGCGGGGCCCGGGGACCCTCCCATTGTCTCTGGCGGCGGCGGGGGGCCGGGCCGGGCCGGGCCGGGGGGGGTGGGGGGGCCGCCCTCCGCAGCCTCATTGGCGGCCGGCGAGCGCCGGTGCCTTAAATGGGGCGCTGGCGGGGGAGCGCTTCCCATTGACAAAAGCGCCGCGGTGGGGGCGGAGGAGCGGGGCCGGGCCGGGGCGGGCGGGGGGCGGCCATCGCCCACGGGGGCGCGGCGGAGGCTGCCGCAGGGCTCGCCGCGGGCAGGGGCGCACCCCGCGCCCTGAGGCGCCGGGAGCGGAGCGGGGAGGCCGGCACTGCGGGCAGGGGCGTGCTGCAGCGCGCAGGGGCGGGCCGCGGAGCCCCGCTGCCGGCAGCCGGCTCGCTCGGCGCCCCTCTCCGCGGCGCGCACACCCAGACAGGCGCACACACGGCGGTACCCGCCCCTTCTCCCCGCCGCCCTTCTCATCCCCGTCCATGGCGCTGAGCACGGCAGCCCCCCGCTCCGCACGTAAGTAAGCGGCTCCGCCGCGCCTTTGTGCGCGGCCCTGCCCGCCCCCCGCCGCAGGTGAGGCGGCCCCGTCGCGCACCTGAGCCCGGGGCACCCCGCGGGGCTGCCCGGCGCTCCCGGCCCCGCGGCCGCTGGGCTGCGCGGCTGCCCGGAGGGGGGGGGGGGGGGCGGGCAGGGCGGCCGCGGTGGCTGCGGCTCGGCCCGGGGAGCCAGGCTCGCCGTGGCCCTGCCGTTTCGAAGTCGCGGTGCGGCTCTGGCCGGGGGGGGGGGGGCGGTGCGGGGGGTAGCGCGGCGCTGGGCCGAGCCCCGGGGGTGCCGGGGGGGGGGCGGAGTGGGGGAGCGGTGTCCGGCGGCCGGGGCTGAGCCCGAGCCGCGGCCGCCGGTGCGTCAGGGCGCTGCGCTCTGCCTTGTCCCTCGCAGGTGGCGGTGGGGCGGCTCGGCGCGGGCATGGACCGCGGTGACTTCCCCAGCCCGGGGGCGGCGGCGGGCGCTGAAACCTCAGACCTAATGGAAACTGGGGGCGATGCCAGATCGGCACCTCGGCGGGGAGGCAGAGGAGGAGGAGGCGGCGGCGGCCGTTGCGGGTTTCCAGGGACTGCCGAGCCCGGCGCTCCCCCGGCTGCGGAGACGAGCATGAATATTGATGGGCCCGTCGGTGGCGGGAGGAGCGGGGCGGCCGCCGCCGCGATGCCGGGAGCCCCTGCCCCGCCGCTCCGCGCCCCCTGCTCCAGGGACCCCAAAATGGTCCATCAGCGGTTCCTGCGGAGGAGCGTGGTGGACTCGGACCAGGAGGAACCTGCTTTCGACCTGCCCGAGTCAGAGCACCAGAGGAAGATCATCCTGCTCCCGAAAACCAGGCGGATAATCGCGGAGAGGGCCAAGGCGGGGCACGGGGGGGTGGAGGAGGTGTGCCTGGGCCCCCAGCCCCCGGGGCAGCCGAAGGCAGCGCCGGCCCCTGGCAGCGGCGCGGGGGCTGAAGAGCCGAAGGAACCTGGCAAGGATGTGGAGAGGAAAGAGGCGTCGGATGCTGCCAGAGATCAGAGCAAGGCTAAGAAAGAGGAGCCCGAGGAGGAGGCTGACATGAAAGCGGTTGCCACCTCGCTGGATGGCAGGTTCCTAAAGTTTGATATTGAACTCGGGAGGGGATCCTTCAAAACGGTCTATAAGGGTCTGGACACGGAGACGTGGGTGGAAGTTGCGTGGTGTGAACTTCAGGTAAGCCGAGCTGATCCTCCTGTGTTTTTTCGGCTTTGTAAGCCTAGGAGCTGAGGGCAACGTGCCGGTGTCATCTAGAGAAGCTCAGCTTTGAGCAGCCTTTATAGTCACCCTCGCTTAGTATCCAGTGTCTAACTATAGCGCAATATTCTCATTGGCTCCAGATCTACCACCTTATGTACACTCCTCCCAGGCTTAACCCTCTCAGCCCTGGGATCTGACTGCCCGCACCGCGGCTGTTGGCACAGGACCTGTCACAGCGCGGAGAAGGGCCACGAGCCGCTCTCTGCCAGCGCGCACGGCGCGTCAGGAGGGGCTGAACCGAGCTCCTCTCCCCCAGCCGCTTCCCAGAGCAGCGGCCTGGTTTAGCAGGAGCGGAGCAGCAGGTCCCGGATTAAAAAGACACCGAACATAAATGAACTTGGAGTGCCTTTGCGGGGGTGAACTTTGCTTTTCCTACAAATAGAAACGCATTATGCTTTTATAAGGGTTGAAGGTCTTGCTGCCCCCTCAGCTGCCCTTTCCCCTGCTCTGACATTGTGGCTGTCGCCACCTTCTTGATGATCAAACCTCCGAAAGCACCCAAGGGCTTTCTTTTTTTTTTTAGGTGTCATGAATTAGTGCTTCAGGTCAAAGACCTGTCTATCCAAATACCTTTTAAAAGGAAGATATTAAATAAAAGATCTGATTTGGGCTCTAGATCTTTACAGTGAAGCCTTCCAGTAATAGCTGAAGAGAGTGAAGGTTTAGATGCTGTCTTTGGCTGGTTTGGGGCATGGCTGTTACCTTTTTCTTAGTGATTTTTTTTTTATATTCTCACTTCTGTAAAAACGGCACTAGTATATGCTTAATTTTTTTTGTGAGGCTTTTAGTGTCTGTTACTTACCTCATTTCTTTTAGCATCCATTTGAATGAGACCTACTTAAGAGAAAAAGCTAAGATAGATTTTTATTTTTTTTCCTTGAGCTATTACTTAGTCTGAGTCACTCTGTAATTTTGGTGGGAACTAGAAAATTTAACTCTTGATTATAATTTGGGATCCTTAAGCTTCCACTGGCCGACTGAGCTTTATGACCTACGAGAGTATTTGAGAATAGCATGTAAATAATATGATATAATAAGCTTGAGCTCCTGACCGTTTGTTTATCTCTTTAATGTTGGCTCAATCTGTTTGTAAATCACTCCTGGCTTCCTGGGATCGGTGGGGATGGATGCACAGCCACATCATCTTTATTCCCTAATGATTTCATTACACAATATAATCATAATTCACTGCAGCACTGCTTCCTTAATAAAAAGTACAGGGGAGCACTTTGCAGTCTTTGTAATCTGCGTTCCCCTGGCTTTTATTAGCCAGGGATGCAGAATGTGGGGCCACAGCATTGGGAAGGGGTTTAACCCCTTGTCGCCCAGCCCAGAGGGCTCCTGGGGAAGGGGCCGTGCTGCGGGATTGCTGAGGGGCGCGGGGAGGTGGGCGCTGTGGGCAGGGATGAGAGCCTTGCGACTGGGTCTTTGCCTGCCTGCGGCGTGCGCAGGATCCCGGGCGCATAAGGTGTTTGCTTTGGCAGCCCGAGATTCCTTCGGGACGGTGATTGGGATGCTGTCGGGGGAAGGTCTGGCCGTAGGAAGAGGCCGATGTTCAGCTGTCGGTCTGGCCGGCGCCGTCACTGCAGAGCCATCGCACGGGTCGGGAATTCATCTCGGTGCCAAATTTTCTCAGTGTGCTCTAGCAGGGGAATTGAAATAGATGTATTTTCATCATACGTGCTGTAGCAGAATAGCTTAACTTCAAAAGACTGCCAAATGTATTGGCGAGCAGAGTGTGGTGAAATTCCAGCGTTTGGGTCATTTACACTTGAAGAGGTTGGGAAGGGAACATTGCAGTGTGCAGCTTACCTGGTGGCTGGCTGGCTTATTCCTCGTTCAGCTTGTTTAGGAATTGTCAGACTGACTGCATGCGATGAAATCATCTGTAATAATTCCCTAATTCCCACTAGTTTCCATTATGTGTGCTTCAGCTTAGCTTGGATTTTACTGCTAGACAGTTTCAGTTTAATACAGAATTTGGTTTAGGCCTCTAATTAAGAAAAGTCTCGTTATTATTCGACTGCTTTAGAGAAATTGGTGTGAAGCCATAGAAGTAGGCGAGGGCTGCTGGTTCTCCTTAAACACCGCTGTCTGCTGGCCCTGCGGATTCGGAGGCGATGCATCCGGCGGTATGTGAATTTTGCAAACCAGTACTTTGGTCTGGATTGAGAAAGTCTAATTGAATGACAAAAGTCTTTAATCACAGTGGGATTAAAGCCTGTGCTTCTAGGCTGAGTTTGCGTGGAGGAAACGATCAGAAGATGTGAATAGCTGTGTGTTGTCTGGGGCTTTTTGACTTGCAGAGTACTCTTTGAATTCAGCTGGGGAGTCTCGCTGGGAAAAAACGTGCAGAGGGTGCCGTCAAGTCATCGCTTTATTCGCGGCATTTCGGAAATTTTGATGTAAACTGTGCCGGTTGGATGTGCCCTTGCTTGTGCCCTCATTTGTCTCCTCCTCTCTGGAAATTCTAAGTTCAGGTACACGCGGCAGAAGGCTGGGTGGGAGCCATCATCTCCATGCTGCCGAAGACAAAACACCTTCCTCTGCAGCCTTGCGCCGTCGAAACCCACCCCAGAGCCTTTCTGCAGAGCAACTGCCACGAACCGTGCTCGGTCCGTCTGCTGGAGCCCGGGGGTGAAAGCTGACGGCGCTGAGGTTCCATCAGGCGTTAATCCTCTGTCCTTGCTCAGCACTTTGTCAGCCCAGTTGTGCTGTTGCCCCTGTGTCTCGGTCTCTTTTTTTTGTCCGTCTGTACAAAGACCTCGCGAGCCGTTCTCATTCAGTGGTTTTATTTCGTTGAAAAGGTGGCTTTAGGGTTCAGAACCCAAATCATGGCTTGGATTAGGGTCGGATCCAAATGCTAACCAAACGAGCTCTGGGGTTTAGACCTGTCTGAGAAGACATGAAAGCTGTAGTCAAATTCTACCTAGAAAATGAGTTTATTGTTCCTTCCTGAAACTGAAGTATTGGAGCAGGATTAGCGTGCCCTTGCACTTTGGAAGGGTTTGCGTTCTAAGGTTTTCAACAGCTATAATTAATTTTAATTGGCGGCGTACAATTGCTGTGTGGCGAGGCTTTGGCAGAGCGGTATTTCAGTGTTGCGCTCCTGAGTGAGATGTTAGGTCATGAGTTAGGAATATAGGCTCTTGCCAATCTACTGCTCACAAGCCAAATAATCTTTTTAGTTAGATGAAGGGTTTAAAAATCCCTGTCCAGTTTCCCTTTGGGAAGATGTAGGGAAGCCACAGAGGAGTCAAACCTGGTACTGTCTCAAACCTCACTGTGCTCTATGGTTCTCGCTTGGGCTCTGAATACTGAGCTTGTGTTTGATTGCATTGAATTCTAATTTACACTGAGAGCATGGAAGGGCCGGACTGTCTCACCCTGCTGTGGCGGTACCCGTGGTGGGGAGGTGCCCGTTGGTGAACACCGCGGGAAGCCAGGCTTTTCCTGCTGGCTGCCCGGGATTGTTGATCTCCGCGGTGCGTACCGGTGCTCACTGGAGGCCGGTTGCTCCAGGGGCTCGGCACGAGGACGCACGGCAGTCCCCGATGCTCCCTGGGACGGAGCTGGGTTGAGGGATGGGGTGTTGGAGGTATTTGGGGAGCTGTGTAAGAGTGAAGGATGGGCTGAGGGTGATTCTTCTGCCCTGCCCATGTAGCTGAAGTCTCAAATCAAGGGCGTTAGAGTAGCTCTGTCCACGTTTTCCAAATGGCCACCCAGCCAAGGGGGCCGTGGTGGTAAAACAGCCACAGACAGACCTGCTGCTCTAGTGTGGCAATTTCTTGTCCCTCACACCTGCAGCTCTTCTGCCAGAACTTAATTATCTTTACAAGATAAGTAGTTTGCTTCATAGTTTTATAGCGCTTTTTCCTTTTTTTTGTGCCATTGCCAGTCTTTTCAAACTGCCCGGACCAAAGAAAAACCATGAAAGTACATTGTATGTCGAAGCCACTCAGACACTCAGCAGTTTCAGATTTTGAGGGCATGGATCTCAACTGAAAATTAAGTTCTAAATGTGGATGAACACTTCGGTCATTTGATTCATGTGCAGTATTAATATGGGAACAGATAATGTATTTTTTTGATCTCAGTTTTTATTCTTTAAATGAGAAGCTCATCCAGATTGGCTGATAACTGGCTAATTTCAATATGGCATGAATATTCTAGAAGTACAAGATGAGATTAGACTTTGTTTTAAGGCAAGGTGAATAAAAAGGGCATTTAAAATCATTAATGCTAGACCTATGTCAACTGGCTAATTTTTGTTTCTAAGGCTGATAATCTCTCCTCGCAGCAAAATTAGTGGTTTGAGTGGATGACGGGAGCAAAAGCATGCAGCTTATTTCTAAGCGTGTTACCTTATGTGTAAGAGTAGGCTATGCAACTTTTTTTTTAAGTGTTATTTTCCATCTTATGTCCACTTAGGTCTATGGTAGTTGTTCAAAGCCATACCAAAGGTCTATGGTTTGGATGGTTTTGTGTAAGCAGGTACATTGGCAGGTTAAAAGTGGGAGCTGGTAAAATGGACAGTGTTAAGGCAAGTTGGCTTTGCTTTAGCTGGCAAGTCACTTCCGGCAAAATCAAATTATGTAGAGAGAAACTGTGGGAGGGGGAGGATGTCATATGCCTCTGTATCAAGAATCCAGGGGATTTCTTTCTGGAAAAGGTAACATCTTCAGGATTTTCACTGGTGTGGTAGTTTGGCTTCTGTAGCTTCCTTGTTTGCTGACAGCATTCATCTGATGTTGAAATGGTAGCTGGTTACTACCTCTGCTGTTAATTTATTGGCCGGATAAACTTTGTAGTGTAAATTAACAGAATAATTCAGAAACTGGGAGAAGAAGGGAGGGAGACTGCATCTGAAGGCTTGAATCTGCTACTGCTGTGTGCTCATATCAAATTAACTCTGAGACTAATTTTGTCTGTTTTGAGTTAGTTCTTGAGGCAGTGACTTCTCTTTAACGTTAAACAGTTGGTTTAGCACCGCTTTACAGTGCACTCATACTGACACGTGCCTGTGTCGGGGTGCGTTAGGATAGCTGTCGCCCCGACACGGAGGAGCAGGGTAGGGATACGGTAGCGAACTATTAATAGACTGCTTCTCAAATTCAGTAAATGAAATGGAGCTGGGTCAGACTTCACATTCCACCTCTGACTCGAGTAAGACTCCATCCGTTCGCTTTTGAGTGCATTTTTGGCTAAAGGTCGGTCGTATGTTCTCCTAATCCTGGCTGAACTCTTCATGCTAAATGTGTGGGCTTGCAGTAAGAGGAAATGACTGAAAAGAAACCCAGAACTTGGTGTGAAGGATATTTCTGGTCTCTTGGGTCATCTCCTGTCCGCAGCTGACGGGGAAAAGAGTTGATGTTGCAAGCTGTCATCACAGTAATGTTTGCACTTGATGGGCAGTCTGACTGGTGCGTGTGGCGTGCAGAGGTCTGGTGTGATGGCTGCCTTGTGTTGTGGTTAGGGTGGAACAGAGCTCTGAAGAAAGCTCAGTGGCACTGGTAACGATGTGCTCGAAGGGCGGCAATAGCAATTCAGCTGGTGGTTACTGGAGCTACTGGGATGTTTGCATGCTCCAAGAGGTCGGAGATGCTGCAGAGGTTGGGAAAAGTGGTTTTTTGGGTGGGTTGCTGGAGGGTGAGGCCCTGCTGCAAGGCTCAGGTGTGACGGGGTTGTTGAGGAGAAAGGGTAGTGATAGATCTCCCATGCTTCAGGAGCCCCCCTGAAGTGGTGGGTTTGAGTGCTGAGAAGAGCTTGCCACAGCTGTCCGATGAGCAGGGAGTTTGGTTTTTAGCCTTGCCATGACGTGGCTGTCGATTGCCAGCAGCGGATGCTTACCTCCGTGTTCAGGAGGTGCTGTGCTAGGTCTGACTGGCCAGAAAACGTAGATAGAAGGTAAGTGCTGATGCATGATACCCGGCCAGCCTGTAGGCGTGAGAAAAGGGCAGCCAAAGGCGTGTCATGCGAGATGTATGACACTTGGCACCTCTGACATCTTCATTGCTCTGAAACAGGAGGGGCTCACGCAACTCATGTTTGGAGAATGTCTGAGATAGTTACGCAGAAGCAGAACTGGTTTGCCTCTCGGTTAAGTTTGTTCATGTGAAATAGAAGTTACATCTAGAAATGTGTTATTTCCTGGAATGATACTGGCATGTTGGAAAACACAGGTGTTATCCTGATGGTGAGTTTGGTGTGCCTGACACCACGCTTGGCAAGGAAGGGGAAAGTTGTTTGTTGAGTTTTTCCATGGAGTTGAGAAGTCGGCAAGAAACGACCTTCATCCACTATCCTGCTATTGCTATGTAGCTCTGAAATGCAGGAACCAACTCGCTGCCTTGCTGCTGCCCTTCTGCCCGCTCTGCGATGAGAAGCCTGCCCTTCTGCCAGGGGCCACTCTTACATTCCCTGCAACATCTTAAACAACAAATGGCTGCAGCCTCTTCTGCGGTGGCGTTTGGACCAGTTGTTAAGACCACAAGGTGATAGAGACACAGCAGATTTGAAAGTATGGTGTGATGATTTTTCTTCACATTTAGAGAGAGGAGTCTTAGCTCCTCTCTGCCTCCACGTCTGCAGAGCAACTAAGAGGCTGTGATCAGTTGGTGTGAGCTGTTTGGTATGAAAAAGCAATGCGTGCACCCTCATTCTCCACAACTCTTTTTTTCTACCCAAAGAGCACTTTTAGATCTTTCTGAATCCAGTCTCCACATAAACCGCAGAATAGAGCCTGTTTTATGTATTAGATTGGCCCTTGCTCTGGAATGGGCTAATCCTCAAACCATGAGCAGCTTCCCATGTCCCGGGATAAAATCTCACTGTCCTCCAAAGAAATCAAGTCCATAGCTCCTTTTGGCATGAAGTTTATCCAAAGCAGCTTGGCTTGTTGGGAATTTTGTCCATTACGAATTAGCTTGGGTGTTGCATGGCTTCTGAGCGGTTCTTCTGGCGTTCTCTGGCAGATGATCCTTTCCGTGTAACGGACACTGAGACTCTGGTGCAAGGAGAGGGTCACAGGTCCTGTGTCTCCTGGGGTCACCTGTGCTGCGGACACGGAGTCGCTGAACACTTCTAAGCCTTAGGCAGCATCCTGGTTGCCAGCCAGTTGTCCGTAGGGATTGATGAATTTAGATTGAGTTTTAAATCAGCTGGCAAGAAATGTGTACCAAAACTTTCTAGAACAATTGTTTTGTTGGTTAGCAGTGACTTGGCTTACTCCGAGGCAGTCGTCCATGGTGTGTGGTGATATCCCTTCCACTCAGTCCCAGAAAGAAAAAATACATAAACTCATACAACTGTACTCATCTTGAAGTTTATTTTTGGAAGATGCTCCATTTGAGGCTTGAATGGCCTTACATACCTGGGGTTTCCGTTCACCATCATCCCAGTAGTGCTTTTTAAACCCATATTACCCCGCTAAACACGCCATGGCCTGTCTAACCCCAGTGCAGCTCTGGCGTTACCCCACATAAGCAAATTCCTGGGCCCGGTGGGGTTTCTTCCCTCCTTCTCTGGAATCTTCCATACGCGTGCACATGCATTTTAATTCCTATCAGGTGTCTGTACACAATCGGATTGTTCTGAAGTGATTTACTAGAAAAGAATGTTGCTATATTGTGTTAATGCAGCGTAATGGCCGTATAATACGGTGGTTAAATATGCAGTGGGAGTGATGGGTAAAATGAAATGCCATACGATGGGAATATGTGCTGCTTAAACTATCAAGGCAGGAGTAACTTAAGACCTAATACCATCTGTTCCTCAGTTGTTTGCTACAGAGGGATACAAAACACTTATTCATGAACTCTGAGGGAAAACAGATAGGAGAATGCAGGCTCAAATAACACTTGTGGTGGTTTTTCTTCTTTGGCTATTTTTTGTGAACTCAATCTGATCTTCATTCCTGACTTATTAAAAGAAAATTAAATGTGCTTTCAGTAGTATTTGAGCCTATTATGAATCTCTGCAGCACTTTGGTAAAGTTAATTTGAATTTTAATGTGATTTTTTTGGTTAGGTAAGTAAACTTAACTGCTTTGACTCCTAGCTCTTTCTAAGAAAATGAAAACCCAAAAGGAAACAGGCATTTTTGTTACGTGCTAGTTGTTTTTTTGCAGTGCTTTGTTTTGGGGAAAGCTGTGCTATAGTTGGTTATTGAAGCCACCAATTTGCCTTTCTCACATTCTGAAAGTCCTGCTGAAGTCCAGCTCTCCTGAAAACTACTGAAAAGGTTTTTTGTTTCATCTTAACCCGGAGAACTTGAATGTACGTCTGTATGGATGATGGCTGATTTTTTTTTCTAGCTAAGTTTATATTTCTGGGGAACTATTTTACTTTTTCCATTAACTGTTCAGCAACGTACGGGCCGGGATAAGCTGTGGTTCAGCATGGAGCGTTGTTCCGTGAGTCGCTGTATTGGCAGGGCTTGTCTAAACGCTGTTGTCAGCGTGGTTTGAGTGCTTAAAACTGTCTAAACCCCAGTAAGACTGAACAGATGGAGGAAGGGGTTTTTCTTCAGCTAAATAATCAAAAATTGTTTATATTCTATACAATAAGGTTTTATTAAAAAGAACAAATGACAGTTGGTCACTTGATATTTGGAGAGCTGAGTATTTATTTTGCAAAGGCAGTATAAAATGGGCATTGCCTACGCCTGCTTTGGAAATGAATGTTCCTTTCTCTCGCTGGCGTGTGCTTGAAGGATTAAAATGATGGTGTTTATTCCACATTTTTGTACAATAAGCAGCTTTTTAACATTGCTTTTCCTGATGCCGTCTGGATTTTTTTCAGTTCCAGCAAGATTTTGGGTGACCCATTGTAGTGGCTGGAGCTGATACAGCTGTGGCGGTTGACTGAGCAGAATCAATTTTGTCTATTAAAATAGAACAGTGTAGAAGGGGGGAAAATCACAACATTTCTAGCGGATGTATCTCATTGCTGCAGGCCCATGCGGCTCTGCTGAAACATTTGGTAAAATCTAGATCTTGCAAAACTGCTTCCAAATAGGTTTGGTTTGTTCCAGGCTTTACTGATTAAGGAAAATTGCCGTGATTATGTGCATTTGAACTTGTTTTGTTTCTCTGTCACATTAGTGTTTGGTTTTAGAGTTGTTGTAGATAATAAAGCAAGTGTTGCACTAATAAAACAGACTTGTTTTCTCTCAAACACAGTAAGACTTATTGCCTCTGGTTACTAATGGAGGATGAAAATATCTTGTCCTTTGGCAAACGGCACGATCACGACTTAACATGGGTGGCTTTGCATGCGCTTAATGTCTGTGCGCATGTAAAACTAATAGGAGAAGCAGAGAATGCAGAACCGCTTGTATGGAGCCAGAGGATCCGGAGTGGGTGAATCGGTAGGAGCACGCTGGGATGGTTCCTTACAGCCCCTCTGGGACCCTGCCTCTCCAGGTTACGTTCTCCATTGCGTGGTGTCGCATTGTTCGTTGGTTATCCCAGAAGGGATTGTGAAGCCTGTAATCTCCAGGAACTTCCAGCACAGGCAGATGTGGGAGAACATCAAGGGAGATTTGGGCCTTGTTAGTTTGAAGCTCTTGTAGCGCTGTCCCAGGAAACAAATGGGGATTTTTCTGTAACTCCTCTCTAAAAGTGAGGAAAGCTTCCTGTCTGCTGGTCCTGAGATGTGTGGCAGGCTCTTGAACTGGATTAAAGTTATCTGAAGCAAATTTGAGCTCTAAATTCTTCTGAGCTGCTGAGCCCCATCAGTGTCAAGTAGCAGCGATCACTGGGTCTTTAAATAGAAAACTCATGTTGGAGCCTTCATGTCAGGCCTTCAGGACCGTCTGCTGAAGCTGGCTTCAGACCCACAATGGGTGGCAAACACTGATGTGTGGGGGCGGTTCCCTACAGATGGGAAGTACAACCGGTTACCTGTTGTTGGGCATGC
Organism: Balearica regulorum gibbericeps; assembly: GCF_011004875.1. Classification (NCBI taxonomy): domain Eukaryota; kingdom Metazoa; phylum Chordata; class Aves; order Gruiformes; family Gruidae; genus Balearica; species Balearica regulorum. Next base: position 475,091 of record NC_046193.1, read on the forward strand.
CACCGGCAGTGCGGGTAGTCAGCAGCCATAGCGCAGAGCTGGGAGCCAAGAGCAGCATGGGGACGGGGAAGGCTCCACCCAACACCTTCAGACACATGAACTGCCTGGGAAGGGGTTGAGAGCTGTGGCTCCTCGCTCTGCCGGGGTGGGGGTGTCCTGTCCAGCAAGCTCTGACCTTTCCTTTGGGATTCACTTACTCTGAGAATGGAAGAATCTCCTGTCTTGGAGGCATGAAGTCACAGGAGATGTGCTCCTCACCCTTCCCTTAGCTGCGAGTAGTCATTTGGAGGCTTTGGTAAAGGCTCCAGTGACTACTGCTGATGGGGATGGAAATTTGGAATGAATCTCCCCTGTTCATGCATGTCCTTTGGTATTGCTGTCAAGGGAGAGGAGGTGGGCAATACCTCTGCTGGGTGTCACCTAAGAGGAAAATAGGTGCTGTCACCCAGCTCTCTCGCAGGGTGGTAGGTGTGCTCTGCAACTCTCTCTGGGCTCCAGGTGTTTGAAGAATGGATGCACAGTTCATCTCTGGTCCCAGCTGTGTTTATGTACCAGGTGGGCACTGTCCTAGGTTAAGGTTGGGGCCATATGGGGGTATGGAAGAGACCTTGGTTTCTGCAGGCACCTCTTAGGAGAAGGCATGGTGCTTCGGTATGCTGGCAGCTGGAGGACTGGGAGTCAGAGCCACAAGTGCCTTCAGAAGAGTGCTTTTGGACCCAGGTCAATTCTGTGCCTTTTTTTATAGTCTCATGTTAAATTAAGCCAACTGGATAGACTCCCATGTGATACAAGATACTCCTACAGAGGCACCCTGTGGTTTCCTCTAGGCTATAGACAGCTCTGAATCCTTGTTACGTGGAAGAGGATTAAGCTGTCTTTTCAAAGTATAGAAGAAAAACTTGTAGCAAATATCTGTGGTTGGGAGGAGGAAATGAAGTAAAACCTCTTCTTAACTCTCTGGAATAAATGCTAGATGTCTTGTGGGATTTTTGGGGCCACCGGAATTGCTGTTCCTTGTCTATCCCCAAAGCCCATGCCCCCACCACGATGTACGTTGCGCTGACCCCCGGGCCGTTGATAGGGAAGGGTGGTTGTTCAAGGGGAGAAAATCTCTGGGAGTGGTGAGCCCAGCTGATAGCTTGGATGTCCCATCCCATGAGAAATAGTTAATTAATGAGTTAAATAGTGTGTGATCGGAGGTGTGTAGCTGTGTACTTGGATGAAGCTGGCATTACAAGTTTTTAAACTTGTAAAGCTATAAAACTATTAGAAATGGCAAATCTTCTTCTAAGTAACACAGAAGCATTAAATACAAAGATTTGTTTATTACAGTATGTGTATATTTTTTTTTAGTGTTATCTCAGGTGGTTTGAGGGAGGGAACAGGCTAGTGCTCACTCATGTGTGGGCTTCAGGGAAAGCTTTTCCTCTAAATACTTCTGGGTTTGGGCTGCAGACTCCTGTGAGAAAGGAGATACGTGAGATGATGGAGTCTGTGTATTCAAAAGCAACTGTTCCAAACAAATGGGACTGTGGATGTTTATTGACTTTTGCTGCACTAACAGCTCTCTGTTTTTCTTTTTTTTTTTTTTTTGTGTGTGTGTGTGTGTGTGCTGCTTCCGAGCAGCAGCTCAGTTCATAGCGAGTGTTGCTGGCAGTGTCCGCCGTGTCGGGGCATCTCTGAGCATGAAGGTGGTGATGGAGAGCCACCGGAACCGGAGGGGCTGGGGCTGGGAGGTTAGCTTTGCCCGGAGAGGGCATGACAGCAAAGACACGGCTTGCTAACCTGGGGCCTAAAAATGCAAGCGGTGTCCTGCTGAATCCAAATTCTCAGTGTGGGAGGCGTGACTGATGCTGATCTGGTTTTGTTAGAGATCAGGGAAGGATCACAGGGTGGTTCATCAACCTGTTCCCACATTCCTTTGTGCATTTTTAGGGAGGCTTTATTAAAAATGGATGCTACTTCATAAAAACTTTCCAGTAGGCTTTTAAAAAGCAGTTTAATGTCGTCCCCTTCACATTCCTCCTCTTGCCTGTCCCCCACCACCCCTAAAGTTACAAGGATGGGGTCCTGCTCTTTAACACCTTCTGCGCTGCCGTGGGGTGTATGCAAATACGCTTGTTCTTTTTTCATGTCCCTCTCTTTTCTTTAGAGGGTCATCTTCACAATCACGTGGCGTTACCATCTTTGATTAATCTCGTAAGATTAAGTATTTCACCTAACAGTCTTCCACTTGTGCAAGGTGGTGTCTTGGGCAGCTGCTTTGTGGTACCTGCTGATCTTTCTGGAAATCCTGAGGAGGAAAATGAGAATTTGCAGAGAGATAAAGGAAGATGAGGTAACATCTAGTGAGAAGAGATGAAAAGGCATTTTATAACCTCTTGTGGAGTAATTGTTAGTTTCTGATTCTCAGCAATGGCTGGTACTTGCGGTCTTTCTGACTGCCACCTCGATGCTTGGCTACCCTGAGCCTGATGTTGCAGTTAATGATTTAACAGTACGCGTGCTATAAATGCTTTTTTAAAAAAAAACTTTGATAAAAATTATATATTGTGTATTTTATGCGTGATGAAGTATCCTCTATCCTAGTGCCGTTACCGCTGATTTTTAGAGCTGAAATTGTAATTTATGAATTCTCTGTTAGAGAAAGGAAAAGAAGTCATTAAAACATTTCCACTAAGCTGATTTTTGTGTGCAGAGAGAGAGAACTCTGTAATTTCTAATGAACTGTGACCTTTGTACCTTAAAAGATACATAGCGTACATTTCAAAATGGATTTCTGTCAGCAGGGTAACTAATGAAATCACCTTGCAGTTGGAGTCCTCGGTGCCTAGTAAGATGTGAACTCCCCGTGAAGCTGCTTCTCACAGTTTGGTTATTTCTGAATGTGCTTTTCTGTGGATTTTACAGCTACTACGGTCATGCTTTTCCTGCAGTTTTTCCTTCAGTGGGGGCAACAAGAGAATTTTTCCTTCCCTTTTATGTCAGTTTTCCTGGAAATTGAAAGTTGCTTTGTACAACAGAGGAGACGTGCACACACGCAGCATCGTGCGGTCTTATTTCCTGAAGAAACAAAGGCTGAAAACCAGCCTTTGAATATTTTCTTTTGACAACCGCTAGAAACAACTAGAAGGGGATGAGTTTTCTTAGTCCTATCTTGCTCTTCGTAACTTTATTAGGTCTGTGAAGATGCCAAACTCCCAGTAACTGGGGGTGAGCGCTGTACCGAAAGCTGCAGCCTGTGCCGCATCCTGCAGAGATGCTGCTCTCCACCTCCGGAGTGCTCCCACGGAGACGGAGGGCGGCAGCTGGGCCAGAGGAAACTCCAGGTCCCGCTCCGTGTCCTGCTGCTGCCGGAGTTGCTCTGCGTCGCACTGACAGCCTGGCAAAATAGGTGCCGATATCTGCATTATTTACAGGGCTTATATACTGCTGCAAAGCACGTACGGTATAGTAACGCATGGGTGGCTGTGCATCTATGTGGAGGACGCAGTGGAAGTGCTTCAAGTCTGTTTTAAAGTAATTTCCCAGCCTGGATGAATGAAGTAAAACCCACTCCTTGTTTATCATCGTTGCATCAGTTCTGAACAACATGTGTGTGGTTTTTCCATCACCTTAGTACAGTTCTGCATGCATTTTTCTCAGAGGATACATATTTAAGGGTCAGAATGAGCTATAATCTGTGACAAAGCAGAGCGTTGAATTGCGTGAATGGGAAAATGGAAGGACTGGTTTAACTAGAAGATCTTAAACCTGCTGAAATGTTAATTACTCTTAGAGGTCTAAGACAGATGAATAATTGCTCATGAAAGCCTATTCACCTGTTTTAATGAGCTCGGTTAAAAAAGAAAAAAAAGCTGCATGCTACTTCTCAGGTGCTCGTGTACCAAAGTTTTAAAATCCCTGAGCCCGGGTTTATGCGTTTCTTTCAATAAGCATTGTAGTCAGTCTGTGGTTTAGGCATGCTATATATTTTGCAATGTAATAACGTTCCCAGAGCAGCAGCTTTTATTCTTAGGTCTGCCCAAAATTAGCATGCAAATTTACCTGGTTTTAAAATAATTCCTCGCACCGATAGCAGTGTGATGATAGCAGGTCTGAGTGTTATTTGCCTTGCAAGATTAAAGCGAACAAATATTTTTTTAATTGAAGTGAGATAACGAAAGCGACTATATAGCTATACGCAGTATCCAGCAGCGCAGTATGTAAGCCCGTACCAGAGCTGTAATCTCCACAAAGGAAAGCACAATGCAAAATCAGGATATTTGTGAATAAATGTGGTTTTACAGCATAGCTGGAGAGTCAGCGGCTCCGTTGATTTGACTTCTCCTTAACCCTAGATGTGGAGGTGGAAATATATGCTCAAATGCTTCCCTTGCTTTTCAGAGAAAAATCCAGTAATTCCACCTTTCTTAACGAAACCATTTTAAGGAACATTATACCTGCTAGCTGGGTTCATTTCGTAGCGTTAGGCCTGTGTGATATATCTGGTAATGATACGGCAAGTGGGGCGGGGAACTCGTTAAGTAATGGCTGCGTTGTGATTTGATTTAGATTGCTTTGCTCTCACCCGTTGGGTTGCTCTTTACTTTGATATTCATGGCAAGTGTTTGCTGTTTGTTTGCTTGGTCTTTGCTTGTGGCATATCCAGGCGTTGGATGTGAGAGTCACTTAAAAAAAAAAAAAAAACCCCGCACAAATGTGCAATAGTAAGTGTAATAAGGATAAAATGTTTGTACAGGTGAGATAAATACAAGATTCTAAAATTGTCAATGTCCTCCTAAATTTAGCAACTATTAAATAAGATCATTTCAATGAGTATTAGTCTTTGTTAAAAGACCCTTTAAAGCACGTGGGGGTTTAAAATTAATTGCGCTATGTGGCATTCTTAATTGTAGTGGTGCAGAATATATAATATGCTTCTGGTAGGCAAAGCGTGCCTGGACGATTTAAAAAAAAAATAAAAATCTTCTTTAGTTTGTGAATTCTCAAGTACTTTCTTTAAAAAGTACCTGGAGCGGTTTAGGTGGATTGTGAACTTGTTCGGCAGAGTTCTCCCCAAGCCTTGCTTTTCCGAATATTTTAACTGTTTCTTTACACCGCGACTGATTTATCAACTTTCCCTTGACTGCTGTGTATAAGATGGTGCTGATCATGTCCTACCATACGGTTGACAGATTTGATCTTTAAAATGACGTTGCAGCTCCAAGGAAGGCTGTGTTAAAACTTTTGTTTCATTGCTGTCAATAAATTGTTCTTAGAATTTCTAATTTTGAAACTTTCTGAAAACTGAGTTTGAAAATATTTTAAGTAAATCACTTTGACTCATAAGAGGTTTTTCTTTGATCTTAAAAATGCTCTGGTGGTTTTCTATGGGATGATAATCCATATCTAGGTTTTGATGGTTTATTAGTATTACTTTTATTTTATTATACTCAAACCATTGAGTTCTTTGGAAATTGGCTGAATCTGCTGGCAAGACTCATCCAGCCGCCTCCTGCAAGAAGTCCTTTGCTGAATACTTCTGAGCACGCTTTTCTGAGATACCCGGGATTTAACTGCAGCTACTTGGAACCTCTCGGAGCTCCAACTTGTACGTTTTTAGTCTTGTAGACTAAAAATACATCTTTTAGAAAAAGAAGGATATTTGCAGTAAGTTGAATGAGAAATCAAATTATATTTGTTTCAAGAGTGCTAATATAAAATGAGTGGTTGTTTTTTTTTTTTTTTGAAAACTCCCTCATCTAGAGCTTGATGAAAACCAAGCTTTTGTCAAAATAAAAGGCTCCGCATAGCGTGCTGATAGTAATTATTAATTCCCAGGGAGGCTGCCCACCGTTCTCTTTCTTTGCGCTGCAGCAGAGAAATGCTGCGGATTATTTCTATAATCAGGTTAACTGGAAGTGCGGAAAGGGCTAAGGAGAAATTTTCTGGATTTAATGTCATAGTGGGGGGACAGGGTGGGAAGGGGGTCTGGCATGAGCTTGATGTGCAGCGTTCCCAAGGAGGATGTGCGGGCAGCCTGGCACGCACGCTGGGAGCTGGCACCTGAAACGCTCTTTTAATAACATACATGTTGCGTATCCGTTATTAGAGTGGGAATTAATGTTTCTTTCCCATGGAAATGTCTTGGGAGAAAGGGATGTGATGAGAAACATTTCTTTAGCCAGCCTTGTCTTGGTTTTCAGGGAAAAAAATTCCCAGACTCTTTCACTTGAATTTCTCCCACTCTAGAAAAAGCTATATGAATTTAAACACAATAAGAAATTACCCTAGAGTTGTGTTTTGGTTTTTTTCCTTTTAAAGTTCAATAGGTAAGGGTGTTTCATTTGCTACGCCTGTATTTCCTGGTTCCTTTCAGAAGCTGCAGGTTAGTGTAGTCTTTTCCCATGGCAGCTTCCTTGGTTGAAAGTCGGAAATATGAAATCCTCCTACAGGCTGAGCCTGCAAGGTTTAAGAAAACTTCGGTTGTGTGTGTTTAATGAGTTGCAAAATCTTATCTCCGTGTGAAATGTCTTAATATTACGGTGCGCGGACTTAGTGTTTGTTACTTGTTGTCTACTTACTGTCTTACCTGCTGGTGCCGAACGCTCCCGGCAGCGCTGGCCGTGCCGGGCTGTGCCGCGCGGCTCTGGACCGGAGCGGGGCTGCGGGTCATCCCGGCATGACCAGGCATCGTCTGTGGGGTGGGAGCCTGGGAGGGTTGGGGATCGAATTTGTAGGGCAAACCTCTGTTGACATATTTATTTCCTATCCTATTTTTGTCTCTTACATTTGAAACCGTTTTTATTCAGGGTAATGTTCTGGAGGACCTAATGTAGTTAATAGACTTTAAAAGAACCCAACAACCAAAACCAAAACACCCTATTGGGAATGAAAGGTCATCACGGAGCTTTTAATTTGAAGTCCAACCAACCAGACGTGGTGTTTAATCCATCTTTCCTTGGAACAGCAGCCAACATATAAAAGCCATAATAAGAAAATTATTAGTTACATCCTCTTCTCAGTCTAACTGAAGGTCCTCTAAATTAATACGTGCGGGCCTGTGGTGGCTTCCTTGAAATGTGGCTTTTTTTTTGCCTTTTTTTTTTTAGATTTCTAGTAAATAATGAGAGGCTGTCCTGGCTTACCCAGGATAACTAGCTGTGCTTCATCCGTTTATTTCCAGCTAGTTATCCTTCAGATGGGTGTCCCTCTGAAGAGGGAGAGTGGGTAAAGAGATCCCAATTCACTAATGTCACAGAAAATATTTGCATTACCTGAATTCTGAAAAGACCTATTCCTAGAATTTCTTCCAAGTCCTGTTTCAAGCTAGTTAAGCTCTGAGTTATTCAAATAAAGAGATGGTTTTTGTTCTGCATTTAAGTGCGCACCTTTTTTTTTTAAGAGATCATATGTATTCTCTGCATCTGTTTTTCACTTCTTTTTAGATTGAAACATTCCTGAAATGTAGTCAGGTGAAGGAATCCTTTCCTCACTTTACATAATAATTTATTTGAATTATTGTCTCAAATGAAACTTTCACTACAAAGAAGGTAAAGCACATAATAGTACTTGGCTGTGTGGTATAATGCTCTGCAGTTAACGAAAAATCTTCTGTATGAAGTTAAAAGTATGGGGGAGAGGGAGCCTGGCAAAGCATGGAGCCGTGCAAGAAAGCAGGAGTTAGCTGGGTTACCTGCTATGAAATCTGCTGGTTTAGAAACGCCTGTGCAGGTGTTTCGGGGGCAGGAAACAAGCTGCGATGGCATCAGCGGCGGGTGGTTGGGCCAGCGCTGGCTGGTGGTGGCCAGGAGGCTCTGGTAGCCCTGCGGGCACTGCTCTCCGTTGCCGTTCTGCTGGCACAGGCACACGGGCGAATTATTTGGAAGTGTAACAGAGCCTCTGGAAACGCAGCTTCAGGTTGGACTGCCGTTAGGACGTTTTCTTCCCCCTCCACGGGTGGTTTCTGCAGAGGTTGTTTCTCTTGGTGGGCAGGCTTTGATAGCCTGGTGGCGTTAAGGCAAGGTGATGATTCACAAGAGCGAGTTCCTAATGTTCCTTCCTCTCAAAATTGCTGTGGAAGTACATGGGAAAACGTGGTTAAAGCTGATAGTGGCGTGATCTGTCCAGAGGCAGAGGTACAGTTACATCACGCAGATGCAAAGGACAGCAAGCGCTGTTGTCCGCAGCGAGTCGTAGGCGACTACAACGTGACCGGTTGGGAAAGGCAGGCTTGACGTTTAACACCGACACACGGAGCAAGGGGAACGTGACTATTTCAGACTTTCTTTGATCCCCACGTTTGCCTGACATTCACTGCTCTCACTCTTTAGGCACAGCAGAGGGAAAATGCAATTCAGGGAAGAGTTAATTAAGGCCTTTAGATGAGCGAGCCGTGCCAGTGGCACTGCCCCGTCTGCCTTGGGCGCAGCCAGGGCTTTCTGCCCTGCTGCTTCGCCCATGGGCAGGTTATCGCTGTGCAATATACAGTAGCCTGGAACCTGATGCACACCCAGCCGGTGTCAGGTGGAATTTGGCCACTGCTGGAAATTTGGGGTTTGGTTTTGTATTTTCCCAGGAGTTATGGGGGGGAATAACGTAATGTCGGTGCGACAGAAAATTGAGGAGGTGTTCCGAGTGTTTTCCAAGGGGATAGATAAACTGTATGAATGGGTGCTGGGAAGAGGGGTGACTCAGCAGGGCATGGAGGGGAGGAGTAAGGGCTTGGGATCAATGTGGATGGGCTGCTGCGGAGAGGGAGAAGCCCAGGGGCCAGGAACCGTGGGCAGTGTGCAGTCGGAGCAGGGTAGCCTCCCGTCCCCTCTCCTGGGGCTGGCTGAACCCCTGGCCTTGCTCCTTCACCTGAGCTGCAGCGGGCTTGATTCTTTAACGTGAGCTGGGGCTTGGAGGGTTTCTTCTCTCTGCGTGATGTTTCTCCCCAATTGCTCGTTCTCCTTGCCTGTGCGTTACAGTTGCAGTGAATCGTGGAAAAGCTCTGAGTCCTCCTCTCTGCCTGGCTGGTGTGGCCGGGGTCTGTGCTGCTCTTCAGCTCATCTTCTCTCTGACTCTCACCATCTCGTGTCGCGGTGAGCTCCGAGCGGGCATCTGGCGTACAAAGCAGCGGTGACGGGGGAAAACGCAAACGAGTGAGCTTGCCCAGACTGTGTGGTTGTGAACACAGCTGCTGGGAAAGAGGGTGCCCGGATGAGAATGAGCAGGACAATCCCCTCGGAAGTGTTGGTGTAGGAGGGCATCTAACTGGGATGTACGAGCCTCTTCGAACCTTTCTGAAAAACTCTTTCTGTTTGAAGATTAATATCCCAAATACTGCAGTGCCTATAGGCTTTTCTGGATTTTTCCTCTAATGAGGTGCCTTGTCCCACGGTTGTAAGGCAGGGCGAGTGCACCGAGTTACCTGAAAGGTTTTCCAGAAAATGGGTTAGAGCAGTATTGTGTTCCAGATCCCACAGATAAAGTAAATCAACAGCTCCGAGTTTGAACAGTCATGCTAACCTCAACTGGCTGCTGGTCATTGAAACGCAATCTGTTTTTCAGATTTAACATCAATTACGAATTTGTGAAACGCCTACCGAGTCTCTTGCTCTTCCCAAGAGTGGGGATACGTTCCCCGATCTCCCAATCTTAATACACAAAAGGTTGGACAATTCCCTTGCATTACTAACAGCGTGCTGTCCAGTGCCCACCACTTCATGCATCTCACTTGAAGGAAGACGTGGACCTAGTTGGCCCGAATCCAGCGTGTGCTTACAACAGGAGGCAGAGATCTCCTGTGCGTGGCTGGTACTGAGAAATGGCTTGTCCAGTCTGGGGAGGAGGTGACTGAGATAAGGATAGTGCAGATGAAGATATTTGAAGAATAGTATCTGGAAAAAAAACAACAAAAGCTTATGTAAAGGAGGAGTTGAATAAATGATTCTTCATGCCCACTATGTAGAGGCAAATAATTAATGGACTTAAATTGAAATTAGGGAGATGTGGGTTGGACTTTCCAACTAAGAGCACTTAAGCATTGACAAATATTCCCTAGGGAGGCTCACTGGAGCTGGAGTACAGGTCTGTCAGGAATAATTTAGAAATCATTGCTCCTGTCTTGGAGCAAGGGAGTAGACTAGTGAGATTTCCCAGTGACTTCCAGACCTGCTTGCTGCGATTCTCTTATTCTGTGCCATGGCATTGGTCACGTATTCAGGTTTGCATTTATATTGATTTGGTGAGTCCTGTGAGCGCTGTTATTTCAATCAGCACATGGTTTATGTAAGTTTGGTTTGGTAAGGAGCCAACCTAAACTGAACAGTCATAAGTCATCTTTAAATTGTGCTGTCGGCAAATTATATTTGCATTTATTTCATTAAGAGCGCGTTGAACTGGTTTCAAATAGTGCGAGGGTTACGGTGCAACTTCAAATAATAGCCCGGCCAACAAAAATCATCCCCATTTCACCAACAGAGGACTGAAGCGCCCAGGAGAAGCACTGACTTGTCTGGGTGCAGAGACTACCCTTACGGTTGTGGTTGCTGTCTTCAAGAAGGAAGAACATGTCATGTGGGGCCACCAGAGTGGAGAACCTTCCTCATCAAGTAAGGCTAGACTTTAGCTCGGTTAGGGGATGTGATAGCTCTGCGGAAAGGCAAAGGGAGGGAAGGCTCACGAGAAGGAAGAGAGCTGTGAAGGCTGAAGGATGAAGTTGGCTCAGGAGGCTGTGTGTCTGTGTGTCAGTGTTATGAACAGGATTATCTGGCATGTCCTGCAGTTGACCTCAGAAATTCTTATGTAGGAGGCTTCCAGAAGAAACTCTTCCTGCCAAGAGCTTGAGCTATAGCTTGTCTTGTTTTCCAAAAGTCAGGAGCCGCCTTGTCAAATTTTTCAGTTTCATCCAACACCTGTGACCTACTGTCACAAAGTGGAAACTTCAGAGAGAGGAACATAAAAAAAAAACAACACCTGCTTCCTATTTAAAAAACCAGGAGGAAAGGCTCTGATTCTGTTCAGGAGCCACGATGCCTCTTGGGCTATGCATTTACACTTTTGTTTATAAATTTGATTTTTGTTGGAGCTATTGGCAATGGCTGGAGGCTCAGGGTCGGAAAACTAACCCAAGCGTCTGACGGCAGTGGAGCCTTGAGCTCGAGGGCAAGTATCAGTGTAATCTGGTGGTTGCTTTTCCAGCACAGAACACAGAACCTGTTTTTAAGCAAAACGTTGTTCCATGCAGGTAAACTGTCGGACTTTCTCAGCATGCAGAGATGAAGATGGTGCTTCAGCAGCTGAGGCACCGAAGCCTCAGAGCAGAGGAGTGGGCAGCATTGCTGCGTGGCCCTGGCTCTTTGTGTCTCGCCGTTCCCCTGGGGCTTACCTTCCAGCCCGAAGTGGTGAGGTCATACAGGAACTGATTTGGTCATCCGTACTTTACCAAGCTACGTTTTTATGGCAGTGGAAGTGGTGGTAGAGTGTTCCCTGTACATGTCGACGTTTCCTGCTGTCTTTCAGATTTTAAATAGCCTACTTATGTTGATTCTTTCTCCTATTTTTTTTTTTTTAAATGACACGGTTGGAAAAAGGTTTTCAGCCAGTGTTTCTATGACTTAATTTGAAAGTGTAAGTGGACGTCATACGACAAGCCTGCAGAACGAAGGAGCCTTTTCTTTAGACTTTCTAGAAATGCTGCATTTGTGAGCATTGGCCAAGGTCGCTGTTTGTAAGGACACAATCTTCCTGAGCACGGTGGATCAAGTGTCTTGCTAGATGCTGCTCAGCATAATCTGAAAATTTAGAGCTGCTGTCTATACCGTTGGAACATACGTGGTAGGTTTTGGTCGTAGCAGAGGAAAAACGCAATGCTTAAATCTCAAAAGCAATGAAGCATTAGTGTGTAATTTTTGGCTGAGGCTAAAACACTGAGGTTAATGCTTGGTTTTCCACAAAGCCTCATCTCTTGAGAGCAGGTCTCCTGCTACTGGCTGGGCGCATGTTTAGTGGAGCAACCAAGTAAATAGACCAGAAGAAATCATTGGTTATTAACTTAAGGTTGGTTAAGAGGGACAGTAGTAATAACAACAGAGAAACTAATCTGATTTGTTATAGTGGTAAATCGGCTCTAAATTGGTCACTGTAGTATCTTTATGTTGAAGGGGGTTTTTTTGTGAAATAATAACACTTTCCAATAAAGATTGTTGTTGTTTTTACCAGGTGTTATTTTAACACACAGTATTCTTTCTATAAGGACACAAAACGAGCATGCGTTTCCCCTTTTCCCTTCCTGCCTTTCTGTGAAACGTATATGATTGCTTTTCTTCCTTCTAAAGCCTGGGTGTAAGACAAGAATCGAATGGAAATGGTGTTCCTGTTGTGGCAGAGGTTTACGCTTGTGAGCAGTTTCATCAATCACACCTGCTTTCCTTCTAAATGTTTCCTATGGCAAGAACATCTGTTGAGGAGAATGCCACCGATCCCTACGGGATGATTTTCCATATGCTCCCGTTTCAGGGTAAAATTAAACCAATGGACCTTGACAGGGTTTTCTTAACCAAAAATGGGTCCTTGTGCTTCTGTTAGCAGAACATGGACGGTGTTATTTAATAACGGCATGAATCACTTCCACTGATGCTCTTCTGCAGAGTGATGCAGCGTCTATGTGCCTTGAACCGTTCTTTTGCATGTGAAGGCAGATGGTGTTAAACAAGTCAGATAAGCGTCATGTGTCCAATCTGGCGCTGCCTGGTGTACTAACAGCGTAATGATTTATAGGACGGAGAGCTTGGAGGTATGGTTACCACCAGGAGGAGGAAAATAGAGCTCCTGTGGGCTTTCCTGCAAGACGAGTAGAGCTGTGGAGTGCCCCCGCTTCCCTGGCTGTCTCCCCTTTCTGAGTCTGTAAATTTTTGTCTAGAAACCAGAGGGTTTGACTGCACGATGGACCTGAGGGAAGTGGCCGGTCTGCGTTCAGACGAGCTCTCGAGTGGGTCAGGCTGTACGAACGCGTTCTGGACGGCCGGGCTTGCGGGCTGGGCTCTGGCCAGCTGTGCCACACGTGCGGGGATAGCCCGGTGTGGAAAGCTCGCCGGAAAGGACAGCCCACAGGAGTTCAGGCTGGCTGTGATTTCTGCCCTGGATCTGTCATCCTGCAAACTTGTCACCTGGCAAAATTAGCATCTGTAAAACACGTTGTGGTCCTTGCGTGGCCGAGGAATGAACACTAATGTGCTGCATGTTGTTTATAACCAAGCTTTCATCTGGAAACCAGCATGAAGGCTCAGAAATCCCTCGCAGCTTCACGCGATAGAGCTGTGCGTGCACCAGGATAAACAGCTGCCAAGTTGCACAGTGATTTTTAGATTTTTATTATTTTTATAATGTGTTTTCTGAACTTTTTTATGCCTCTCACCTTAGCATACGCATCAGCACAAGCTGAAACTAAAAAGTGCAAACTGCTGTTTCTGACTTCAGTTGAGTGGACTGGAACTGCCGCGTATGCTTTGAACTTGTGTACAGTCGATTGGAAATGAGTGCATGGCCTTGGATTTTAACGTGCCGATGGGTTTTAAAGACAGCCCTGCCCTCTTATGTAAGCTTTTAAGGTATTTTCATGCCTTATTTGTGCCATTTATCATGGTGTCTTTCCAGAATTTGCAACGCAGTTGTACGTAAAGGATGTGTAGGGAGGGTTTGGGAGGAATTGGGCAAGTTATTGGGCAAGAATTGATGACATTTCTCATCACTTTACAGATGAATTTAATTAGATTCGTAGACTTAAATTCATTCATCCTCTGTTGTATGTTGCATTAATCCAGGTTTTGCTGAAATCCTTATAGAAAATGCGTAAAGAAATAAACTGTAAAAGAATGAATTCAAACATAAAGCGGGATTTTTAATACTTCATTTAAAGGGATGAAAATATTAGAATTGAGACCCGTGAATGCACAGGCAGAGACTCTGAAATCTCTTCTTAGTGCTGTTTCACAGGGGAGACTGTATCCCTTCAGAATTCTGAGCAAAAGCATTTGATGTTAAAACACACACCTTGCCGCTTTCTTTGATTTCCCCAGGAAACTTTTAAAATGATTCTTGGTGACAATTTGCCGTTCTCAAACTAAACCTCATTTTACCGCGTCCGTAACCGTTTGTGGCCACGTGAGCGGGGCAGCTCCCGTGGTCCAAGGGGTGATGCTGTGCTGGGGCTGCCTGGTGCCAGCCCGCCTCGGGCTGGGCGGTGGGGAAAGGCAAAGCTGAGCGAGTGTCCCACAAACAGTGGTTTTATTGAGAGAGGTACATAGAATCATTTGGGGGTGTCTGTTTTGCTTTTAATTTCCGTAATGGTCTTGGGCGTTTTCCTGCAAGGATATATCCTGCAACATGTCTTTGTCCCAGGGTAGGGCAATTACTAGTAATGTCCTGTGATACGTGTTAAGTCCTGCATTCCTTTTTTTTTTTTACCAGTCTGCTCTGCAGACATCTGTGCTTTCATTTGAAACGGTATGAGTACCATTTTCCCCACGACTGAACAATAACTTGTTGACCGATGAAGCCCTTCTGTGTACTCACCTGTCACTTATCCTGGGGACTGTGGGAAACACAGGGTTTACGGTCCTTACAGGGAGCGTCTGTTACTGCTGGCGATTAAAAAAAAAAAAAGTCTTAACTCGAATTGCTGGTTCTCCATCACGAGTAATTAAGCTGTTGTTTCATACCAGGAAAAAGCTTTCGTGCTGTGCGAGCCACAGGGACTTCAGAGAGACCAGCATTTGCAGTCTTAAAAGGGCATATTGATTGGTCTTTATTAATAGCAAAATCTCTAAGGAGAGATGAAATACCTGAATTTTGTAAAGTTTAAAGAATAATTATAAAGCGTTTTCAAATCATATGAAAACTAGGCAGAGTTCCCAGGCCATTTTCCCTAACTTCTAGTAAAGTTTTATTTATTCATTATAACTCCTTAATGAAGGTGTTCAGCAGTAATATTACTCATCTGTTGAATACAGAACCGTTTTGTTTAGTGTGCGTTGAACCAAATGGATCTGCAACCCAAAGTTTTGCAGGCAGCGCAGTTTGTTTTTGCAAAACACCACCATCCAAGCACTCGGATCAGGTGGTGTGACTCAGTGTGATATTTGTGTGCAATATTGGGTTTTTTCTCTAGTTGTTTCAAAGAGATGTTAGTCTGTTTACTGAAATTAATAGAGGAGGGCAAACTTGTTAGTGCACTTGAAGCCAAACACTCGCCAACTTGAAAAGAGCTTTTATTTGCTTTGCGTAGGTACGCGCCGTTACCGAGCGTGCAAGATAGCCACGGATGGCGTCGTCTTTATACACCTGCGTTTTGGGGGAGGGACGGAGAACAGAGTGCGTGGGTTTCTTTGTGTTTTTCTAACTAGTGTTGGGTTTTACGAATGTAGGAAATAATGGGATTAAACACACAGCAAGTCTTTTCTGGCAAATAATGTCTCTGTGTCGACAGTATCTTCTCTTTGCCCCACTCAGTGAAATCTGAGTTTGAAGCCCAAACTACCAGGCTGTTCTCTTCCATAACCTAATTTTCCCCTTCGAAAGTCTTTTTAAGTATTCTGTTCTTGAAATCTTTCATAAAATTCTCTATAGTCCCCATAGTTTTCTGATTAATATTGCTTTCTGTAGAGTCTCTGAATGTCTGATGATGTTTGTTAAATACGGTATATGAAACATTCCTTGCATCACATTATAAAATCCATACTTCTGTAGGCCAGAGATTTTAGCTTATTAAACGGCTGCTGCCAAGGGGTCTGAACACGCTGACCTGCAAAGAATCCATCTGTGCCCACCAGTTGGGAATCTGCCAGCGCAAGATGCAGTTAAAGGAATGCTTTTTGGTTTGGCTGGGGGTTTTTTTTGTTTTTTTTTTTTTTGTTTTCTCATCCAATTTTCAAGCTCTTGTCACAACAGGCTGCAGGAACTCTGTCGCTGAGCATCGCTCCCATTTGTTTAGATTTGGTGCTGCTGACTTGGTGTTTTCATAGGTCCTGTCTAGCCAAGATTGGAACTATCTTGTTTGC
Organism: Balearica regulorum gibbericeps; assembly: GCF_011004875.1. Lineage (NCBI taxonomy): Eukaryota > Metazoa > Chordata > Aves > Gruiformes > Gruidae > Balearica > Balearica regulorum. The sequence goes on from NC_046193.1 coordinate 491,116, forward strand.
ATTTGATAACTAGCATTCGAATTAGTGTCCAAGGACCTTTGGCAAGAGCACGTTGTTTATAACATAAGTGTGGCTATAACATAACTACATCGCAGACTTCAAGTCAGAAAGTATCTCTGTGCACCTCAGTTCATAAGAGTTTCTTGGGTGAAGCTGTGATAATCCCTTACCCTCTCTCAGCTAAGTTGTGCAGACCAAACTCCTGAGTCACGGCCAGGGATCCCATCCTAAAACCGTGGGCCTTGCTGGGGGGCACGTTGAACAGTGTGCTCTGCACTGGGAGATGCTTTTTGCAGCAGGAGAAAACAGCAGAAACTCTTCTTGCTTCAGCTTCCCGGTCCAGCCCGGTGTTGCTGCTGCCCGACAGGCTGTGCTCGGCTGCGCTGGCCTGCCTAGGTCCAGCTCAGGACTGCCACTTAGCAAGGCTGGCTCTCCAGCCCCCGCCGCCTGATCTGCCCCTGCTCCAGGCTGCCGACCTCCTGGCCAGGCGTGTCGGACTGCTTGCACTGCTTACGCAAGCATCTCGGTCTCCATTTGTGACCTGTTGTCTTTATGCTTCAATGCTCTCCTAATTCTTTTCAAAGTGTAAAGTCTACTAGTAACAATAGGCTTTTATTACAGTTCTTCATAAAAATACAAATTTTTATGAAAATCATCAAGGATGTGTGTTTTATATGTGAAACTTCTGTTTTGTGACTGATCACTTACCCAATTTTTAATCAATTTATGTAAATGGGTATTTTCTGTTTCATTCTTATTTCTTAATGTGAAGCAAATGCATTGCAGAAATCTGAGTTTATTATGTCAATTCTATTATCTTTATCAATCCAAACATATAATCTTGTTGGAAAGTGGCCAAGGTCTGCTTCTCATAAACCCGTGTTGATGTTACCCTTTCATGCTTTGCTCTTCAAGGGATAGGAAGTTAAATTGTTAGCTGTTAGTATGTTTTAGTTGACATGCTAGTGTTATTCTTTTGGGCAGAGCTATAGAATGTCAAGCTTTGCAGGAGGGAAAGGAAATAAAAAGAAAAAGGAAATATTTTGTTACAAATGTGATGCTTTCAGCTTAATTCTTAACCCTTATGGCAGCCGTTGATTACTGTATCCTTGCCAGGAGCGCCTTGGAGTGTTTTCTAACAGGTTGTCAGGTGGTGCCAGGAATGCACCAACAGTGACAACACTTCTCAGCATTTAAAAAGGGTCCCAAGTAAGGCACTCCCAAACTCCAGATAAATACTACATAAGTGTTCAGGAGCAGGGATACCCCAGTCTGCACAGTGTCTTTGTAGCGGTGAAAGATCCCTGTCCCTACTTTGCAAGAGTTTTGCAAGGACGCCGCAGGGAACGCTGGTTTCCAGTCTCTGAATTATTACAGCGGAAAAGATGGCCTGTTGGCTTTTCCCTTCGTCTTTGCACTGTATCTTGCCCACGTATCTTTTCTTTTGAATCTTATTTCCAGCAGCAGTTGGTCCTTTCTCTGGTGTTGCGTGCTGTGGAGCAGGGCTGGATCGAGGATGGCATGTTCCTGGGGCAGCTCCGAGGCTGCTCAGACCCTGACTGTCCAGGTGCAAGAGTTAAAGTTGGGTATTTGCAATAATATGGCCCTCTGCAAGGCTGCTTTTTTCTTTCTTTTTTTTCCCCCCAAAACAGAAACTGCAAGTCATATTAAAGGACTGTTTTCCTGTATTTCCAATGAACTCCCCCAAAAGGTCCCTAGCAGAAAACAGAAGCAAGTTGGGAGGAGGAGGAGTTCATGATACTGCTGGTTACGGTGCTACTTCTCCAGGCTGTACCGAGGAACTCCTTAGTGGTTTTGTGTGTCGTAGAGGTGTGAAATGGAGGCACAGAACGAAATGACGAGGTGTAGGTGGCTCAGCAGGCCACAACATGAGTGAAGAACTGAAAAGGTTTCTCTCCAGGATCCATTAAGCCACCATTGCAAAGACCTGTCACTTTTCTGTTGTCTGGCTATTTCGTATTCCTTTCCCTCAATATAATTAAAGTTCAGCATGTATGGACATAGGCACACGTGTGCTTTTTCAGTCTTACTTGTTTTGTGAAAGCAAAGACGTGAAAAGTTCAAGATGCCAAACACCTTGAAGGCTGCATGGGTAAGTTCTCCTGGCCCGCTGGGCCTGTGCACCGGGACGGCTGTTCTCCGGGAGGAAAACAGGATGTGCCTGGGTAGATAAAGGCTGCAGCCGTTGGGGTGACAAAGGAGACAGAAGGTGCCGGTTGTTCCCTGGCACGGAGGCCGTGGGGACCGCTGGTGCTGTCCTGGGCTGAGCTCTGCTGACGGCCTGTAGGGCCTTCAGGCGCCGCGCCGGCCGGCCAGGAGAAACGTCTCTTCCTCTGCGGTCGCCTGGCACGAGGTGGCTTTTGTGGGAAAGCGCCCACAGGAGAGGCGTGCTCAGTGCTGTGTGGGCACCGCGGTTTGAAGAGCTCTGCAGATGTCTTTCCTCAGCGGCAGGCAGGGCTGTTGAGTGCTTGTTGGTGCAGCTGCCTGGTTTGGGGGGCAGTTTTGGGGTGTTCTGTGGGTTTGGGTTTGGCTTTTTTACTAATTTGAAAATTTTTCAGGTAGTTTCCTAAATTAAATGTACTTAGTCTGTAATTAGAGGCCTGTTTGGTGGGTATCTGCTAGGGTTGATAAGGCTGCCTAACCTGTGGTTGATGAGCAAATCCAAGACAGTTCAAGGGCTTCATTTTGGAAGAGAAAATATATGTTCTGACTTGAATGATCTCCATTGCAAACGTGATAATATATTTTCTGTTACTGCATTTCTGGGTAAACAAAAGTTCCAAAGGGAACAGTTTGTTTTAAGTGACTTTTCTAAATGAGTGTATTTCACAAATGATAAAAACTAATACGAAGCATTTAAAAGTCATCATATAACTGTCACTTTTATGTTCTTCCATTTATAAGGTGTCAGCAGATAGAAATGAATCTGGTTTAGCTAGTGCTCAGCTTTGTTACTGCTGCGAAGAAAATTTTAGTCATTTGCAGAGCATTTTACTGAAACTGTAAAGCCACGCAAATGTTTCTGTTGGGCTTTAGCAGATTTACCATTTTGACAGATTTTAGCATCCAGAACACCTGCGATACTGGAAGGTGCATGTTACACAGCTGCACTCAGGTCACAGCAAAACTCTTTTATTCTGTCTGAATGTCTGTGGCTCTGAGCATCCTCCCCTCTAATTAAGGTTACTGGTGGATTATAATTAATTCACTGATAAGAATATTTCACTTTAAGTGTGTTTTACAAACCAAAGTACTGATTATAGCAGGATGGGAAATGGTAGCAAAAATGGGATGAAAATGAAATTGGCCTGCTAGAAAGGCAGGATTGAATGCTACACGAGCCACATGTAGATTAAATTTGCCAGGGCAAAGCTAAATAAAACTTGCCTTGTTCTGCTAATTCTTCGTGCCGAGTTAATTTTGGCTGGCAAAGCTTACTGGCCAAATGAGCATTAACGTTTACAGGCAGATCGATAGCGCAGGGTAAATAGCAGTGTTTTCAGTTCATTTTGGAAGGCTGAGGAAGGTGGTGGTGCTCCTCTGGCAGGCGAGGAATGGCAGCCCCTCTTTTTTGGGAAAGGCAACACTTCTGCCTAGCAAGCACACAGCAAAGAGAACCTCAAGGGGGATTTCAATACCTGTTAAAATAAGTTAATTTGAAAATTGCCTTAGAGTAAGGAGAGAAGCTGAAAGAAGAAAAAAAATGGGATGGCTTCTCTCTGCATGCAAGCGCCCTGCCGCTGTACCGGTCTGGAGACGGGTTTTGCCTGTCGTTACACCCACGGTACAGTGGGAAACACCAGCCCTCCGAGGGCAGCGGTGTCTCCTTGCTTTCCATCTCTCTGAAGATGACTTTGAGGGGCAGCAGCACTGACACCTCTTCCCACCCCTGCTGCGGCCACCCCGGGCAGCAGGACCGAGCCACGAGGTTTGTACGAGTCTCTCACCGAAACAAGGGTGACTCATATCTGCAGTTACTAAAACGACAAAGGCCTCGGCCGCTGTGCCTTGAGGTGTTTGTACCTTCTTTCTGAGCCTTCCGGTCTGCAACTCGTGTCCTTCCAAACCCCTTAGAAATGAAGGCAGATGTCGGAAGGAGCCCGCTGCGGGGGGGACACAGGGCCAGGATCTGGGACAACGGAACTTGGTTTCATCTGTCTGAGGCATTACGTCTCGTAGTGTTAGACTTTTACACGCCCAGGTGCTGTGTTTATGGATGGCATGAAGGATGTGGAGCAAAATGCTTTTTAAAAACAGCACACACTGTTGCACAGACTTCAATGACCGCTGGGTTCAGAAGTGAATTCCAGAAAATACCAAAAAAACAAATTCTCATGACATGTCTAACATGGATTTTGGTGGTGTTTGTTTTGTTTGTTGGGTTTTTTTTTTCCTTTCTGTGTGAGCAGAGGTGATTTGATGACGTGGGTTTTGTCCAGCTTTTCACACACTGATTTCACAGTTACCTTTGAAAAAGTCATTTTGTGAGGCAAAGCCTGAACTGTTTCTGGTATTTCATCTACGATTACAAGCTTATGTGGAACCTGTGAAGCACTGGTAATTAACAGAGTTAATGGGGTGCTACCTGCAATTAATTCAATTGCTTGTGACAAGAACTTTTTTGTTTAACCATAAGCTATCACAGTGCAGTTGTGTTGGGAGGTTTTCATCTGTAAAACACGGTCTCTGCCCACGATGTTGGGTTTCTTGGGTGTTTTCATGGCTTTTGCGTTGAGATTTGTGATTTGAGGTGTTGATTCCCCTTGGTTCAGTAGAAGACGTGACTCTTATTGTTGCTCTGCCATAAGACTTTGACGTGTCCCTTAAGCAATTTAAACAGTAGCAAGCTGTACTTGTGTCCAGCAAAAAAGCAAGCTCAGCCTTTCCGCAGTGCCAGATTTAGCCATAAAGATCGAATTCGGTTCCTGATTTTCTGTGGATTTCTAGCAGTGACTCAGGCCAATAAGTAAATCTCCCTTTGTAGCTCCTGTTTGAGTCATGAGCATCCTTGGGGCAAGGGCTGCTTCGTAGGCATTTGGAAAATGAGTTACCACTGGGAAACCGCCCTGTGCTTCACTAATGCAGCTAACAAGTAGCAGGCTGTAACTTCACCGAGGGTGACTTAGTGAAGAAAAAGGTTGGCTGAATGCTGATCTGTAATGAAGCTGTGAAATTTTTTTCCTGATTTGCAAGTTGTCTAATGGCATCTGCTGTTTGTTCACAGAAAGGGGATTTTCTGCTTTAGGATTGTTTTAAATGATACGTGCTTATAATTGAATGTACAGACTGTGGGAATAAAAGGTCCTGAATGCTATTAAAAATGTATGTAATAATAAAGGCATAGAGCTGCTACTTCAGTACTATGTACACGAGAGCTGCTACTTCAGTAATATCTCGAGCTCTTCACAGTCCAAACTGCAGTGTGTCTGAGCCTGGTTTTGCTCCCAGTTACATCTGGGAGAAATCCTAGATGCCTCTGATAGTGGATTAGACAAGTCTTAATGTGAAATGCAAAAAGTGATTGCACTAAATGGCACTTGAATGCTGGAGAGGGGCTGGTGACAAGGGCAGGGAGTGACAGGACAAGGGGATTGGCCTGAAGCTGCAGGAGGGCAGATGGAGATGGGATGTGAGGCAGAAATTCTTCCCTGTGAGGGTGCTGAGGCCCTGGCACAGGGTGCCCAGAGAAGCTGTGGCTGCCCCTGGCTCCCTGGCAGTGTTCAAGGCCAGGTTGGATGGGGCTTTGGGCAACCTGGGCTGGTGGAGGGTGTCCCTGCCCATGGCAGGGGTGGCACTGGGTGGGCTTTAAGGTCCCTTCCCACCCAAACCAGTCTGGGATTTCATGACTCCCTGATTCTAAATGAGTAAAGTTTTCATTTGAAATACAAAAATTCTGGGTTTTTTTTTCCCTAAAATACATTATTTGTCACCTTTATCTCTAAAGGCCTTTGAATTTTTAAAATTTGAAAACTTTTGCAAAATTGTGACGTTTCCCTGAAGAGGCAGTACTGACAATACAGAATTTAATGAATTGTCATATGCAGGTACCAGCTAATGTGTCCCGAGTTCAGTGTCGGATCAAAGCAAGCTCCTGGCTTACGCCCCAGGATGTCCGGGAAGGCTGCTGCCTGTTCCCACCAAGTTGGGTATCTCACTATCGAACTCGTGACTGTAGGGCAGACCAGAATGGCACGTCTGTTCGTAAATCCACAATAAACCAACAGACAGCTACACAGGAGAAAGCTGCCAATGGATCCCCGTCATATCTCAGGGTGATCTCTGATTAGAAGAGTAGTTGTGGTGCGTGAGCAAATGTACAGATTTGGCACACAGATGTGAAGAAGCGATGGTATGAACAGATGTTCATTCTGCTGATTTAGATACTTGATTTCTGTTCCCATGTCAGAAGTGCCTCTCCAGTTTCCTTTTCTTCACCACTGATATGGGTGAGAGATGTCACAGCTTCTGCATGACAGAGGTGAGCCCTTCCCTCGCTTGCTGACCTGCTGCTCCTGCTTGCCATCTTACCCAGACAGATCTTACTCTGTTCCTCAATGAGGACTTTGTCCCGTTAGGCAAAATTCAATAGCCATCAGTAAATACAGCTATGTTACTTAAAGTGTTTAAAGAAACCCACCAAAACCCACCCAATATTTATAGACTAGCTGGACACAGCAGTAGAAGTCCTTAGGCCAAGGAGTAAGTAAGTAGGCAAGAAACTTGACCTCAGTTATTAATCTTTCTTAGACTCAGGTGAAAGCCAGTCTTTTGCTTGTAGAAATTTCAGAGACTTAGTCAGAGCCCATATGTTACAACCTGGAGGAAATGATGCTTGGAGATGACTAACGGAACATGTTCCTGCTGCTAATTTGGGTGTCGTTCCAGAAATTTAACTCGTAAGCTTTTTGTTCACACATTTACTTACTGATTCCAATCTTTGCTGTTATTCCCCGCTAAGGAACTTAACAAAGGGATAGATTTTATATTAACAAAGAGGGGTATATGTCCTGCCTGCAACGAGTAAGGAGAAGCAGCGAGCATACGTGCATGTTAGATTAGCAGAAATACGATTAACGATAGAGGATTCACTTTAATGTAGCTTCCTGCTGCAAATGTTGTTTTACTCCAGTCTCTCTGAATGGGTGTGTAATTTACCACTAGCGAGGATATAAAGTACTAATTGGGAATTATTTTCTTCCTTCCAAAAAGATGCGAATAGCTTTCAGTGGTTTGATGCTTAAAACCAACCATGCAGTTATCTGATTTCCAGCAGGAAAGCTAGGAAAATTAATGAAGAAAAGGTAGCTTACAATTTATAACCTCTTCTTACCACTTGCTTACTATCTATCTGTCAGATTGCCTTTCATAGTGAAGGACACGTTGTATAACCCCAACCCAGTTAATGCTTATTTATCTATATGCAAGGTGAGACCGTGGAGCCCGTGTGAGTGAGACTTGTGCCTGAGGTGCACACCAACGCGTGCTCGTGGGGCTTATTCCTGCAGAAGCACTCCGTAAACACCTCACCGCAGGGGCCTGGAGTAGCTGTAATAATAAAATAGCAAATTCTGGTCACAGAGTTAAGGCAGCCGACCACAGAGCAGCGTGGCTGCCCTGGGGAATGCCTTTTTAAACCGGGCTGCGTGGCAGGAGATGCAGTCTCCTGTCTGCCCTCGTGTTTGTATGACTTTGTGCTTTCGATGCTGCTGGGCGTGATTCTAGTCGTGGCATTGCAGTAAAGTACCAGGCAATGGATGAGTTTGCGTTGTGTGTGCATTTGCAAAGCTGCCACATCTAAAGCTCTGAGAAAGCTCGTTGCTGTTGTGTCCGCTCCCTCGGGTGCTCATATTCCGGCGGTGCCGCTGACAAAGTCTGTACTGAAGCCTTTTGAGCTGTCTATTCTTCGAGGTTTATTAAGACGATGAAACAAGTTAAATTTGTAGATTCTTTCTTAGCAGTAACACAATCTGAGCAGCTGTCTCGCTTCTTGCTTGGTTCTGTTTAACTTCAGTTACTCTGGAAAAGTTGAACCAGCTCAGCACAATTGCTGTGGACTTTTGAAGGTTGAAGTTTATTTTAGAAACCTCGGTGCTAAGTAGTAGGCTTGAGAACCTTTCAATTATTTGAAATGGAATTACAATGTCGCCTCCTGAGCCAAGACTTTGTGTCCTAGCGAGGAAAGAGCCAAGAAGTGTGAATGCCTTAAAAGGAGATGAAGCGTGTAGATAACTGCAGACTAATTCTGATATCTCTCGGATCACATTGAGAAGAACGTTTTCCACGTTTCAAATCTTGAGGCAGCTCAGAATAGCCATAGGGCCATAAATGCAGTGGAGCAGACTGAGCAAGGAGCTTGTTTGTTGACTCAGCGTGATGCTGCTGCTGCGCTTGTGAAGCTATGGAGGAGCAGGGCCAGCGCATAACTCGGCATCCCTGAGCTTCCTCGTTCAGCCGTACGATGTGGTGACCATCTGCTGCTGCAGATAGCGTGGTGGCTCATGACTCCTTGGGTGAATCTGGAAACTCGCTTTGTTCCCCCAAATTTTGATAAATTTGGGTTATGCAAAGTGATGCCTTAAATCCAGTTAAGTGGCTTAGCTTTCTTTGGCGTGACCTTTCCAAAGGATCCTGTTCCCCATCTTAAAAGTTGATGTCCTAAGGTTGTTTCAGCCTTACACCCTTCAGCATAAGGTCATTTCACCTTGTGTGGATTCCATGATGGGGAATAAGTGACCCCAGTAAAGGTTTTGTGGGTTTGGATAAACCCTGAGTGAGTCACGCAGTTAAGTGAGTGGTTTTGCTGCTTCAGAGTAGAAAACAGTTCAACTGTTAAGCCCTTTCAGAAACAGTTTATGCTTTGGCCAACAACTCACGTGTTAGGTTATCTGGGGGGATTTAGAGAAGGTTGTGTGAGCCCTTACAGCATCTTCCCTGCCCTCGCCTCGCAAGTGTTGGTACTGCACCAGGCTTTCTCCTCAGAAAGATGCTCAGCTATCATTCTGATGGAAAAAAAAAAAAAAAATCCAGATTCTTTCCGCTGTAGTTAGATAAAACACGTATTTGTCTTCCAAAATCAGTTTGCTGCCCAGCTTGCCATTGTAGCACTTAGAATTCAGACAGCAGTCCAAATGATCTGGCCCTCATAGTATGTGGGATATACAGAATATGATTGTCTGCAGTGTCTGATGGATATTTTAAAAAAATTACCCTTAAAGTAGCAGTGGAAAATTTCTCACGGTGCTCAGAAGTCTGGCAATGAGAGTCAAGGGCTATGGTATTACTTCTTTTAATTAGAAGGTTTTTAAAAACTGCTGGATCTGCGTTGCCGCCTTTTCCTTTCTCTGCTAGCCCACACTCTGCTCTTCCTGTCTCACACAAGGACTTGCTCCTTTTCCTCCTTAATAGCAGTGTGTCTGATTTATTCTACAGGGTTTAAATTAAGAGGAAACTCAGCAGTAGGGGAAGAAGTGATGGATTTGAAAGCAATTCTCAGGCTCTTCTGTCCTGGCTCATTAGACAGCCTGCTTTTTTTTTTTTCTTGCCTTTTTTTTTTTTTAAACTTACAAAACCACAGTTGCTACAGAGCAGCAGAAGTCCTGCCTTGCTGTCGGCTGCCGGCATTCAGCATGCTGCTGCCCTCCTGTCCCCGCAGCACCGCTGGGCATGGGGTGCTCCCTGCTCCCCTGGGACCCAGGCATCCGTCCCGCCGGGCACCCCACTGTGCCAGCCGATGGCTGCTGCTGCTCGCGGCAACGTTAGCTCTGATGTCGGCCATAAAACGTAAAGAAAACTGAGAACCTCCTCGGCAGCCACGGTGTAAAATGGAAATGCTCCCCCCACGCACGCACACACGCTGCTGGGGAAGAAGGTTTTCTGTCTTCCAAGCAGAGCCAAAGCATCGTTGTTTCAACCCGGGTTTTCCTCCAGTGAAGCCACTGTGTAAAGCTGACTTGTTTGTAGCCACGGCAGTTCTTGTTCGTGTATCGAGGTCTTTGCGATCGCAGAGAAGGGCAGGCTATCAAAATGGCAGCGCCTGATCCCTCTGCATCGCGGTTACAAATACGCTGGGTGCCGATTCAATTCACTATGTATATGGTCTTATAAACATGCCAAGAAAAGGAAAATGTCTGAGGTTAAAATATGAACTAATTAATCTTAGCGATTTGTGAGCCTTTGCTTCTGTAAGAACAGTTACACAATTGTGCCTTTTAAAGAATGAAAAAGCTTCGTTTCTAGGGCAGCAAAGTGCTCCCAGCCCGACCAACCGGCCAGGGGACACAAACCCGATGGCGATGCTGTGGTCTTTGGCAAAACTCCCGTTTTGCTCTTTCACATGGTCTAGGGAGGCTAGAGCGTGCATTTGAGCTGCGAGTTGTCAGGGTCCATCTCCGTGTTGTTAGCGGGTGCAGACACCCAGCAGCTTTCCGCTGACCCAGGGCCGGAGGAGATGGGCTGCACGGCTCCGCGCAGGGTCACTGCACAGCCTGGAGCTTCTCGTAAACGCTCCTACATTTCTCTAGGAAAAACAGAGCAGTAGAAGATGACATTCCTCACATTTCTAATCTGAAAGAATAAGTATTTCCATGCGGTCAATATGCAGCCTACAGAAGAGGCTGAAGGACAGCTTCAAATCCTTCCTTTGTTAACAAAAGTCTGTAAAATTAGGCAGAAGAGCAAATAGAAAAATTTAGAGAGTTTTGCCGGGGGGGGGGAGATTTAAGGAGGTTTGGGTTGTTGGTTTTTTGTGGCTTGGTTTTTTGGGTTTTTTTTTTTTTTTTTGGAGGGGGGTATGGTTTTAACTTGTCCCTAGAGATGGGCTGAACAGCCCAGCCTGGTTCCTGGCGGTCACTGCCGTAAGTCACCGAGGGTGGTGAGCGAAGCTGGCAGCGCCTTAGCTGTGAGGACATTGCTACCTGGAAATGAAATCCTGTGTGTGCTCATCTCTCTGATAACGAGCCTCACAAAACCAAAGCAAGAAGTAAATAGCTGCGTGTTGATCCATCAAGCCACGGGTGTGTTTGTTCCCTGAAATATGAATGCTGTCATGTAGCCCAGCGTAGCACAGGCATCTCTGTTCGGCCGCGAGTCTTTGTTGTCTTGGCACTGGATTTAAGGCGAGTGCCCTAGTTTGTACACGCTGCTCATCTCTTACATAAAAGATTTTATAATTGCTTTTGATACAAGCATGAAATATATCTAAAATTCTGCATACCCAAGCCATGCAGTGCCTTTATTTATTTTTGTCTGTTCACTACTAATAATGTCTCCTTTTGGATTATAGGACAGAAAACTCACTAAAGTAGAGAGGCAGAGATTTAAAGAGGAAGCAGAAATGTTGAAAGGTCTACAGCATCCAAACATTGTGAGATTTTACGACTTCTGGGAATCCTGTGTAAAAGGCAAAAGATGCATCGTGCTGGTTACTGAATTGATGACCTCTGGAACGCTGAAGACGTAAGTACTGCGCTCCTGGTGAGGAGGCTAAGAATAGCGATGGAAATTTTTAGAAAAATCCTACTTTCGTATTCTGAAAAAAGGCACCTCCAGATAAAAGAAAAAAATGGAGCTGTTCTCTGGTGTCTGTCCCCACGTCTGAAGTGCATTGATTTGACAGGAAGAATTTTGGCCTCCATCTCTCTTTCCCTGCTTTCCTGTTTCAGTTACACAACTAGAAGCAGCGCTCTGGCGTGCTTCATCTCCCGCCTGCGATGTTTTAATTTGTCAAGGCGTGGTTTTTTTGATTGCTTTTGTGCTTGTATTTGCATGTTTTGGTATAAAATTTGGATAGAATAGCACTTGAATGGTGGAATCTCTTTTTGAAGCAGAAGGTGCTCTAGGTTATCTGCTAAACAATATTAATTAATAGCTTTTGGTACTGACAATCTTGTTAAGATTGATATAAAACAGTTGGCATGAATTCTGGAACAGATTTTTCAGCCCCAATGGGAGCAGTGCTCATCACTGCATATATCCAGTGTGCTACTCTGCCAGTGCATATGCAGGTTTTACATTTTTCCAAAATGTACCCTCCCAGTCAGTGTTTTAGGTAAATGGAAAAAATGCAGGTGGTCAGAGTCTTGTGGTTAAAATTAAACTTCAGTATTCTTCCGATTTGAATATACGAAACATATTGTAAAGCTGTTCTCTGCATGAAGTGAATTGCTGTAGTATTAGACTTGCAAATATTTGGTTGTATTTGCACCAAAAATGCTTATTATCTTCGTCCCTAAAAAATGAATGTTCTAATTCCTCCTTTGAAAAGATCTATTTCTTTCAATTCTGTGATATTTCTGAGCTACTATTATGGCATCTAATAAGGGGCTTTTATCCAGAATGGAATTTCAGCTGTTAAAGCCCCTAGAATCTCTAATAACACTTTGTTTTCTTTATGTGCACTTCTGTGTGTGTTTGTGCTGTAGGTATCTGAAGAGATTTAAAGTGATGAAACCAAAAGTCCTGCGTAGTTGGTGCCGGCAAATCCTGAAGGGTCTTCTTTTCTTGCACACAAGAACTCCGCCAATAATTCACAGAGACTTGAAATGTGACAATATTTTTATTACTGGACCAACTGGATCTGTGAAAATAGGAGACTTGGGTCTGGCAACCCTCAAGAGAGCTTCGTTTGCCAAAAGTGTAATAGGTAATCCTCCTGTTCTCCTTGCCTTCCTTCTGTTGGTATGCTGCTTGTCTTTTTAGTATCTTTCCTTCACATTTTGCCGTAGTGGTTTTTTCACTTTTAGATTGGTAGTAGAGATTAAAGTGGGTTTGTGACTGTTCCCTTTATATCATCATAAAAATCTCCATCAGTGGGAAATGGTATCATGACTTCCTCTTCTCCTTCCTTCTGTATCACAATGGTAAAACACTTTTTTTTGCTTGTTTTTTAATTGAACTGTTACTGGGTATCCACAAATCCTTCTCCTCTCTCCTTCAAAAACAGCAGCAAGGGTTCTCAGCAGCTTGTGTGCATCGTCCTCCTAAGAACAGGCTTGGTGCTGCTGCCGGGCAGAGAAGAGGGGGAAGAGGGCCAAAAAAGGATGCCCTGCTCTCTCCCTAACGAGGGAGTGCTGCAGAAGCCTGGGAAAGCCCCTGGGAAGTCTTCTGCTTCCAGAGATGCCGGGATAGGGACGGTTGCTTTTGCCAAAGGGAGAGGCAGTAGTGCCCCGTGGAGCTGGGCTTCTCCTTTGCGGAGAGGTCGTAGTGGAGCTGGTCTGGCTGGAACAGCTTCTCCCCGTTTACTGGGGCATCAGCAAAACAGGCTGCTTCTGCAGACGACTGCAGAGCTCGTCCCTGCCTCCACGCCATCCTGGCAGAGTCCTGCTGAAATGACATCTGCAATTAAAAATCAGGAGGTACCAAATAAAAGAAATTTGCGCTAGGAAACGCAATAGCTGATGCCCTTAGGGGGTGCCTGCAGGAGGAGTGCGAGAACTTGGGTTTGCTTGAACTGGGAGGATGTTTTCGGAACAGCTGTCGAAAGACATCGTTTCCTTGCAAAAGTTGTGTGTAATGTTTTCTGCATAAATGTAATGTTTTTCTGAATTCTCCAACGTTTTGTGGTTTTTTTTTACACAAGCTTCCATAGCAAATCTCCCTCATTCAGCTCTGTAGGTGATGGGTCTAGGAAGCTGCAAATTCCTGAGAAATTGTGCTGAAATCGGGGGAAGTTACCATGTACGTAGTCGTATTTCAGCTCACAATATAAATAGAAATCAGATTTTCGGTAATTAGAGTTAGCAAGCTGATAGTGACAACCACTGTTCCCTTACTATATATGAAAATAGCATCCTATCTTCCAGACAGTAGTTGCCTAAATAGTTATTTTAGCATCTCAAATTTTCAGAGACTGTAATTCTTTACAATTATTTGTAGAAAAATATTAACCTTAATGCTTAGGGAGCCCCGTATTGTTGAAGTCTAAATGACAGAAATTTTGGACGTGTGCTTGGCTACTGTGGGTCTGCTTAACCTTGTTGATTTTAGAGAAATCATGTTGGTTTCTATCTGTTAAGTTTAGTTTTTAACTTCTAGTAATTAGTGGGGCTTTTTCCAGTGAGGGTCAGTATTTCTACACCTTTTTTTTTTTTTGGCAGTATAACAGTTGTCCGTGGGACATAATGGAATAATATCAGTAATACCAATACTGGGAATAATATCAGTAGTAGCAATACAAATTTTTGTAAAATCAGTTGTTACCACAACTCCGTCAAAGCATGCTTGTGTCTAAAAGAAATTCAGTACTGAAAAGGGCTGCAGGTTGCTGGCAAGGTGTCCGCATTCATTTTGGCGATATAACCGAGCTTATCGTTTTCATGAGTAGTGCTGCTCCAAGGAAGGAATTAGGAGGGCTTGGAAACGCTGGTGAGATGAGTAATTCTGCCCCCTCCGCAGATGTATTAGCTTTAAAGGAATATTAGGAGCTGCAATTTTACATCGGTCTGAACGGAATGAAGTCAGCATGGCTGAGGTCCAGTTTTTCCCTTGCTGTGATCGTGCCGTCGCTGATGCTCATCTGACCTTGCGGTGTATCTCTGCAGGGAGTTGAGCCAGGGCAAAACGCCTTCTGCCAAGAGGAGTTGAATAGATGCTGAGCAGCTTTACGTCTAGGTGGTCTGTTTTGTTAAAGAATGCTTGCATGTATTCCTTCCCACCCCCAAGGGATGGGGGGAAATGTCATTTTCATGCTATTTTGGAATGGTGTCAAGAATTTCATTTGCTTCTTAGACTATAGCTATCACTTTTTCAGATTTGCTTTAAATGCTCCATAATTTATGAGATTCGCTCCAGCCTGAGTCTTGTTCCTTCTAAGACAAGGTAGCAGCTCCAAAAACCGTTCCCTATCTGGCAGTTGTTAACCATTGCGGCCTGTGCGACAGCTGGGAGCAAAACGCTAAGAGCAGGCGCTAAGTTAAGCTCAGCTTTCATGACATGGGTCTGGCTGATGTGCAAAGCCTGAAGGAATTGAGTGTCTTTGAGGCAGAAGGGACACAAGGGGAGAGATCGATCCCGAATTTTGCAAAATTCATTTTGCAAAATAAATGCTTGTGCTGAAGCTTGTTTTGTGAGTTAGGCCAAGTCTACTTCGGAAAAAACCCAAAAGCAGAGTTTTTATTGACCGGAGAATAAAGCAGAGTTTTTACTGAATTTTGAGAGATGCTGTTTATGTTGCCCTTAAAAAAAAAAAAAGAAAAGCTTACCTCAAATCCCTAAAGATATGCGAGAACTATTTTTTCCCAGTATTTGTTACTTTAGTTACATTTGTGCTTTTGCTGCTGATGTCAAGATGCCATCACACAGAGCCCAGGGACCTGCCAGGTTGCTGCGCGGCTCTGGGCGCAGTTTGGGCGCCAAGGCGGCTGCTGCCCGGCTGACGGGCAGAGTTTGTCCGGCTCCTTCGTGTGGTCTGAGAGCTCTCACCCTCCTTTTGGCATCCCGGTACTCGCAGCTCGCTGGTCCTCTCTCGCAACGCATGACTGCATCGATCTCTCTTTTTTCATCTTTTCTAAATGTAAAAAGGAAATAAATTAATCTTGACTCCTAAGCATAAATTACATTACGAGATACAGTTCCTGGAATAAATTACCTAAGTGTTAATTTTTTTCCCTTTTGCTTTATAAGACCACACGTTTCAGAGTAGCTTGCTGTGCAAACGTTGCAGGCGTTGTAAGTCGCTGCTTGTCATAAAGCTGCAACTTCTCGTTGTGAAGCAGTAAGTACAGTGCTTCACTTAATATTTATCTGATTGCGTCAGATTTCTGACACCCTAATCCCCATTGAGTAGGACCTTATTCTGTGAGTAGCCTCAATGATTTGTCCCACTAAACCAGTGACAGAATTATGTTTAATGTTTTGTGCGTGACTTTGTAGGTGATTTGTGATACTGCTTGCTTTCAAAGTGCTGTCTGTCTGCCGGGTGGTTGCTATGTATCTCTGGAGGAAAAGAAATGCAAATTTGCATTGATAAAAACGAGAGTGAAGGTTCTCGTTTCTTCTTTCCTTTTCACCTCCACAAGCCTGTACGCATCCCTCTATCCACCCCAAAAAAGAAACCATTTTGTGACTTCCAGTACGGTCAGGCAATGTGCCATATCTCATTCTCTTCTTTGTTTTTGGAATTTTGATACTTTTTTTGCTGTCCCCCCCATGTTGTTATTACCGGTGACCCATGGGTATGTAAGCGTGTGTGCTGACTTTGGGCTTCTTCTCCGGAGGATGCTTGAGCTTATTCTAGTTACTTCCCTCTTTTGAAATAATCTTGCGTGCGTCCTTACACAGCTGTAATGGGCACACTACTTATAGGTGAAAAAGATTGTGGTTAAAGCCGTTTAGACTTCACTGAAAATTTATATTGGTTTTGTGCATGTCTGTGTAGGTACACCAGAATTTATGGCCCCGGAAATGTATGAGGAACACTACGATGAATCTGTGGATGTCTATGCTTTTGGAATGTGCATGTTGGAAATGGCTACCTCAGAATACCCTTACTCAGAATGCCAGAATGCTGCTCAAATTTACCGGAAAGTAACCTGTGTGAGTAAACCTCCTTAATTTGCATTGGGATTTTGTAATTTGAAGGTTTAAAACTGAATTTTGATGAGGTGTCAGCCCTGGTGAATGTGTAATGCATTGTTGAATTTAAGGTATCTGAGCTCTGGGTTACGCAAACCTGTTGCAGGTTTATTTGTAAGCTTGCAATTCCACGGCTGGATTGTGTTGGACTCTACTGCAGCTGCATAAAATATTTTTCGTAACCTTTGTTGCTGATTTTTTGTCTCCATCAGCCAAAAATACATAAAACTTGGGAAAAATCTTCACTCTGGTCTTGCCTCCTACATGGAGACTTGTCAGACTTGATTGAGTTTCCCACAAAGCTAAAAGGAGTAACTTTTAGGTGACAGCCTAAATACTTATTTTACGTGGTGAAGGATGTTTGATTCGGATTTCCAGCACAGATTCTCTCTGTCCGTGTAACAAGTTATCTGAAGACGTAAAAGGGAAAAGATAGCAATGTTTAGAGTCAGCCGGAGGAGCTTTATTATCTGCATTTTGGAACTCTGTAAGGTCTGGTAATCCCCAGACAGGAACCATGGAAATGGGTTTGCTGCATTTTCAGGTGAGGTTAGGAGAAGTCAATCTGAAATAATCTCTACATTGAGTAAAATACCCTCTCCAACATTCTCACCCCCAGATGATAAATGTATTTGTCTACATGAGCTGTACTGCAAATGCCTGAAAAAACTCCTGAGTCTGTAAGATGCTATCAGATTGCAAATCACTGACTGCAGAGAAACGAGCCTTGCCAAAGGCTTTGGCAGCTGCGGTTATATTCTGCTCTACTTGGTTAAGTGAAATTCAGAGTTACAGGAGGTTTTCTTTCCAGGATAGATTATGTTAAACAGACTGATTTGGGAAAGATTTTCCCAGGTGCTCCTTCCCATCTGGTTGCTACAAAAGACAGTAGTGAGCTGTGTGGATTGGCTCTCGTGCATCACCGAAAGATGCAGTCTGTGCGCGCGGGGTGTGAAGAGGGCAATCCTCAGAAGAAAGCTGCACTAAAATTTACACAGATTAGCTACAGATAAGGTTGCTTTTATTTCTTTGACCTATAAGGTAGAAAGAGTAATTAGGCTTACACAGGAGATATATTGAGCAGATCCATCTCTGTCTGCAAAAATATGGTCCCCAAATTAGATTGTATTCCTCTCATCCAACTGCTTGTTATGAGCAAAAGTCTTCCCAAATGAAACTTAGTAATAACTGGCTGATTTTGAAAGGTACTTGAGACCATTTGCCTTCTCCAAGAGGTTTGGTGAGTCAGACTAGTAGAAGTACGGTTCTGTGAAATCCTGCAGTCGACAAATGCTGCTCGAGGTCAAAATCGCATTTTCTGATTTGCTCTATGCTTGTCTCTCACACCGCATACAGAGATGGTTTCATCAGGTACCCAAACACTTGCATCTGTCAGGTGATGGGTTTATGTGCAGTTTAATTTTTATGGGTATAGTTCGTATTGTTCGATACCTGTCTTTTCCCACTGCTGAAGACCGGGATGCCGGGCAGTTGGTGCCCTTGTTGCGGATTGCTGTGCTCACCAGCTGTGGGGATGCTAACCTGGGCGGGAGAGGGGGGATGCAAACGATTTGGTAGTTGGTGTTTAAAAGTTGAAGTCAGTATCAAAAGACACGGGAGGATGTCTCAGAAATAATTAATTAATAATTTTAAAAAAGCATCAGAAGCTGCTCGGCAGCACAGTTAGCTTCATCGCTGTGGCAGGAGCAGCTCCCCATGGCGCTGCAGGGCAGGGAGATGGGTCTGCTGGTTTAGGGACTGCAGGCTGCTGTGCTCCGCACCACGGCTGGCGGGAGGTGTGTGCCACATCTGCTCACAGACGTGAGGCAGGCTTGGTCACCTGAATCCTTGTGAGGACAGCCGCTTGTTCCACATTGATATTCCACGGTGCTTTATCACATTGTTATTCCGCTCACTCCTCCCTGCAAGGGAAAGTTTATTTTGTTTGGCACAAGGGCTTGTGGGCTTCCTCTAGGTACGTGGTGCTTCGGGTGTGCTCAAAATGCCGCCTTTGAGCGTAGCTCAGGGGGCGTCTCACCGGGCTCTACAGCTTGCCGTGGTGACAACAGCAGTCTCCTCTAATTTTAGGCTCTGGCACCTCATCTCCTGAGCATAATAGCGGTCTGGTAACCCTCGATACCGAATGGCTTTCATGAGAAGTGCGGGGTGCGTTACATGCCACCTCGTTCCTTTGCACAGCTGCCATCGTGGTTGAGGTGACCTGAGTATGCATTTAGAGCCACAAATAAATAATATGTCTTCCGTTGCTCCACGCACCCAGAGACACTCTGTATACAACTCTTAGCCATCTGGAATATTGGTAATTAAGACTTCGTAAGACTCCTAAGCCTCATTTATCAAAGCAATATCCAAGATGGCAAAGAATAATGATTAATCAGAGGATTCCTAATTAGATGTTATATTTCAATTTGCAGACTTAAGTAGACATTTTTTTAAACACTGGATGAAAGCCTGAGCCAACTAATTTTCTGTGGCAACAACCTTTACGTAGCTGAGGATTATATAGTAAATGACTATAACTTTGTAAAACTGGTCTTATACTAGCAGCTTTAGAGAGATGGAAAATAATGCTTATTGTGAAGAACAAGTAATGGCGGAGAAGCTGTTGAAAGGTCGCTTTATTAGTTGTAAGGGGTATTTTTTTTTGAACCAGAGCTGTCTAGCAGGGAAAGCTGAGGCAGAAAGCAGCAGGTACAGACATGGAGCGTGTGCTTACTGCTGTTTTCAGCTCAACGGCGGGCCACGGCGGTGGGAGCAGGGGTTCCTTAGGTGGAAAAATTGGTGTTGCTGTCGTTCCAAGGAAAGGGTTAACCAGCTCCCTGTGGAGAGGGAAGGAGCCCGGTCAGCGCCATGTGAACTGTCAGGCCGGAGGAGGAGCAGGGGGAGGACCTCTGGGTGAGGGTGCAGAGGAGTGGGCCCGCCCTGAGGGGGATCCCCGCTCCCAGAAGGAGCCTGGCTGGCAGCCCCACAGCTTCCCTGGAGGAGCTGCACCCACGGAAGCGCTGGCGGCAGCGAGGGACCCCGCTCCCGTCCCCGTGAGTCGCTCAGCCACACTGCGCGGGCTGGGGAAGGCGCTGGTGCTGTGGGGGTTTGGGTGTTGAGGGGCTGGGGTCCCTCCACTGCGCCCCGAGCCGCCACCCAACGGTGGGGCCTGCCCTGTTAGTTGGGGTGGTGACCACTTGCAGGTGAAAAAGTTTTAAAATCACTTTTCACAAAGAGCTAGGGTTGGTCATGCAGCCGCTGTTGCTACCATTGGGTTTTACTAGACTGAAATGTAACATAGAAACAGAGCGTGGACTAAACGTAAGAGGCTGAATTACGCTGTGTTCGTCCCAGTGGTAGGTGAGGACTGGGGCTCTCGCTGGAGCAGGACGTGGCCCTGACCTCCTCAGGTGGAGGGGATCACTGGTGCAGCGCTTCTGAACGCTGTCACGTATTTCAGCTTGTCAGTGAGAAATTTGCTTAATTTTTGATGAAACTGGGGTTTTTTGCACCAGAAATGTAAACACTATTTTTAGGGTTTTAAATTGAGGGTCAGCGGAATGTAAAAATGTGATTGCTGTGTCTGGTTTCCTGATGCTTTCATTTTAAAAGTACAAAATAATTTTTCCTGCCTCGGGCTCAGCATCGTGGTGGCAACCGGTGGAGTTGCATCTAAAGGGCTTGGAATGACTTGCTGGTGGTTGCATCAAGCAAGCGATTGCTTGCCAGTGAAGGTACGATAACCACCTTATTCTTTAGGCTGCCTCTAACCCTGCTTTGGATTACGTGGGGCTGCACGTTCCCCTAATACCTTTTCCAGTTGTTTCTGCTCTGTGTCCTAACAAGCTATCAAACTCTTGCTTGCTAATAGGACATAAGATACATTTGAAGTTGTCGCTGTTCAAGTCATGTGCATTGGTAGTCCTTGCTGGTATAGAAAATAAAAACATTACCTTTCTGAGACAGTACTATTTTTGTTTTAAGATATTACATTATGCATGTCTGAAGTGTAAGATTATTATATGTCTTTATTTCTGTGGCCTTTTATTGTGCCTGACCATATCCTCATGGCTTAATTGCTGCCGTAGTTTTCCACTCTTGTTTTTACGTATGTGTTAACTGTATGTATATAATAGTCCAGGGCAGTCATTTCCCAGATGTACGGGGGGGCTCATTTCTCTGCCTGACGAGGCATCTTGTGATGACTTCTCACCTCTCTCTCTCTCTCTCCCCCCTTTCAGCCTGAATTATGGAGTGTAAACATAGAAAAAGTGGGCATGTAACATAAATAAAAATTACATATTTTTCAAGCAACAGGTCCAAGCCACATTTATTGCGGTTAACTTTGAAGTGATTTCCTGGTCAGCATATTTGCAGTGACCTTCATTCTGATGCCATAATCTCATTTTTCATGCATAACTTGATGGTTTTTCTTAGTCAGATTTTTTTGTGTTTAATCATTCTGCCAAATGATTTTGATGTAGACAATAGGCATATTTAGTGATGAAACATCGGGGTCCGTGACCTTCCCATGCAGCTCCAGTCCAATGTTTTCTCACTGGTGCGCTGCGGAATGCACAGCAGACCAGCTGCATCTGCCAGGGCTTCGTGGTGACCCCGTCAGGTTTAGCAGCACAAACCTGTGCTTTAAAACCACCCACATGTTTATAGTGTTTGGTTTTGCATTTTAAGTTTTCATATTGTTTCTTTTTTATAACTGTATTGACAGTTTGCTCAGCATTCGCAGGCTGTATTCGATATTGCTCATACAGATAGAATAAGTTTGAGAGCTGTAGCAGCCAGAACAGACGAATAATGCTATGGATGTCATTGCATTGACATTTTGTGTGTTTCAGATATCTTCTTATAGCTGCAGATAAGCTTCTTAGATTAGCATTAGGATTGAGTGCCATTTTGGGGTGAAATAGAGATGAGTTTATAATTGCATAGAGCAATCTGGCTGCTGAGTGTCGTGGAACGAAATCCTGACAAAATTGAGAACTTCTCCTCCGCTTTATTGACTTCAGAGAGTGTGGGGTAGGGTGGAATTTCAGTTGGAAACATGGTTTCAGCTTTTTTTGGAATAAGAAATTGTTTCCTTTTCTACATGGAACTACATGAGTCTAGAGACCGCCTCCAGGCAGAAGGTGGAGTTTTAGTCCAAAGTAGGTAGCGTCTAGACTAGGGGGGCACCTCCGAGGTGAAAGGAAAGCCTTTAGAAAATTGACTGGCTGACATGGGCCAGGCTTAACGTTGAATTGTCTGGCGTACGCCGTGCATCTTCCAAAGCATTGTGGCTTACTCTTTCAAAAGTGTACTCTGCTGATGGAAGAATGACAAGCAGCTACTTTTAGACCTCTGAAAAACAAACTTCATGTTTTTGCCCCCAACATAAAGGTTAAAATTTTAATGTTCTATATGTGTCTATCTGTTGACTCAAATATCGTATACTGGAGTGCATTGTATTTCAAATCTAATCACTTCAGTAAGAAGGTGAGGAGACTAAGTGGTGGTGAGGGATTCAAAGTATCTCATCAGGTTTGAGACAGAGAAATTTTCAAAAGGGAGATAATTTGATCTTCTCTCGTTTTGCTCTTGGATTATATAAATATAAATATCCCTATGCACCTTATGGCAACCAGTTAGCCCTGCATTTCAGATGCAGTGCTGTTGAATTTACCTTTGTTTACAAGATGGCTGTACTGCTTTCAAACTGCCATGGATGGTTCCTTAGCTAAGATATGTTGAGGTTTGGTGCCGTGTTTCCTTGGGAATGCTCAGGAAAGACAGATGGCTTTTGTATAAATGAATGAGACGAGTCCTTCGATTGCCAACAGAAACCTGTGTGTCGCATAAACCCCCTTCATTGTCAGGAGGCCCATGAGCACCGGGGCACAGTGCTGGAGGGAGGGTTTGCAGCATTGTGGTGAGATGGCCTTGGAGGATCTAATGAGGAGTAAGAAGCAAAAGCGTACTATGGCATATGGGCATTGAGAAAACACTTTGGCAAACAGCTCTGTTCAGTACTTCACTGCACATATTTTGTCCTTGTTTGTTTTAGTCATCTCTTCATAGCTTAGCTGTTCAGTAGATTAATACAATAGATGTTTGGAGAGGAGTCACTGTTCCTTCAAAAGATGTTGAAAGCAAAATGGTGTTTGGAGGAGTTGCTTTTTTTGTGTGTGTGTGTGCGTGTAAGCAATTTATAACGTCAAAAATAGGGATCAGTCACTAGGGATCTGTCAAAAGGACCATTTTCGGACAAACCTAGTTTTTAGATGCCCAATAAGCCCTGCCCTGCTCCACCCCAACCATGCCAGAGTTCCAGTCAAACCACGTAAATGAAGATTGTTTGCGAATTCTGGAAAAGGAAATTAAATCGAGAGATGCTGTGGTATGCCCTGTGCTATTTGTGTTCTTGTATGTTCAGTCTGTGTTAAGATATCCATTGCTCTGCAATATAAAAAGCTATCAGCAGGTTCCCTTGAGTGTGTACGTACGTGAGCAGTATATTGCTCTAGGTAGCTGAAAGCTCTTCAGGTAGTATGGTGAAAGTTGCCTCTGCTCCTTTGTTGGGGTTTTTTGGGGGGTTGGGGTTTTTTTTCCAGTTAAATCGACTCCAGTGCACATTTGTGGAATATTTTTCAGTAGACATTAGGCTATAGCAGATGATGGTCTTTGTTACCCATTCCTCCTGATAAGTGTCACTAGGATGGAAATCAATGGTTTCCTTTAGCAAACTGGAGTGTTTGAAATCGTAGAGATTTGTCCCGTTGTTTTCTCCTGTGCATTACCAAAGATTTCTTCAAACTTCTCCCCATCCGAGAACACGACAGGCTCCTGTAACTTTAGGGTGTATTAGGGTAGAGAGGATTCAGGCTAAAAATGTCTTTTGGTACTTCTTTGCTTTCTTTCATTTCTAATTCAGGGATCAGAGCTCTCTTAAGAAAGACTCTTGACACACTGGTGTGCTTTTGCTTATTTTGAGCAAACCTGGGCTTTAGTAGGCTGGGCGCTCCCTATCATTTTGACACATTTTTCTAATATACAAAATTGAACCCGCATCTCATAAGTAAGTTTTAGGTTTGCTTAAGCAAATAATTCTTTTTAGTGGGTCACAGCCAGCCAGCCACACGTACGGATTATTTTGTTTTGTTTCCCACAAGAATGGTTTTTTTGGATCTCGGCAGCTCTCTGCCCAGGCAAAACTGGGAAGCTGAGTATTCCTATGACTAGTCTGTCATTTTATGGTTCTTTCCCCAAAATTTATGAATTATGTTTCACTCTCAAATTTTAAGCCAAAAAGGAAGTGGTTGACCTGAAATAAATAAATAAATCCACATTTAAAGTTGAATCTGAGGCTTGAATGACAACAGAATGTTAATAAAAAGATAAAAGTATAATCTGATGCTGGAACATTCAGAAGTTCTCAGAGGTGCCAGGCCTCGCTGAAATTCACCCATAAAATTTATTCAAGACTAAATTCAGTGAAGTACTTGCAGACACTTTCTGAAATACATATTTTCTTTTTTTTATCCAAGGCAGCATCAGGTGAGCCAAAATTCCACTCTTCAGGACTTCAGGCCTCCTTATCTGCCACTGTATGATCCATTATTTACTGTTCTTTCAGGGTGAAACTTTAAAAGGATTTGAATGGAGTTAAATGTCCAACTCCCATTCAGTCATGTGCTTAATCAGATTCTGGGTTTTTTAGATAAAGAAAATCATGTTTCCTTTTTATTCTGCTTACTGACTTCATTGGCAATGCTTGTGTCCTTAAGTAATAGGGTCTAACTGCAGAACCTGTTCCCAGATTAACTTTGTCAAATTTTCATCCATATGCATCTTGTTTTAGGAGGTAGAGATGTTACGTGTTTTTTAAACGGAATCAGGTTTTTTGTGATTTAAGCTGAACATCACAAATAAAAAGGATAACTTCTAGCATTTCACGGGAAATCTTCTGTTGAACTGAATGGAACGAGTTACCAGTGTTACAGGGCTTGGGGATCTGTGAGTTGCTCCATCGTTGTTTGACAAGGAGAGCGGTGGGGCGGCCTCACTGGAAATGACGGCTGTTCCGAACGGAACATCCCTTCCTCCCCGCCTGCAGCCTGGCATCAGAAGGCATCATCAGCCTGGGCTTTGGAAATGCACGGCGGCAGTGCATGCTCACTGCCCAGGTGTTCCTGCTGATTTATTTTTTTTCTTGGATATTTTAATTATGTGTGCAGAAAGGTGACATAATATATAAACTGCTATTTAGCCTGAGAATTCATTCTACTTCTCACTCCCTCTTTATGTCGGTAAGATATATGTTATTTTAATTAAGAGGCTATATATCTTAAGGAGGATCATGCTGAGTTAAGATCTTGGCCCTGAAATATTAGAAAGTAGGGAGAGATGACCTAGGACTGCCCTAGAAGTGTGTGTGTGTTTCTTTGAAATCCTCTCCATCTTCTTAAACCAACCCCACCTAACCTGAAAGAAATGCAATCTCTTCCCATCGCCCCTCCACTGAGCCAGAGCTCCCTACGTGGAGAAGTGGATTCCGCTTCTCTGAGTTTTCTTCTGCAATGAACAGTTGGGTTTTCTCCGTGAAAGGCCGTGTTCAAGGTTAGCTGTTCCAAATCTAGGACTGAACACTATTCCCAGCAAAAATGTTAATGTTTGACAGAGATTCAACTTGATTTACTGGTTGATTTATAGGTTACACCTGCTCTGTCACTCATTCCCAATGAGATTCTAACAATGTGCAAGAACATCACTGAGCTGTTGGGCATATTCCTCTGCTCCCTTGCTTGGTATTGGGGTTTTTTTTGGCAGTGGTGGAGGTGTTGGAGAATGGGGACACAGAAAAGCAAAAGATTTTTGGGAAACAGGAATATGGAATATTCCAAGGTATTTTTGACTCATTCTTGAAACTGGCTATCTGAAGAAAACCACGGTAATTTGTCTTTATTCACTTAGTGTTTTGAGAGTTAAGGCAAAAAACATAAAAGGAATAATTTCAGAAAAGAGTTATTTTGAAAATTTAAATTTGGCTCCTTCTTGACTGTTGACTTCAGAGTCCACAGGATAAAATGGTTTGCAAAGGTTAGTAAAGAAAAAGGGACATTTGCCTTGTGTACGGCTGAGTTCACGTACAAACTAGTGTGCTTATTTTGAAGTGCAATGGAACTTAGAAGTACGGTAGCCCTAAATCTGCAATTCAATTTTGTGTTAAGACTGACAACTTTGAAGTATGAGCTACTCCAAGGGCTGAATTGAATGTAAAATATAGGAAAAATGTCCTTAATTGAGAGATACAATGTAATTCTCTTTCAAACTGAATTGTTTTTCTCTGTCCTTTCAGGGTATAAAGCCAGCAAGCTTTGAGAAAGTTACTGATCCTGAAATTAAGGAGATAATTGGGGAGTGCATTTGCAAAAATAAAGAAGAAAGGTTTGTTTCAAGTAACCCAGTTTTGTATTAAATAATGTGTGTGCAGGGATTTCAAAGCTGTCTGGGGATTTTTGTTCTGGCCTCTTGGTCTCCCCTGTGCAGAAGAAAATGCAGAATGGAAATACAAATATAAATGATTGCCTGCTTTCCTGCCATACAACGTCCAGATAATTGAATAAATGCTGTTGTTGTGTCTCTCAACCTCTCAGCTTCAAAGAATAAGGTCGGAAAGCATTGTTGTGGACATGTGAGCTGGAGTTTTCTAGCACGTTCCGGCAGAGCTGACGTAAAACCTCGTTCAGGAGGTTCTACGTGGAGCAGCGAGTGTGGTGGAGGTTGACCACGAATGTGACATGGTAGCTTCACCCACCACAAGCTGTTATAGCAGATTCCCTTGACGTTAGCCTCTGGATATGGAGACAAATTGTGCCTTCTTTCCAGCTTTGGCTTTGAAACCTAATCTTACACTAGCCTTTCCTAGATGAGTGTGTCTGCCATTCAGTATTTCCCAACTTTCACAAATATTGTTTTTAGTGACCTCAACTGATGACCCAGAGGGAACCTCTTTTTTAGTTCTCTAAGCTCAGATACTCAAGAAGAGTTGAAAAAAGCTGTAAGCTGCATTTCTGTATGTGCTTATCATGCGTGAATGTTGCTGAAGCTTTGTGAAATAGGAAACGTCATTTTTTCAGCAGTCCTTAGTGACACGGGATGTCCTATGTCTTTTTGCTAAGAACACAAATTTGTTACGAAGGATCACCAAACATACTGTAAATGTTTTTGCCTTTAACAGCAGTTTCTTGTCACAAACCTCTTTGAAATTGCTTAAGACTTGCAATATTTGAATATTCTTTATATCCATTGCAGATATGAAATTAAAGATTTATTAAGCCATGCCTTTTTTGCTGAAGATACTGGGGTAAGAGTGGAACTTGCAGAAGAAGACCATGGTAGGAAATCCTCTATTGCCTTAAGACTCTGGGTAGAAGATCCTAAGAAACTGAAAGGAAAACCCAAAGATAATGGAGCCATTGAGTTTACTTTTGATCTGGAGAAGGAAACTCCTGATGATGTTGCACAAGAAATGGTAAAATAAACTTCTCCTGACAAAAATGTATATATACATAAAGTAGTGCATAAATCTCAAAGGACAGCAGGAACGAGTCTGGTAAAGTAACTTTGACTTAACCCATTGCAGGTGTCTAGTTTAAGCAATTTGCATGGATTTTAGAATGAATGCTGCAAGACAGGGGTAAACAGGGAAGAACTAATAACTGAAAAATATTGTTTACCAAGTGTGAAACCAGATGCATGAAATGGCACTTCAAATAGCTTAGGGACCATCGAGGTCTCTTCTACTTGTATATTTTGAAAACTCTTTTGCCAGTTTCTGTTAGCTGTTGAATGTCTTAAATTTGTTTGGAATCTGTTTAGTTTCAGACAGCCGCTTGAAATAAATTAGGAGAGTTCCAAAGTTCAATCACAAAATATTCCGCACTGAATTCTTCAAAACACTTCTTTCCATCTTTTCTGTCAGTGGTACTTAGGAGGAACCTAGATGAGGAAAGTCTGTGGTCATCCCCTCTGTCAGCAAACATAAATAGGAAACTAGTTTCAAGGCCACTGCACGGAGTTAGGAATAAGCTTTGGATTTTTTAACAGCTAGATTTAACTTGGTGAATCTCTGTTTCTTCATAACTTACGGGGTTTTGTTAGAAGAACTGGTTTGTGTTCCAGTTTCACTGTACAGTCCTTGAACTCGTATTTAATGATGTCTTTACTGCAGTTGTTTAGGTTTTCTGTGTCAGGGAGACATAGAATCAGCAAGCACCGAGTCAAGGGTCTGAATTTTCTTGTGCTTGCAGAAATGTTCCTGTTGTAATCTAAATCCCAAGGGATCCCATTTAATGGCATTGTCGTCACCACTCCTGTTCCACTTAGGAGGCACTCATTTTGATAACATTGCCTTACTACGCTTGGACTCTTCACCAAATTTTGTGGGAGAAATTCAGGCTTCTCCGTCTTGTCGTTAGTTTGCAGCAGATCCAATGTTTTTTTGAGGAATGTGTTGTTACAGAACTCATTTAATTTAAAAGTTGCTCTGGTACAGTTACTTCTTGTTATATTTTGCATTTGAATATTTATGGCAATATTTGGAATTTTGATAGTTCTGTAGGTTACTTGGCCCATAGTTGTGATTTTTTGTTTTGAAGAGGAAATAATTCTCGTAAAAGTATATTTAAAAGGATCACTCCCAAACTACTGTGATACTATACTCTTTCCTGAATAATTTTAAAACCTATCTTTTACTATTACGTTAACAGTTATGTGAGTGACTGCATATGAAACGCTTTTGAACTTGAGGCTTTTGGGGGCAAAGGGAGACATTTATTCCTAAATGTCTTTTTCTAGCCTTTATTGTGAATTGTGAACACCAAAGCCGTGTGCTTTCATCAATTTGTGTTGCTTTATGTGTTGTGGAAGAGAAGAATGCAGGAGACCTTTTGCGTACAGGGAGTTATTGATGGTTATGGATGGGGTTTCAGTAGTCAGGCGTCCCAGCCTGTCCAAATGGTGTGGGCAAAGGAACTTGAAACGTTCTGGTGGGTTTGCAGCCTGAAGTTACCTTGCACAACCAGTGGGTGCTGTAAAATAGCATGTCTTCATTAAACTTTAACCGGTCTCCATATAGAGACGTAGGAATAAGAATTGTTTAGAAAAACTGTTAATGTGGCAGGTTTTCAGTGCCTTCCCATTAAGCTTCGTCACGAAGAATTTGCTGAGCGTGTTAGTACCATACAAGGTTCTCTGGACCTGTGTGGTGGTTCTCCCTTCTGTTGTTGCCGTTTGCTGGATCATCGGTTCAGGAACGTCAGTAAGGTCCGAGGGCATAGGCAGTGGAAAATACCCATACCCATCTGCAGCTGTGTTTTAAGCTGCTTTGCACCTATTCATTTTAAACAGCAAAAATCTAAGCTGTAAAACCTCTCTTGTGTTTGGGCAAGAGCGAAGAAGGAAAAGCTTTAGATTTCTTCCATGCATATAAGTGCTTCCAAATCTGTAGAATATGCACGTTAGGAATGTAGGGAGAGCAGAGAAATCTCTGGTAGGTCATTATTAAACTAAATTTCATATCCTATGCTGTAGGAGATTATGCAAACAAATGGCACAAAAATGAATTTCCATTTTCTG
Source organism: Balearica regulorum gibbericeps (assembly GCF_011004875.1). NCBI lineage: Eukaryota > Metazoa > Chordata > Aves > Gruiformes > Gruidae > Balearica > Balearica regulorum. The sequence goes on from NC_046193.1 coordinate 520,342, forward strand.
TTGAGCAGTTGAATTCTGAGAAAGCCTGGTCCCCTTTTCAGTCAAATGTGAACAGCCTGCATTTGACTCAATGATAGGCTTTTTCTTTATAAAAGTCAATCAGCACGAACTGACTTCACCATTTCAGAGGAGTTCATTTGAGACAAAATTCTGTTAACATCTTTTCCTTCATGAATTGCTGTGATATCAAGCACAGCAATTTGGGTATACTGGAAAGGTTAAGGCAATAAATTCTGATTTAGGGATAGTACAGTTTATTCCAGTTGCGTTGTTCAAAGAGCATTTTTCAAAGGTGGGTTTTGCATCTTTTGACTATTTTGTTAGTCTTCCCAAAGGGGAAAAAGACCCAACCAAACAACGAAAAAGACCCAACCAAACAACAAAAAAAATCTATCTGCAGTTAAACTTGCTCTCTTCTCAATGGATGTTAACTGGTGAATAAAGTGACCCAATATATATTCAGATCTTAGAAATTGCATATTGTTGTTTTAAATTGTGTTTGGGATAGAAGTTTTATTCAAAAAAAAACCCAAACCCATCCAAATTTTGAGTTCCTGTTCTTGTGAGGAATAAATATGTAATTCATGTTACATCAAACTGATGTTTTCTCTGTTAGGAAGAGATTCGAGTAGTACGCGTGTGTGCATACACATCCGTACACACATAATCTTGCTAAGTTTGTGCCTCCTCTGTAGATTGACTCTGGATTTTTTCATGAAAATGATCTCAAGATAGTTGCGAAGTCAATACGTGACAGAGTAGCATTAATACTATGGAGAAGAGAGAGAATTTGGCCTAGGATGCAGTCAGAGGAACGGCGGGACTCCGAATGTCTGGAGAAGTTGAAGACGCCGCATGCACAGCAGGTCCAGGTCACCTACCTTTCTCACACTGGTCACCATGTCCTGTCGGAGTCGGAGGAGCCAGAGGCAGACCAGCATCCCTTTCAGCAAAACCTGCCCACCAGCGTCACGTCTGTTGCGTGTAAGTCTCGCCTTGGCTTTGTACGCATGTGGTAATGAACGTCCTCGGGTAAAAATCAACAATGATCTGAGCTCGGGGGGGAGATGAGCTGCTCTGCGTGGTTTTGCACAGTAGCTCAAAGAACACGAGCATCTCAGACAGATGCGTAACAGTTTTGAAAGAAAAAAAGTTGCAAGAAAAACTCTATTATGTAGAGATGGCTCCTTGTTCCGTAGCCATAAATGCAGAAAACATATTTGTCAGTAGGAAAGCAAGGAGACCTGCTGCTAGACACAAGAAATACATATTTTCTGGGTCAAGTGGTGGGATCAACACCAAGTTTGTGTGAAACACAATTTCAGAGCCTGCAGAAGTTGAATTGGCACCAAACTGGTCAGAGTGACTTGGTGGCTTTTTCAAATGGTGTTGGCAATGTGGAGATGTTTATCCACAAGCATACCTTGCTCAAACCAGAGCTCTGCAGTTTCTTGTGTTTTCTGAGTTACTCTTGATGGCTTGTGTGAAGTTTGTTGTGAACTTGTGCTAAGGTCTACAGCAGAAAAAAAAAATAATCTCTGAAGGTTACACAATGTAATTAAAGATTTCCCTGTTTTGTCGGAAGTATCAGCTGTGTTTTGGTCATGCAAGCTGGGAGCACCAGACCTGATGGGTTGATGCTGTAATTATTATCCAGGTCCTTAATCATGATGCGAGGGCTCTCCCTGTTCCTCAAGGCTCTCTGTTTTGTCCTGAGCTTGTGGGCATGAAGCAAGGGGATGGTTTGATCTTGTTATGGCAGGTCAGAGTAGGTAGTTGCTCTCATTCATCCAAGCTGATGATCTGCCAACTCTCCACATTCAGCTGGGGGCTGGCTCAAGGGTGATCACTGGGCTATTTCAAGACAGGTGGATTTACAGCTCCCGTTTTAATTCCAAGCACTGTCTTTGGTCTATCTCTGAATAAGGAACTATCTGGCTTTGCTTGCGGAGCTTTTTGTTTCTTTCTTTTATTTCTGAGCATCAGATGTAGCTCCAGCAAACAGCACGGCATGAGGAAGTAGTGGTTTTATTTACCTAAAGTAACTTGTTCCTGTCTCTGTCCCCTAAAATCAACCTCTTCTACCAAGTCAAGCTCTGGTATTGAAATCTTAATTTATATATACTTTTAAACATCTTGAAGGAAACGTTGCCACATATTTTTAGCTTGGAAGAATTGAAATTTTATGAGAGTTATTTTCTATCCAGTTTTTCTGGTAAAATCTGATGTACGTATTTTGCTACTAAACTATTATCATAATGTTTGTTTTATTGTTCTGGACTTTTATGTAACCATATTTAAATTAAAGATGCATTATCTTTAGCAAAGAGACAGCTGCTGCTTTAATTCAGGTATTGTATAAATTGCTATACAGAGGTCTGCTTTGAATACGAAAATAACCAAGCATCCCTCTACAAGAAAACAAACCTTTAACAAGATATGAGAAATGACTATATTTGCATAACTCTCAGAATATTGCAGGATTCACAAAGCTTTTTTTCTGAAGCTAAATTGATCTCATTTCATTTTTTTGCATCATGCACTTATTTCATGCTATCTAATTCCTTTGAGAAACACCATAATTACGACTCTTTTTGTTTCCAATGGTACAATGAGGCTACTTGTGCCTCCCATGGTTCTGTTGGACATGAGTTGGCAGAATCTTGTACTAAATATAAACCCCCCCAGTTTATTTCCTACTCCTCCTCAACAATTCAGTCAGATGTCTTTGAACGTTTTCTTGATGATGTGAGGCCTAAGACCTCTATATTCTACCAATTCATATAATAATCTGAGGTCAAATGTAAAAATGTAAATTAATAACTTCATGTGTGCAAATGCAAATTGTTCTATAAAAATCTGACACTGACTCACAGCTTTTACTTCAGCACTCTACCATCATACACTTTTTTTTTCCTTTGAGGTCTTGAATAATTGTTTGTAATAAAATGGAAGTGTGTATGCGGCAGAAATCCCTGCTGCCTTAGAGTAGGGCCATGTTGAATCTTTTTAGAAATGAGTTGAATAAATAGAGGGGAGTTTAATTTTTTTGGGGGGGGAACCCACAAAAAAAAAAACCAAAAAACCCCACCAACAAACAGTTGGGAGAATAGTTTGTGAATACTGAGGAAAAATGTCATCTCTGCTATTGAAAAATATTTTTTCATTTAAAAGCTAAATAAGTAAAACCTTATTTATAATATGGAAGAACAGAGAACATAGGAAGTGTCAGAAAAAGAAATAGCGTTTAAACTTAGCTGTAATTCAAGCCATTTTTTGTAACTGTGTTAGTTTTCTTTTAGTTTTGAGTTTTAAATCTCTGTTACAAGCTATTTGTCTTTTGGATACTTGTAGCTGTGGTCTTGATTGTTTCATTACATTTCTCAAACAAAGAAAACAGTAGCTTATGCTAAAGAGGAACTGGGCACCTGTACTTTACAGGCTTCAAAAATGATGAAATGACATTATAAAATCAGTAATACTCAATGGTATGGTTAAAAGATTTATTTCCGTTGGACAAAAGATACGATGCTTGCCCAGTACCCATAACCGTGTAGTTCTGCAGGTTAGCTGGGCAAACACTCTGCATGAGAAACTCTGACAGAGCTCTGAATTGTACTCCTAAATCACTGCAAACCTGCAAATTATTTTGTTATCTGTTCTTTGTCTTGAGGTATGGCTATATACTCAAGTAGGGTATGATTTGCTGAACTAGTAAAGCGTACAGTAGAAAGAATTTTGTAATTTTCAGTGCTACTAATAAAAAAAGGTGTTAAAGCCAGTGCATCCCAGGGAGATCTAACTCCAAAAGAGCCCATGATCTGCTACGAATATTACAGTTGGGGTTTCCTTTCCTTTCATCCTGCAAAATCTATAAACGTCTGCAGTTCTTAATGTCAACCTTATGCCCTTTAAAGGAAATATCAATGTGCCTAAAATATCATCGTGCACAGAAATCCACGGGGATGGTTTTTGGCTTAAGAGAAGCAGTATGTGCCTTTAGTAGAAAATAACATTTGTGTTGTATAATTTATTTATATAACGGAAAGGGCTAGGGTAGTAAAAATGCTAATTACGTAAACTAGTGTTGACCTTGCTCTAAAAATCATTACTTGAATGTTTGGAATTGTTGAGCTTTTAATAAAAAATACTGTTCTTTCAGCTGACAGCACATTTGACAGTGGCCAGGGGTCCACTGTTTATTCAGACTCCCAAAGCAGCCAGCAAAGCGTCATCTACTCGTCTCTGCCAGACCCGGCACCTCCGGCTATCCAACGGGTGTACAGCCCCCCTCTGAGCGAGAGCCAGGCTGTGCCCCATAGCCTTCAGCAGCTGGGGCACTACCAGCAGCCCTCCGGAGTAAGTCCAAACCTTTTTGAAATAGTTTTGTATCCTAGATCATGCTTAATGGCTCGTTTATACTCTTGTTTTCAGGAGGCGCAGATTCCAGGGCTTGCTTTATATATTCCTCACTCAGCCCTGCTGATGGTGACTTGCTTAGTGTAATACCTTCCAGTTGATCTGAAATGTGCGCCTAGTAGATGCTGTATGTCTAGCTAGATTTGCCATTCTGAAGAAATGCTTCGCTGGCAGCTGTCATAGTTTCCATAAAAAAGCTTATCACCAATCCATTGTTGCTGTGAACTACATTAGTAGCTTTGCAATGATTAATTTTAAACTCATGCACATATTTGCGAACTGCTTTGTTGGGTTTTGCTCACTGTCAGCATAGCCACACGTTATTGTTCCTTCATTTGTTCAAGAGCCTCTTGGGTCTGATGTTTCTTCCAGTTGTGACAAAGGTCAAACATCCAGTCACTGCCTTTCTGGGTTCGGATTTGATCTTGCACAGAGACGGTGACGTACAGCCATTACTGAGGCTCCAAAACCAGGTGCTGGTAGCCCAGTCAGACGTTCACGCTTGCTCCCATTTTCATGCCGTTATGACCTTGACCAAAAGCAATTAATGGAACTAGTGGTGCAAGAACAAACACATGCGAGTGAACATAAATCTTCAGGCGCTTCCAGGGCGAGGCACACCACAAGCACGTCGTGTCCTTCAGAAGCTGTGGCAGCACCGTGCTCCAGTTCCAGCCTGTGCCTGTTACACACGGCAGGCAGTGCTCGCACCACTTTTCGCTGCCACAGCGACCCCATCGTGGCTTTGACTCTAGATGCAACCCAAGGACCGGGAGAGGAGAACTTGTATCTGCAGACCAGCGAAGAGGAAGCAGGCGCATCGCCTCTGGTGGCACCAGGGACCTCTGTGCACGCTATGGAGCTGATAGCTTCTCGGCAGCCTCCTCAGACATGCCTACCCTGTTCTTTTCAGTCTGGCCAAGATCAAACCGTGTCAGAAGTCTCGATGCCTGTTGAAAGAGCTCGCTTTCCAGGTAGCCAACTCCCAGAGAACTTGGTGTCTCAACCACGTCCCCAGATCAGCGGGCCATGTGGCAGAAGTTTAGACCTGCCCCTGTTATGTGAATCTTTACAATATGAAATTAGCCAAAAGACCGGTTCTTCTCCTGTGAGATCTGCAAGAGTTGCAGGAAACCTTCTGCATCCTCCTCCGGCGGAGAAGCCGGTGTGCCTGGACAGCCCCAGCCCTGTTGGAAGGTTTGTGCTGGCAAAACACCGCTGGCGCAGAGCACATCAGTGGCTGCAGCTGCCCCAAGCAGTGGAAGCAACCTGCCTAGTAAAAATGACAGTAATGATGTGGTAGGTTAATTTTTTTTGTTTCGTCCTATTTGACTTAAGAGAAGGAAAAATAAAATCCAGGACCAATGGTGTTTTCCTGCTTGATCCAGATTTACCCTACATACATGGGAAGTGCATCATTTTCCCTGGTTTTACCTTACATTTTCCAGAATGCCTGCAAGAAGTTATGAACTGTATTTTGTGAATGTTTTGAAACCTGACTCTGATTATGTGAAGGAAAATAATTCAGCCTTGGCATCCGTAGCCAGGTCCCTCCGCTGTGGAAACCACCTTTCCTACGTGTGCACGGCTGCTGGGATGCGTCCTTCCTCTTGGTTCACCTGAAGCACTGCCTTCCCGGCTCTAAATATAACACTCCAAAGGCACATCTTGGCGCAGATTTTTTTTATTATTAAATTGAGCTGTGCAGCATAGTCTTTTAGAGCAGACTCATTCTTTCCATTGATAGGTTTCAGTAATTTTACCCTAAGTGCATTACTTTTTTCATGATTGAGGGCTTGAAAAGATAATAACCTTTATTCATGAGTAAAATATTTCTCATAGCTTTTTATTTTTGGATGGGGTTTCCATATTTTTTTTCTGCCTGCAACAACTTATGTGGAAAGTTCCAAGCATTGAAAATCTCAGCAAACACAGGAAATAAAAGTCTGAGTCAAAACCTTCCATTTTCCAGGAAAAAAATATAAAATCATTGTATTTATCTGGGAGATTATTTACCAAGATAACAAGCACATAACTGGAGCTGTAGTAGATGGTTTTTTTAGGTTTATGAGCCTGTCTGACATACTGTTTGTTTTTAATTTATCTGCTTTGAGCTGAAGTTCTGGAGAACTGCTGCTGTTGCAAACCTTATCTGAATTTATTTTCTTTTTTTTTGTTGTTTTCACTTCCACTGTGGTTTTGATTTGTTTGTCATTTCTCTATTCATTTTCTTGTCATCCATTTCAAGTAAATTACCTGCTTTTTTGGAAGATAAAGTTTGTTTATGAAATCACAAAAATCTTTCTGAAGATGAATTTCTGTTTCACCCAGTTAAGGGTTTGCTGTTGGTAGATCCTCAGTCACTCTGTGTGTGTGCTTTCGCTGGTTTTACTGGTCTGCATGCTTGCTTCCAGAGAGCAATGCAATGCAGTTTGGTTGTCTTATTTGGAATCTGCCGATGTTTTTAGATGAAATAATTTCCATTCCTTGCAGATAACTTTTCATGCTTTTTCCCCCCTCTGTTTTGAACCAAGCAGACTGTTCACTTGCAGTTGCGTTCCTGATGAACAGTTGTAGTGACTCTTCCCGTGAGGGTTGCTCTTCTCTAAAGCAGTGCTCTCCCTCCTGCAGCCTGGCCTCCCCGCGGTTCAGGCTGCGCCCGCGGTGGTGTCCCAGCGGCCCCAGCACTACCAGGAGCCAGCGATGCCGTTCCCCGTCGTCCAGCCCACCACCGTCGCCTCGCTACCGCTGGGGCAGCCGCAGCCGGGGCTGGCTGGTCAGCAGGTGAGAGCTTGGCTTTTCTCCTCCCGTTCCTTACCCGTGCTCTGCTCCAGCCCGTACCTGCTGGAGAGGCTGAGGGATGGGGCAAAGGGCATCAGCTTTAAGGGTGAGGAGAGTAACGGGCTTGGGGACAGTGCTTGGGGACAGTCATCGCATGATACCTTGGAACGTCTCGATGTAGGTTAAGATTGCTCTTCTGTTGTGGCTGAGCAGCGTCACCTTGAAACCTTGCACTGATTTCAGTGTACTGTCTTGGTCCTTAAAAACTGAATAGTTTTTGATTCATTTTGCATTGTTATTATTTGGCACCTCCTTTCTGAAAGGTTAGAAAGAGACTCCGTTGCCTGGTGTCAATTGTCTTTGACTCCTCAGTGATGCTGATTTTTGAGTTGTGCATGCGTGTTAAATATAGCTCAGTATAGGCATCCAGCCAGTAGCTTTATCTTCCAAGAGAAGAGTCTGTCCTCCAAATTGTCTCCACATAATAATTCTTTGTGAATTTTGAATTACCAAATTCCCCCCCCAATTACTCCGAGGTATTTACAAAACACCTCTCGGGCAGCTCCTGGTGCAGAGGTGGCGGCAGGCTGAGGGATGCAGTCATACGTGGTAATTCCTGGCTCGTTTTTGTGGTCCACCAAAAGCTTGGCTTCCTTCAGTAGAAACTGTTGACGGGGCTGAGGAGTGTCTCTATACTTTGACTGGCATGTGCCATACCTCTCCAGACCTTTTTAGTTATCAACATTTATCTCACAGGTTGCTTTTTTTTTTTAACGTGCCCTATTCTTCTGAAAGCATCAGCATAGGAACAATGTCACTTGGTCTCCTCAAAAAACATGCTTATGTGAAGTTTCGTCATATATCAGGATTTTTTCTAATGGGCAGTGATATTCTCACAGTTTTCTCAGCCAAAAATTTTACACTTCTGCAAATTCAGGACCTCACCAGTTACGCAGATCTCTCCAGGGGCCTCTGGAGCTTTATGCTGACAGTTCAAAATCTGTTGTTTATTTTCCCCCCATGAGTAAACGCTGGTTTGCAATAGGATATTTGCCCAATTTGCTCAATTCTTTTGCATGCCCTTTCCTCACAGCACTGCTGTCTCTTGAAATAATTCGATCCCTGATAGTAAAAGGATTTAATAACTAGCGTGTCTTTTTTTTTTTTTCCTAATCTTGCCAGGAAGCCCAATAAAAGACTGACTTTTTACAGTATTATGATGACAGAAATAGGTAAAGTGATGAAGTTTTCTGTGCAGAACTTCCCAGAGCACCTGTGTGCCTCAGAGGCAGAAGCAGGTCTGGTGTTCCCAGCATCTCCAGGCCCGATGCTGTGAGCACGGAGATCTGCAGTCTTTTGGAGATGAACGGTAGGGCAGGTCAACAGAAGGGTGAGGAAATTCATCTGCCTAACAGAATGAAATGTATTGATCTTGTATGAATATACACTGATGGCTCAGACACATGGGATCAATGTTGCATCTCCTCTCTCTGTTTTTTTTCCTTTCTGTTTTTTTTTCTTTTTTCCCAATGTGGGTATCTGTGCATTTATAAAGTTACGGTTGTAATGAGGCAAAGTTAGCGTAATTCATTTGGATATTTTCCCCTCCCTGTCCCTCATCCAATTCAGAAGCATTTTGTAAAACACAAGTTGAATTTGAAATGGGGACTTCAGGAAGCTACATGGTTCCATGAGCTCAATTTTTCTGCTTTTAATGCAGAAAACCCCACCGTCTCGAGGTGAAGGTGGGTTGGACAGCATGTGTCAGCGTGCTCAATCCCCCATTACCTGTGGGCAGCCTGCCTGAGCTGCAGATGAACCCAGCCAGGGATGCTGCGGTACCTGCACTGGCTCCGGGTGCTGGCAAGGCACTTCGCTCCAGCCTGGCACCGTGCGCACGTGCTTGTTCTGCTCCTCGGGTCGGGTCTGGCCAGAGTTTCCCGTGTTGCAGAGCTCGTTCTGTGGGGTGAGCAGGGTCCCCAGACGCTGACGTGGGCTCTGTCTCGGCTGCTTTGCTCTGTCTCCTCACCAGGGCCAGCTCCTGCCGAGCCTCCCGTCAGCACCGCCATTCCCTCGAGTTTGGGATTTTGAGTGCATAAACACCCCTGCTCTCCCAAAACCTGGAATGGCAGAAACTGCCATACAGAGCCACCTCATAGGGTTTTTTTTTCTTTAATGTGGCAAGCTGAATACTCAGGACTAATAAACACTGCAGGGGGTGAGCCGGTGCTGTGCAGAGTTGTTCAGTGCCGCCTCCAGCACGTCCCGCGCTGCCTGCAGCGTTGGGTGCGTCCAGCCCCACGCACGATACCAGTCACCAAATGCTCTTTCGTTCACTGATCCTTGTATTGGAGGCTTACCAGTCGTTGTTGCGTTTTAGCTCTTTAAGGGTGGATGGCATCTTGCTTCCTTGATACATCTTCTACAGTTTTATTGTATTAATACCTAAAAACTCAGGTTGAAGAATTCTGCTACTACAAAAGTGCAGAGCAAAACATGACGATACTGATTTATGGTGGAAGCGGCAAAGGAGAAAGGTTATAACGCTTGGCTGCCCATTTTACAGTTACATGGTGTTGGGCTCTGTGCGCTGCAGAGCCCGTGTGAAGCGATCATCCTGTGGTCCAGAGTAGGTCAGTCCAGTGCCAACTCGGTGCCTCGCTGCCCTGCACAGAAGACTTTTCTAAGTACTTTCAACATTAATTAGGGGAGCTGAAGAAGGAGATACTGGTAGTGTGGAAAATGTGGAAGTTTTACTGCTTATTTTCAGCTTCAGTGCAGCTTTTTATTTCTGTTCTGTATGAAATCTGGCAAGCCAGTGGAGCACCATTTTCCCTGGAAGGGTAAAACTGCTTTTTTGGCTGCCACGTTGTTACTACGGCACCTCAGAAATAACTGGGATCCAGGTTTTACTGTAATTATTGTGCTTTATTCATGTCTCAGATAATAAGCGCTATGTTTTTCAATGCCTGCTACATTATGTAGTCTGCTTTTGAATGCCAAGATTAGCTGTGTATAATCTGCATAGTAGGAATCTTTGCAGTTAGTAGGTGGGGATTTTATAGGGCCAACTAGAACAATCTCTGGGATTTAAAGAGTCTGAGTCATTACAGATAACCTTTCCAAGACAGTTAGAACTTGTCTTTTCAGGTAATGTATCTTGCATTTAAGTGTGCTTTAAACACAGGCTCCCGTACAGTGTTTAAATGAGGATCGCCCTTCTCTTCTATAAACCACCCCTGCTCCGAGCGGCAGTTCTGTTCCGCTTGCACAGCTTGAACTTGCGAGAGACACGGATGACTGTGTCCAGTGAACCGCTTCTTTCGTAATATACAGGCTACGTAACCTTTTTTATTGTTACTCTTTTCTTTCCTAGCAGCCACCCATGTCACAGCAAGCTTCTCTGCAGCAGGTGCTTGCCAGCCAGCCGGTCTGCCCGATCCAGCCCGCGCCCCATCTCTTGCCCCCGTACCAGCCGCAGAGCTCCCCGGTGGCAGCCAGCAGCACACCGCTGAAACCCCTTCAGATTTCTACCGTGCCACAGCTTCCCCCGGTGGCCCCTTCCCAGGTAACAGCTTTGAAAACTACCCCTGAATACATCCCTTTGAGTAAAGCTTTCCAGCTAATAATTAACACGGTTTTCAGTTTTGATGTGGCTATTTTGACTGCATGACAATTTAATTGGTCAATAAGAATATAGCTTTTTCCTAATTCCTGTATTTTTCTTTACTATTTGTTTTTGTCTGATGAAGCAAAAATCATCTTTGTGAACAATCCTGTGTCATGCCTAGAGAATCCAATTAATGGCAGTTACAAAATTGCAATAACTGCTTTTTTTGTTTGTTTGTTGTTTGGTTTTTTTTGCACCTTCCCCTCTGGCACACTCTCTTCCCCATCCCAGGCTTAAGAGCATGAGAAGTTGCCCTTTTTTTTTTTTCTCTTTCTGAGCTCCCCACATCACCATGTTCCCCATCGCCCGCCCCCCTCCCTAGCCCTCAGCCCTGTCTCTGGTTTTGGCAGCAGGGACAGACCCTTGCCTTGGCCTGGCAGGGTTTGCTCGTGCTCTTAGTGCATTTGCTAGTGACCGCCACCGTGATGTGAAGCGGCTTGCGCCAAAGAGAAGCAGCAAGCAGCTTCCACGATGACAGGGTAGTTACGGTCTGCTACGTCACGGGGAAGTTTTGATTGTAAAAACCCTTTTTCGGGATCTTCCGTGCTGCCTGGGTTGCAGCCAACCTGTTTAAAGACAAGGGTTTTAAATTGTCTTACTGAATTTTGCATGAAAGAGTTTTTGCATTTTGCCTGGTCTGATTCCTTTTCATTGCTGATAAAATGAAAGCAGCTTTTGATTAGTATGTTTCTTGAAGGCTTCAAGCTAGTGTTAGAAAGAGTTTTAAGCTTCTAAGGTATAAAAACATGTCCCCCGAAATGGATTATTTTTTTTTAATGATTTAAGCATAAATCAGTTTTTATTACTGTTTATAAACCTCAGGAAATGAATGGAAGTGATTAACAAACAGACATAATTATCATCATGGCACGGGTGATTTTTACGTACTTGTATGGCAAATGAAACTGCTTTGTACCGTCAGTGAAAGCACTTGCAATTTATGTGATATTATATTTTTTTCAGATTCCTCAGTTTCCTGTCATTCCTGCAATTACTCCTCTGGCAGGACTTGACAGCCTTCCTCCAAACCTCTCTGATATACCTGCTGCAAACGTGCCCCCCATACCTGCTCCTTCTCAGTATTTTGCTCCAGCCGTGATTTTACCCAGCCTCCCCATGAACCCCGCTCTGCCTATGGCACCGAACTCCCCCGCCCTCCCCATGCAGGCAGTCAACCTTCCTCATACGACCGTGGCTTCTTTGGTCTTACCCTGCCAAACAATAGTGCCAAATATGTCAGCCGCGACGATACCGTTGCTTGCTGTGGCTCCGCCGGGAGTGCCGGCGCTGCCACCGCATCCCGGGGTGCCCCAGCTGCCCCAGCAGCAGATGTACCAGACCGCCTTCCAGCAGATCATTCAGAGCGAAGCGCCCTCTCCCCATCACGCGCAGAGCACGCCAGCAGTGTCCCAGCCGCAGCAACCGCCACCTCCTCAGGCGCTTCAGCCGAGCGTAATCCATCCTTCAGACCAGACTTTGCCTGCGCCCGGGGCTGGTCACCAGGTAATCCGCCGGGCGTGGGCAGTGTCGATGCTGGACCGTAGGGTGGTTACTGAATGCAGACGATCCCGGGGGCTCGCTCCGGTGCAAACACGTGCCAGGGAGGTCTTTTTCCTTGCTCTTAAGGTGTTTTGTTAGCTTCTTGACCTCAATCCTGGAGGTGGTTGCTGGTGAAGCAGGTGAGGTCTCAGTCCAGGGAGAGGGGACTATGAAGGCGTAAGAAATACTCAAACGGGCTTTGGAAAATGAGCAGACAAGAACACCTTTGAATTGCCTCTTCCTTCTCCCGCCCCAAACACGAAACGTGTGAGCTGTCATTCCCCTGTGGCAGGAGAACAGTCAGAGCCGTGCCAGCAGCTGCGCAGCCCCACGGCCACCTTTGCACGATGCATAGGCTGGTGCATGCTCCTGGCAAAACACGGGCGAGCTGGCAGGAGTGAGAGAGTTGTTTTGATGTAGAACTGCTTTAAAACAGTAAAGGGGAAAACGGCCATTCGATAACAACTCCAGAAAACCGCATGGAAGAGGTCTGTCACGCAAGAGTGACGACCCCTTTCCCCCTTAAAAGGAACGAAGTGTAAATTGGAGCTTCCGCTGTTGGCACCGTTTACAAGGGAACTGGATCAGGACTTGTTGACAGAGTCTGTAAATATTTCTATTGCCACATCTGTGATATGACAACATGAAATGCAGTCTGACCCAAGCAGGAGGGAGCACTAAATCTGTTAATAATAGCATTCTTGAAAATCTGTGTTCTACTACATCGCTTTGCCATAACATATTGATTAAAATTCATAACATCCCATTTCAACCTGCCATATCGTGGCATCTTCAAAGTAGTAGTACATCATTTTTAAGTTTCTCTCTTCAGCCGTATATTTGGTACGGAAATACTGTTTGTGACCAACACAACAACACAGAGCCTGAGACAGTTGCCGCTGAGCTCGTTAGCCGTAGTGTTTCCAATGGCTTTAGAGGGAATTGAATCAGGGCCCTTACGCACAGCAAGCGTAGCACGCACCAAAACTGGGAACTGATACTCCCAGACCGCCCCGACACAGACATTATCTATGGAATATGCATGGCAGAATTGCACAGTAGTTTTTTTAGGATAAAAAATAACTATTAGAAACAAAATGGACAAGTCCAGAGGAATATTCAAAAATACATTGTTCTGTGTTTTAAAGTACTTTTAATGGGGAGGTATTTCTGTAAATAAAGGCTTTCCAATGCAGCGCTGTTTTGGCAGTTGATGTTTAGCACCTCTGAGTTTTGCCCAGGTAAATTATACATTCAAACATTTTGTGAATTATTCTAGTTATGCAAGACTTAAAAAAAAAAAAGTCACTGTTCTTCTGCAATGTACACCACAGTTGCTATTCTAACAACCTCCACTTAGGCAGTCGCGTAACTGTTGTGTGTTGCGAAGCAGATCACGTCTTTATTTTCATCCATGTTAAAACCTAGAATAATAATTTTGGCTCCTATCCAGAATCTGCAGAGAGCATGCAGTAATGAAATCATGTGGCCTAGTTCTCATCTGAGTCTTGATATTTTTTAAAAAAATATATTCTCCAAATAGTCTAAATCTCTATGTGATGATACTTCAAAAAAGTAAAAATTAGGCAGAGTTTCGCCTAGTACAAAAAAGCCTTTTTTCTTCCATATTTTCCTTTCTTTCCTTTTTCCTCTTCCCACAAGCTCAGTCCCCTTGGAAAAATACACGATGTACCTAAAAGGAGAATGTTCTGTTCCTAAATGTACAACTCAACAGAACTGTTACACAGAATAACAGCATAGTCTCTAAGGTAGTTGGCGGCTAATCGCATCCGTCCAGTTCCCACAACATGCTTACACACGCGAGTTATTTTAATGCGCTGAAGAAATCCACTGAGATAAATGAAACTCCTTTGGCACGCGTGGCACAAGGAAGCCTTGGCAGGACTGGGGCCTTGGTGCTCAGCCTGTCCAGAGTTACGTTGTGTCTTAAATGTTTAACCCAAATGGAAAACAATGTATTCCGTAAGACCCTGGTATATATTCAGTAAAAAAGAGTTATTGTGTGGTCTGTACCAGCTGCTGGTTCTACATCTATGTAGCAGATTTTTAGATTATTATTTAGATTATGGGTAGAGTATATTTTCTCTCTGCATGGACATTGTGGTAGGCTCATGGAAAGCAGAGCAAACTATTCAGGACAATGAATTAATAATCTAAGATTTTGATTTCTTAGCAAAATATGACTTTGTTTCTACAAATTAAATAGCGCCTACAAATTAAATAGAGCAATATGTTATCATCATTGCATAGGAAGGGTCCTTAGATTTCTATTTGGTCATTTCAAAGCACGTTTAAACTCTTCAGGAGTTACCTTTCCAAGCAGAGACCACACAAGTACAGTCTCACTGCAGAATTACCATCCTTTCTCTGAGAACTCCGGTGGCTTTAGTACCCTGCGCTCTGAGCAGAGCTTTGTTTTAATAGCTGTCTGTTGCATTACAGCAGATGACTGGACACATGCAGTACGCTTTGGAAGCTGGAGCCCAGGTGCCCGTGCTGCCGGTGCAACCTTCGATAGTCATGTCACCGCCTTTGCAGTTGCAGCCTGAACTGTTGCCTCCCCGCGTCGCTCCAGAAGGCATTTCCCAGATTCATGGCAGCCTTGCTACGGCGAGTCCGCCTGTCCCCATAGATCACTGTCTGCCTCTCCAGCCTTCTGGTCTGCTGCAGCTTCAGCCCGAGCTCCCCCAGCCGCTGGGTCAGCAGCTCCCAGCTCCCTGCTCAGCTCGCCAGGCAGTCGCGGAGACATCTCAAGAGGTAGAGCCGTTTCCTCTGAAGTAACTCACCAGCTTCACCCTTAACCTTCTTTCTTACTCCTCTGTGAAATAATGGGCTTATTTCCCAAGGGAGATTATCCCCGCTCACCGTACAGAGCCGCTCATCTGAGATGCTAGCAACTCTGGGTCAGCAAAAAATTGGCTGTTTCAAATGAAGCTGGAAACTGCATGTTGTACCTTACGAAATGTCTCCCTGAAGTAGCGAGGCAGCGGCACTAAGTACCTCTGGCCATAGCTGGGCACGCACAGAGCTAGAACTGACTTTAAGTGCTGTGGGTCAGTAAGAAGCTGTTCTGTAGAGTTTCATCCATGTTTTGTCCAGTCTTGTTTTAAATGTCTCAAGCACTTGTGCAACCAACCATCATTTGTCTTCAGAAACTATTTCATAATCTGACTCTTCACGATGTAAAAGCTCTTCATGCACCTCAGCTTGAGCCTTATTCTCATTTCATTCGGCGTTGTATCCTCCTGTATTGCCTGAATTCTAGTCTAGCCCCGGGATTTTTGTTTCTTCAGATATCCGTAGGCGTTCCTAATTCTCAGTGGTCATATAAGCAAGATACATTGTATTGTTGTTCTTTATAAAACTGTCAGCTCCTCCTCTCTGCTATTTTGACTTTTCTTTCCACTCCTGTAACTGTTTAACCTTCAGTCTTGACAGAATGTCACAGAACATTTCCTTCCCTTCAACTCTTCAATAGATCTCCATAAGCAAAGCAAAACAAAGGTTTTGGCATTCGGTAGGTCTAATTTGTTCTCCGCTTCTGAATGGAAATGTCCCTCAGCAATTCTGCTTTCAGAATTCTTCCTCTGGAGGCTCTCTGTTCTGAGCTACCTTTCGTCCCAAAGTAACAGTTTCCATTTTTTCAAACTAAATCTCTTGTTTTAACCCATGCTTTCATGCACTCGTCACATGCCTTGCCCACACAATGCAGCCTATGAATTTCCGGAGAGGTACAGCTTCGCCCCGGAAGACGTTCAGCAAGGATGCTGCTAACGCTGAACTAGATTCTAGTTCCCCGTTTTGCCTGTCCTTCTCGTGGCAGGCTGAGTCCTGCGTACCCCTCGCTCAGGGCGTTTCTCCTCCTGCTGCCTTTTCTCTGTACGTGCAGCTCGCGTCGGGTTTGATGCTGAAGCTGCAGCCTTCCATCAGAGTCCGTCCCGTTAGAGACTCTGGACATGTGAACCCCCCCACGTTGTTGTTGTGCAGTGTGATTTGGGGGATACAAGTTGTCCTAGGTTACCTGAGAAATCTGTGCTCCTGAGGCACTTGTCTGTCCTGTCGCTGCATCATGTCCCTAGGAACATTTCACCACTGTTTTGCTCACTTCATTCTCACTTCTCATCGGTAAGAAACCAAGCCCGTATCATAGAACGGTCAAATTGATCAACGTGCTCCCCATGCTGATGTTATGACATATATTGCTAAGGTTTTCGTGGGTGTCAGAGGAGTTTCATGTCTGTATATATTTGAAATGCTGTGCTTTGTTGCTACTCTGCCGTCGCACTTTTTTCTCTTACCTTTCTTTAAACGTGTGGCAGCGCTCACATCCAAACCGATCTGGACTGATCAGGCAAATGAGATTTTCTAAGGCACTTCACCAAAATTTAGATACATTATGTCTGTGTTCTCACTGTTCATTAATTTTGCGGTTTTACAGAAACCGCGGTCCAGCTTGGCATGGCATACGTGGGGTGTTACCAGCAACGCCTGGGGTCGACTGGTTAACCGCTAAGCTTTCAACTCCAGTCTACCAGCTGCTTTGGTATTAAGGTGTAGCGATGACACTCAAGGGGCTTGTTTCTAGCTGCGTGTCTATAGAAGGATTTTATAGACATCTGTTTGTAAATATGTATAAATATATATACACAATTATATATATTTATGAAAATATATTTGGGGTGCGTGTGTATACATATACAGTTATATACGTGCACTGGTGTGTGTGTGTCTCTGTACGTACATGGTAAGTGTGTTGCAGTAGGGCGAGTAGCATCGTCATCACGAATTTGGTGAAAACAGGTCTACCGATGCGAAAGTCACGCTGTCGATGTCTGTCCTAGCGTTGCAGCCTTGAGGGAAGCCTTCAGGGAAAATTTCTGTTGTGTAGAGAGCGAGGTGATGTGGTGTAAATTATGAGTTCTCATCTTTCATTTGTAAGTTCCCCGGAAATATTCACAATAAGCCAAATACAATGAAAATACTTCACGTATTTCAGGAAACCGTACAAAGCAATGAAGCAAATGAGCTTATGCTTTATATCCATGCAAAAATAAAATTAGGTGCTGATGTGGATTTGATCTGCAATCGAGTTTTTCTGTTGTGGTGAGAACTGTTTTGTTTCTATCACCACCTCTTCTGCTTTAGGGGCAGCAGAAGGGCAACAGCAGATCAGAGCTCTGCCTTCAAAGGTGGTCATGCACAGATGCTGATGCTTTGGACAGAAGTAAAGTTGGGAGGGTAAAGTGGGACGTTTATTTTTTTCCAAGTTCCTAGAATTGGTTAAACAGAATGGTTTAGGATTGCTGGTGTCTCAACAGCAAAACCTTTCTTAAAGGTGTTTTTCATCTGCCAATACAATGCATTTACTTAAATGACTTTTTCTTGCATTTTAGGAGCAGGCAATACAGGACAAACTTCAAACTCTGTCACAGAGCTGTGAAAGGTATCATTATCATCTCTTTGCCGTAAGAAATGTTTTCTTTCTGGAGGCTGGTTTTCCTCTTTCCCTTTACACGGCCGGACCGAACGCCTGGTCTTTGCCTCGGCCGCGAGAGGAGCAGCAGGAGCTGGCCAGGAGGAGATGGGAGGGAGAAAGCTGCCCACGTTCTGCGTGCGGTGGGCCCGTTTGGGCTCCTCCAGCTCTTTTAATTCTTTAGTTTGGGTGCTGCATCCTAGCTTTCATTTCTCTTTTTGTGAAGATAACTGAAGTGGTACAGCCCCTGGTTTTGATGCTGTTGAATCTGCATAAAAATGTGCTGGGCTGGTGTAATTGGGATGCAGTTTATTCCCTCTTTGGGAACAAACTGGGTATGCCTGTGTCACCTCTGTAATGATCTTTCCCCAGGTACGTTATGGGGAACGGTGTATCGGTGAGAGTTGTGTGCTGAGCCACTCAAAGGCACCGTTAGAGCAATGTTAGAACAGGCAGCCAAAGCCCGTTCTGTGGTTTTGCAGTACGCGAGGTCACGCTCGAGCCTAGCAATGCTAATGATAGAAGTAATGGTAAATAACCCCCAGAGCCAGCTCAGCACTCCCCAGAAACAAAAGCAAACTTCGTAGAATCACAGTCGTAGCATGGTTCGATTTCTGCCAGCCCTCATCTGCCCGTCTCTGTACTCAGAAGGGGAAGTGGGAAGGTCTGGAGGAAGCAGTGAGGACGAGCCCGGGGGAGGAAGGCTCGCTGCTGGACTGGAGAGGGCCCCAATGGAGGCAGTGGCTGCTGTGGGGGCGGCAGGACCCCCCTCCCCAGGGACCTGCTGCTCTCCTGCGACAGCTCCTGCTTCGGCACCAGCAGCAAGGCAGATTTTTCAGTGTTTGGATATGGATAAGGTAGATACGAGCAGTGTGAGTTCGCGACCAGCTGAGCACCTTGCCGACTGCAGGAGCCAGCACCAACTTTGTCCTTATTGACTATAAAGCTTTGGGGGTAGGATTTTAGTGAGCCTTTTCTATTTTCCTGAATAGACAAGTTGAGTTAAGTTTATGAACTTTGAAGACACCTCTCTCTTACCCTTTTTATTCTACCCCACCAAAAAAGCTAGCCTGACACAAGTCAATGCAACCCTGCAATCTTAAAATGGAACCTTTTTTCCCCAAGAATTTGCTGCTTTTAAATACTGCATGGAAAGTGAAATCGAATTTTTCATGACTATAGGTTAGTTCTGGCTATAAATAAGTTGGTTTATTGTCAAAAGGCACATCAAATTTTTAGTCATCTTTTGAATTCTAATTTGCCGTTCCAGAATTGTTTGACAAGCTGAGTGTTGTGGCTGCAGCAGCACGGGGGCTGTGTCAGCACGCGTCTCGCAGTCGTGGAGGGAGGTCTCTCTTTTCCAGGTCTATAGGTAACTTAGCGCTGGAGCTGGGTTGTGTTTCTGTAGAGTGGAGGGTAATGGCACGTGAATTAAATGGCTGGCAGTTGCCACAAGGATACGATCTACAGTCTATCCTATGCGCAAAATCTCTTTGCTTTCCTAAGGTATGAGTCACACGTACAAGGTAGCTGCAAAGGGAGTTGAAATCAGCTGTTCTGTCCAACTAGTGCAGATCAAGAAGTAAAAGCCTTAAATTTAAGAAAGGCATCCGTACGTTAGACTTATTTTTTTTTTTTTTAATGCCTGTATGGCTAAACGAACACAGGGATAAATTGTCCAGGAAGGTTATGAAATCTCACGGAGGTTTGTAAGACCAATTTACACAAACCTCTGTGAGGACTGGTTTAGATGGAGCTGATCATACCTTGGGGTAATAAACAGGCCAGATGGCCTTACAAGGTTCCTTCCTGACATGGTTTTTATGAACCTCTGAAAATTTCCTGCAAATTACTTGCATGTTGACATTTTCCGTACATGCACTATTACAATAAGGTTGTTAGCAGCTACTGTTTTGGCTGCTAAAAATAATATACTGTTGCTAGCTGGTCATCTGGGATATTGTGGGATAAAACCTTCTTTCTGACCCTTGAGAACTACAGAGAGAGGAGAGGCAGGCAGTCTGTTCGGGGATGCTGTACCGACTCCTCACTCTCTTCCTTCATCTCCGACAAGCGTGATCTGCCCGTTCAGACCTTCTGCTGTGAGTGCAGAGGGGCAGGAGCGGGGAGAGCTGGCCCTTGGAAAGACAGGAACTTGTGCAGTGCAGAGATGAACTGTAAGGGTCCCTCAAGTGAAGGGGCTGGGGCGATGTGGTGGTATATTAAGTGATATATTTCCCTGTGGTATTGGCAGAGTGCAGATCTGGACTTTATTTTCTTTTTTTTTTGCAGTCTCTGTTGTTGTGTATCTTAGCTATGCATAACTCCATCGTGTGTGGCAGTGGTTTTATTTTGGTTTTTACTTTGTTTTTTCTTTTTTTCCTCTTATGAAGCTACATGAGTCCAGATGTTGCTTCGGGTAAAGAGATGAGTGACAGCTTTGAAGGAGCAATAGGAAGTGGAAAACAAGAAGGAAAGTCTTCAAAGAAACATAAGAAATCTACACGCGCTCGTTCGCGCCAGGAGAAGTCCAGCAGACCCAAACTGACCATATTAAATGCAAGTACAACCTCTTTGAGGGTAACTTCAGGATTCCTTTGGCTTTGCCAGAAATAACAGGCGTTAATCTTTGCCTGCAGGTTTGTAACACGGGCGATAAGATGGTGGAGTGCCAGCTGGAAACACACAATCACAAAATGGTGACTTTTAAGTTTGATTTGGATGGTGACGCACCAGAGGAAATCGCTACTTACATGGTAAGACGTGGTGATGTGGTTGCCTGCAGACTCTTAATGCACCAAGTGGCTTCAGCCAACTTATTCTCCTGTGTGCTTGTTGACCGAGCTGTCTGGTAGCTGTGGAACGGGGCATTAACCAAAATGGTACTGTTTTCCTCTTTATTTTGATGTGGCCTTATAGGTAGAGAATGAATTCATACTGCAGAGTGAAAAAGAGACGTTTATTGAACAAATGAAAGATATTATTGATAAAGCAGAAGATATGCTCAGTGAAGATACAGAAGGAGAGCGAAGTTCTGATCAGGGAACGAGTCCCCAACAAGATACCGATAGACTGGAAATGAATGAGGTAAGAAATGTTAAATAAAGATTTCTAGTTTGATTCCTTTTTTTTTAACAGCCACTTACTGTAAATTAGTTTTACATCCTGTGTTAAAAAAAGAAAAAAAGTAGGTTTTTAGCTGGAAAAATAATGCTTTTACTCCATTAAGGTTTACAATATGAGTCCTCCTTGGAGCAATGCTTCTCTTCATTGATGCGAGACAGCTAGTTCTTCTATTATTTTCTTTTTCTTTTTTTAACAGGAGAAGCGGCAGTCTCAAATGAAGACACCCGTGTATCAACAGAATGGTAAATGTGCCTCTGAATACAAACTTAATCTCAAGCTTTAAGGCAGTCCTGAGTTTATGCAGAAGTTTGCTAGATTCAGGCAGAAATCTCCAGTAACTGGTGGCTGGAAATATAGCTAGAAATATGGATATAAGCCTGGTCCCTGCTGTTAGCAACCGGGAAGATTGCAGGGCTGACCTGGATGTTAAAGTGCAGAAACTGGGAATGCTCCAAACTGGACTTTCTGCTCAAAAGATCTGGTTTATTTTTTGCCTGTAAATATCATAGAATTTTCTCAGGACACATTTTTTAACATAACTTTCTTTAGTAGAAATAGAAATGTTACAAAGTGTGCATAGTTCTGGTTTGCCATTTATATATGCCAGGCTTTGAGATAAGATGTGGAAGGAAATACTAACTAGAAAACTTCCAACATGGAGAAGTTAAACTGGATAAACTCTACAAAACTAACAAATTTTTTTATTGTGGGAAAACTGTCCACAGTGCTGTTTAATAGAATTTTCATGTATGTAACTATTACCCTTCTAAAAGTATGAACACTTGAAAATAAATTTTGAAATAAATTTTTAAAATATGTGGCAGAATCGGGAGGCATCATTGTCTCCCTTCCAGGAGGGATGAAAATCAAATTAGGAGCCATTGATTTAATCTTGGCTAATACTGCAGAGGATCTGATTTTCTTTCTAAATATGGAAATTAAGACTAGGTTTTGACAGATGATCTGGAATGAACGGAAACTACTGTGTTTACTTTATATTTCCTTTTCATCTCTAGTTTTGCATACTGGAAAAAGGTGGTTTATTATATGTCCCGTTGTGGAAAACCCTGCTACTGATGCACCAGAGTTTTCTCCGCCGGTCCCTCAGAGTACACAGCAGGCTGAAGGGCCAGGTATTTACAAACTTACCACGTCATCTTCTCTGAAGCTGCTGCGTCGTATCTCTTCTGTTCTCACCTGACTTAGTTGTGGTTGCTTCATTTCATTTAGTTGGAGGATGAAAATGATGAATTTTCTTAAGTCGTGCATTTTAAGTGTGTTGCTGATATTGAACCAAATTGGGAATGTTTATTTGAGTGTCAGGACCGTCTCAGTATTTTAACTTTGCCTTAAGCTGTAAGGTAGCTGAAGCTCTAGTCACTGCTCTTTTCATAAATAGTGTCTTTTCAGTGAAATGTTTTTGCATGATGTGTAATTTTAGGTTCTAATTTGAGTTGTGTAACAGTTATTTTCTGACGGGAGGCACTAATGGGTTACAGCTAGATGTGGTTATCGCTGCAGCTAACCAGGAAGCTTTGCAGTGACTTTCGTTCTGTGCGGCTCATGCAGAAGTTAACCTGATGTTTGCGTGCTTTCTAGACCTGGAGCAGTCGGATGATCAGCAAGTGAGCTCGGCGGTGACGGATCTGCCCGGTGTATTACCTGGTCAGCAGCTTCCCCTGCAAGCAGGTGTATGTGACAGTCCCATGGGAGCCTCTCCGTCCCTGGCGCAAGTTCCTGCCACAGCATCGTCTGCCGGCTTGCTGAGCCAGGCAGAGTTCTCAGCTCCGACGCTCCCAGGATCCGCTCCAAATATCCTAGAGCAGGCGGCTGCTAACGGAGGTCAGCTGGAGTATTCTCCGCTGAAGGCAGCGATACCCACTCAGCCGGGCACTCCTGCCCCCCGTGCCGCCTTGCTGGAGGAGCCTTCCGATGCTGTCCTTGCTCCTCAGCACCTGCAGCCGCAGGCCGACGAGGGCACGTGCATCCCTGACGTGGAGATAGCGTGCTGCAGCGTCGGGCCGCACAAGTCAGTCCCGGCAGCTCCTGCGAAGGCGGCAGAGCTCTGCCCGCTCCCCGTGCTCCCGGACGCTGTCGTTTTGGAGCGGCAGCCTGCGGCGCAGGTCCCTCATCTGCCGGAGGCCAGCCAGCCCGGCGTGGTGCCGCACTCCTTCGTGAGCCAGGCGTTCCCCGCAACCGCTGCCTCTGATCCTCTTGGTCTGGCAGGGTCTCAGCTGCAAAGCCCTACTCAGGTGCCAGCGGCCGCACCGCAGCAGCACGCCGTGCTGTCCCAGGCGCAGCCCCTAGCCTGTGCCGGCATGGGGATCGGCCTGCTGCAACAGCAGCCGTCTGGCACTGCCGAGTCCGACGGAGAGGGGCCGCCCAGGGTGGACTTCGTTGACAACACAATAAAAAGCCTCGACGAGAAATTGCGCAATTTGCTTTACCAGGAATACGTTCCTACTTCTTCTGCATCGGCAGGGACTCCAGACACCTCTGTCCCATTAGAACAGGGCGACAGCGAATTGAGCTTGCCGCCTTTTCCCGAAGATTACGTTCCCGCGTTGGATTTGAGAGAACCTGGCCGTAACGTTGCAGACACCGGGCAGGAGGTGAAAGCTGCTGCCGAGGCCCGGTCGGTGCCACTCGTACCGTCGGAGATGTCCCCCTACCCAGCACCGGTTAGTCCAGCAATGGCTCTGCCCCTTATAGCCCCAAATCCAGCTGTCAGGGAGGGCACCAGAGCAGAGCTCAGACCCAGCAAGCCTGTGGCAGGACACGTATAGAGCTCTTGCTTCTCAAACGTTTTACATTTTTGCTCCCGGGTTCTGTTCCCTGCTTTCCAGTGTGAAAGTTCTCTTAAATTCTTACTTTGTCAGGTGCATTCTGACTCATTTTACATCCATGCTTGTTAGTCAAAGCCAGATTTTTCCTTTGGGTTTAAAAGTGGTATAATATCTTAACTTGTTCTCCTCCACTTGTATCCTGTTTCTAAAGGAGGCAGAAATGTGATAATTGTTTTGTAGTTTAAGAATGTAAAACACACGAGGGGTATAGTCATTCAAGTTCTGATGAAGACAGTCATGCTTCCATAGGAATTTTTTTTTAATTAATGGCAGTGATTATAATGCCCGCCTTCCAAGTCAGTCTGAATAAAATAAACACTTCTGGAGCCTTTGCTAAGCTCCATAGGTAGAAGCTTGCTCTGATTCCAGTAATGATTTCTTTTGTCTTCCCCTGAACTTGGCAGAGCGAGACTTCCCTGGGAAGCGTCTAAGGAAAGCTGGAGCAGGTGCTCTGGGACATTATTTACACAGTGTCTCGACTGTGCACCTGCATTGCGTTCTTTCCAATCAAATCCTGAGTTTATGAAATTCAACAGATTTGCAGCGCTTTCTGCTAGAAGATCAGTGTATATCTTACATGAAAAGTAGCATTTCTGGAGATAATTACATCAGCACAGGCAAGGATGAGGCTGTCCTGTGTAGAGTCAGCTGCATGAACTGTATCAACTGCTGGAAAGATGGGAAAGACGGCTGCACTTGAGTAACTCTTTAGAGCTTATTGTTTATAATGATAAATGACTTTCTGCAGCAGATAAAATTCTCTCTCCATGAAAGATGTTATGTCTCTCCAGTAATTTGAATTTGTCCTATTAAAATCTGCACCAATAAGAAAAGAGAGACATAGAATCTCTGCAGACAGACATACAGATGAAGAATGTATAGTCTGGCTGGAAAAGCAAACCAGAACAAAACCCCAAACTGATATATATATTTTTTTTTTTTTTTCAGTGCCTGGTTTTTAGTAACTGAGGCTGCAGTTCCCTCTGTGACGCTGCCACTGCTTTTTTATTTTTTCTTCCAAGGGAAAAAAAAAAAATGGAGGAGTTGAAGGAAAAGCTAGAAGGCACCTCCGCAGATGCTATAAAATAGTTTAATGTTCCGCAATAGTGAGAGGGAAGGAGAACGCATTGCCTTTCTGCTTTGTGCATGAGACTGAAATTCTTTTTCTTTTTCCCCAAAGTTCGAGAAGTTGGAGGTTACCGGTGTCAGTGCTCATTCCTCGGAAGCAGGAGGTGGGTCAGCAGGCAGAAAAGGTAATGTTCCTGGCAGTGATGCATCCGTAGCACGTGGTCCTCTTCTCCGGTGTCCCCTGGCTGCTCACCCTTCTGGTTACCTGCAGAGCACTGCCCAGCACCGGCCATTTCTCATCGCTTTTGTAACGTAACTAATAGAAAACATCTCGCTTCTGTCAAGCTTCCTAGAAAGAAACTGCCTCACAGGCGGATTTACTTTAAACCATAAATATGTAATACATGTCTGTGGCGTAGGTATAGGGCATTCGCATGGAAGGCTACGTTCCCAATAATAAATTTCCAGTGCCCTTAAAAAGTCCAAACACAAAGTCCCTTGGATTTCCTGGGGCAAATAAAAAAACGTGTGAGTAAAAATAACATGGTTGAGGGTGGCCACTCTGGGGGGAAGCCTGTAAGATTTTCAAGGGAGTCCCGCAGAGAGCTAATAAAGAATACTCTTCTTTAGGTACTTGTAGATAAAACGGCACTTTCTATAATAATGTAGTAGGAGCCATAGTAACAAACCAGGTGTTTATCATGCTCCATTTACCTGTCTTGCAAGTTGTCCTGGTTCTGGCAAGGATAGAGTTAATTTGTCCTGGCTCCTTGGGAAATTAACTCTATCCTTGCCAGAACCAGGACACAAGTCAAGGGAAGTTTTAAGGGCTGAGGAACCCAAAACTCCTCCTGCTGTCATGGGTAGGGTTGGGAGGGCTTATAATATATATATTTTTTTGAGATCGTCATGGCAAAGCTGGCTGCGAGGTTTGTGCAACCACGTAGATCGTTCTTGTCGTGGTGGACGCAGATCGTCTGCTGGTTTTAGGTCAGCATGAGGGGAAAACTCTGGGTAGCCTGCGTTCGTCTGTCTGGCGACGGACAAAGAAGAGAGTATGCAAGTGGAATGTAGCACTGCGTAGTAAAATTAATGTATCTTGGATACCATCAGGCAGTGATGTATTTCACCATGTCAGAACTATGAAGTGACAGATTTTGGCCTTCTGTTCGCTCTCTGTGATGTGCCATAAGAAAGCAGCTTTCTGAAAAGCTTGCAGTTTTTGGTTTAACTTCAGAACAGGTCTCCAGGTTGCAAAATAATCACGTCTTGATTACTGCCGCTAGTATTTTGCTCCTTGCCTGCTTCTGGGGTCCGAGTGGCCATCCTGTGAGAATTCCCACTTTCACCAATGTGCGTTTAACTTCATTTCAGGCACTTTTCATTGTTGGTGTCAGTACGTGTCAAATGAAAGGCGTGACATACCACTCCGTCTGCGGTCAACTGCAGCGTTTTGTACGCATGCATGGCCGAGGGCAGTTACTTTTTCAAGACATCAAGAACACCTTAGGAATGCAGGCCCAATGTACCATGCAGATTTCATTCTTCTTCCTGTTTTCTCCTTAAAAATTTTCAACTGACTAATGAAATTCCACACTCCTATTATTATTTCCCAAATAAATTCCCCAAATCAACAGATTGAAGAGAGTGCCTACCTGTGGATATTTTATATCCTCATCAATATTGCCTCCTGCATTATAGATCCTGTATTACAAAGATTGGGTATTTAAATTACTCTTCAGTGCTACACTTTATCACACTTCAGTTTATCGCAATAAACACGTTGGCTTTCATTAACTACAGCATTCCAGACATGAATATATTTTTTTTTTCCAACTTGTAAAACAGGTTCAGCTGCAAGCATCACTTCAGCTCCTGCTGCTACAACAAAAGGCCTCCTTCAGGTAACCAGAAACTAGGAGCAGTTTTAGGCTTGATTGTTACAGTGACTTTTAAAATTAATCTCCGTTATTTTCTCCAGGTTGCACCTACATCACCAAGCATAACTAAACAGATGGAAACTTCTAAAAGGAGCGAGAAGGCAAAGACTGTGACTTCGTCTGCACACACGGATAATGTAACACAGATATCTACAGCAGATGGGGTGATAAATAACCTTCAAAGGGATGACTCTCTAGACTCTGGTTCCTATGGAAAACAGGCTGAAGCTCATGATAGCGGCACACCAGCCAAAACTATTGGCAGGTTTTCAGTAATCAGCACGCAAGACGAATTAACTTTAACAGCACCACACTGCTTAAGGTTCTCTGCACCCCCAGACGTCTATTTGGATGAGCTGCCTTCCAGCCCTGATCTGAAGACAGCTGTCCGACGGGTGCAGACGGCATCTTCTGTCGATGTCCTCTGCGACCAGGGTTCGAGCGATTCTGCTGATGAGCCTTTCCATCGGCAGTCGGCTGCGGCTGCCCAACTGTCCCCCCCGAGCAGTAGCGCAGCCACTGACTTAATTAAAAAAGCAGCTGCTTTCCTGCAAAGATCTGGCAAGACTAGCTCGCTGGGCCTTGAGTCACCTAACGGGCAAGGAGCTAAAATTCCTACCATCAACATAACGTCTTTCCACTCGCAGTCATCCTACATGAGCAGCGACAACGACTCGGAATTTGAAGACGCAGATATGAAGAAAGAATTGCAGAACCTGAGAGAAAAGTACGTCAGGTTTGCAAACAATGCTAGGAAAGCTTGTGTTAACGTACCTAGGCAGCACCTAGGTATGAGCAAATATGTGGTTTCCGTGGCTGTAACGAGTAAACTGGTTCTGGGCAAATTAGGCATAGCTAGGACCTTCCCCTAAATGCCATACTGCACCCTTTTACACATCACTTCCTTTGTCAATGCCATTTAGAAGAATAATTCAATAATAATTTCTTTAAACCCCAAAACATTTCTGCTGCGATGTCATTTCCTCACTGAAAAGCTATGTTGATACGGTAGCAAACAATAGTGCTTGCGATGTACATGATTGTAGGTTCCCATGTGGACGCTATTTAAGGCAGCATAAAAATAGTCTGGATGCCTGTGTAGACGGCTGCCGCGGTGCCTCTTCGTGCCCTTCTCTGCGAGGGTGATTTAGATGATCAGGTCTACAGACCCTTCGCTATTCCCAGACTCCCTTCTACAGCAGATAACCCAGTATCTGTTAGGCAGGTGAGACCCTCGCTTCGCCTCCCATCGCATCTCCCGTCAAGGCATCGGTCCAGTCTTGGCGGGAGGCTGGGTGAGCCTCGCAAGAGTCTGTCCTGCTGCCGGTCCTGAGAGCTCGTGTCTTTAAATGTGAACGTTTGCCGCCTTTCCTGGCAGGTGATGGGTAAAAACTAGCATTAGATGCTAGTGTAACCAAAATGTTAAGCTTTATCTTAAGGCATACTGGTTTTACTGAATACAGATGATGCATCTTTTTGAAACTAGAGTAGAACTTTTTTAGAACTACAGTAATATAAACCCTTTAAACTGACTTTGAAATCTGCATTATAAATAAGGTAATGATTCATGGGCTAATGGCATTTTTATGGGAAGCACTTTTGGTTTTCTTCATGTCGAACTCCTTCAAACTGATGTACGTGCCTTGAAAGTCAATTTTTTTGAAGCCACTGGTTTGAAGAGAGAAATTCTGGAATAGTTTGGGGTTTCCGTCAGATTTCATATCAAAATCAGTTTTTTTTACTGAGGATTTTGAAAATCTTTTTAGCTGTCTAGGATATTTGAGAAGTCAGTCACCACATTTGCCAGGTAGATTGTTATAACTTCACATACTTTTGGATGAGCAGTTGGTTGTTTTATAGTTGAGGACTGTTTTGTTTCTTTTCTTATAACTAATTATGCTGTCAAGATGTGGTGCTTTATCAAATACGTTGCTAGCAGAGTTCTTTATTTTTTTATGTTTAGGCATATGAAAGAAATTGCTGAACTTCAGACTCAGCAGAAAAATGAGATAGAGGCACTGTATATTCGGTTAGGAAAACCCCTTCCTCCCAACCTGGGGTTCCTTCACTCAGCCCCACCAAGCGGCCGTCGCCGAAGAACCAGCAAAAATAAATTGAAAGGTGGAAAACTATTAAACCCTCTGGTCCAGCAGCTCAGGAGTGGAACATCAAGCACAAGTAGGTACACTAGGTTGCTTTCCATACGCCTGTTGTTTGTGTCAGTTGTGGTTCTGCGGTGTAATTGCTCGGACTGCGGGAAAGGCACTGAATTGTTATTGTTTTTAATGCTATGAGTCAAGTTTGCATGCTACAAACTGTTTTTGAAGTGAGCTTCCTTTGGGACAGGGTTATTACAGCTGCCCAGTGCTGAACTGTACATACCTTCTCTGCATCAGTTACAGTGCTTGGCAGAGGAACAATATTCCACTTTAATTTGGAATACAGCCTGGTGACATTTCTCATCCTTTCCCCAAATGCAATTTATTGATGTTTGTGTTCACTTCTTAGGTGCTATTACCCTCTATTGATTATGTGCTGTGTCTTGTTGCTGTTGTTTATTTTTTCCTACAAGACACCATATAAATAAGATTGGATTGCATTTGCTCCCCCAAAGGATGGGAGGTAAAAACAGTTATAAAACTGAGGGATGCTTTGCTCCTGAAGTAGTTTGAGAGTTTTCAAACAGTAGCGCAGTCTTAGAATCATAAAATTATAGAATTGTTTCGGTTGGAAAAGACCTTTAAGATCATCGAGTCCAACCATTAACCTAGCTCTGCCAAGCCCACCACCAAACTGTGTCCCCAAGCACCACGTCTACATGTGTTTTAAATCCTTCCAGGGGTGGTGACTCCACCACTTCCCTGGGCAGCCTGTTCCAGTGGTTGATAACCCTTTTGGTGAAGAAATTTTTCATAATCTCCAATCTAAACCTCCCCTGGCACAACTTGAGGCCATTTCCTCTTGTCCTATTGCTTGTTACTTGGGAGAAGAGACTGACACCCACAAGTCTTGAGTCATTATCTGTTTGAAAAAGTATGAAGATATAATTCAACTGGGAAAGGTTGATATACTCCAGCACCTATTTCTTCAGCAAAACGTAGAATAGAATATGGATAATTTTTCTTCAAATTAGTTCATGCCGTTATTTAGAGGAGCAGCAGCACTTCCGGCATTAACCCTTTGTTTCAAGCCTGGTAGCTCTTGTTTTCAGAGTCATTGCATCATAGGTCTGCTTCGAATTTCATTGCATTGATCTTAATTATAGACAGAGTGTTTTGGAGGTTTTTGCTTTTAATTAAGGATTTCAACTGAGATAGGAAAAGTAAAGATATTCAGAGGCAAGATGTTCTGCGATCCATCTTGAATCTCAGAATTCTTGCCTCCAGGAACTGAAGCAACGTTCAATGCTTTACACCCCCTTGGCTGACACCCAGGGTTTTTACTTCCTTTCCTTGCGATGAGATACTCCATGTCTGTCGTCCTTGGTCCATTCATTTTCCGGTTTGTTCTGGGGTTCTCTCTAGCCATTTTGCCCTCTGTCTATTCACGAAACCCCCATCCATCTCCACTCGTGCATCTTGGCTCGTATCAGTGTGCTACCCTAATCCAAAGAATGTAAGCTTATTTCTGCATAGAATGTCCCAAGTCTTTTTTTTTTTTTTTTTTGTCCTTGTCACCCTCAGGGAACAGAAATCTGCTCAGACTGCTACTTTGGTGCTTTCCTTCGTGCATTTCTTCTGTGGTTTTTTCCAGTTTTTTGAGGCACTGCGTAAAGTTCCCATTATCTTTGAGAATCTGTATTCACTCCTGAGTTTTCTCATCCCTGACTGTGTAGATTCCTCATTTTTTGGCCTTCCTAGGTCCTCTCTCAGGGATCAAGGGCAGGCGGTTTCTAATATGGTAACTGACTTAATTGTCATTTACACTGTCAGATGCTTTTGCTGATAAATCTATGTAAGAAATGATTGCAAAGGTGTTCTGGTGGTGAAGCCTCTTTACCTGAGATATCCATGAGGACAGATACATAGATACAGATTTATATATATACAGACATGTATCTATCTACATATAGATAGCTATAAATAAAAAGTTCCTCATGTCTCTGCAGCAGCTTCTTATTTCTCTCCATTTGCTTGCTTTCACCTTTCATGTTTGAGAGCAAACCTCCACGTTCTGCTCAGTTGTTCTGCACGTTCATCCTCCCACTCAGGCACTTGCGCAGCTCTCGCTTTGTTTCAGCAGCGCTCCTTGCGAGGTCCCAACTCCGGCCTATCTGAAAAATGCAAAAAACCCTCCTGTAAAAATCAAACCTGCTCCATAAGCTTCTTGGAGAAAGCGGCTCAGTGATAGCACGCGTAGATTATTTTCCGGTGCAGGCTATCCGTAAAGTCTGTGCTTCAGAATGGTAAACTGCTGTTCCTCCTGGTGGCAAGGCGTTATTTTTAGGCAGGGGTTTTTATTCAGTGCTTTCCTAGTATTGGCCATTGCATGTATTTTGTTTGTTTGCTCTTCCAGGTAATCTTTCAGACTCTAAAGACTCACCCCACAAAGAAACCACTAAAACTCAGCCTGGCTCTCCGGAAGCAGCAGCAGTCACTTCCCCGGCACCGGCTGCCTTTGGGAAGGCTGTTCAGACACAGCAGCCCTGCTCCGTCAAAGCCTCTTTGTCTTCTGACATCTGCTCCGGCTTAGGCCCCGAAGGAGGTGACGTGAACGCGAGCTCTGGCCAAGGTGATTTTTTTCATACCAGCTGTTCGGCTTGTCTTCCAGCACATGCTAAAATTAGTTCGCTTCCCTTATGCTTGAACTTTTTAGGAGTGGATTTCACTTCTAGTGATATAGGCACATGAACCTTTGGCAATCCAAATTACTGGCTTATCTTTAAAAAGATCGTTGCAGTATTGTCAGAAGAACAAAAGTAAAGTATCTTACCGAGTGTTAAGAGTCAGTGCTCAAGAAGGCACGCTCGTTTCTAGGAAGGAAATATCTTTTATTTTTGCCAGCAGTGGCTTTATGCTTTTCTGGAGTCTGCCTTACAGATTTCTGAGAAAAAAGAAAGGAAAACAAAACAGGAAATAGAAGGATAGGAGATTGTTTCCTTTGGTTCATTTTGGGCTTTTTTTTTTTTTTTAGCCCCTTGATACTGGTAGACCCAGAGTTCCTCATTATAAATGACCAAACTCTCTTGGGTGTGAGGGGGGGGAGAAAAAAGAAAGAAAAAAAAGAAAGAAAAAAAAAAAAGAAAACCAAAACCAGAGAACAGGTTATGTTTCCTTTATCGAAGGGGTTAACTTTGTGCATGATTTTGGAGTCCCAGCTAAATGAGTGTAGATTGGCTGTGTTCCCCCGTCCCGACCTCTGATACTCCCGTGTATTGCACACCTCCGTAGGCTTTGACTGATCTTGCTGCCATGCATATTGGAAGTTATAACGATGATTAAAATACCTTCCTCTCATTGCACATCCTGCCAAACTAATCTACAAAATATCTATCTGTTCTCTTCTGCTGTTATTGCATCCTTTGTGTATGGTCAATTAACTTACTCCTCTTTGGCAAAGTTAAAATGGAGATGTGGATGTTTAACTAACAAAGCTGATTTGACTGATGGTATAGGACATCTGATCACAGCTACTTGTACTTTATAAGTGTCTTTGTTTTCTTCCCTTTATATTCATTTGCAGGCTGGACGGTTTTCCACCAAACGTCTGAGAGAGTGACCTATAAATCTAGTAGCAAACCTCGTACCAGATTCCTCAGTGGACCTGTGTCTTTGTCCATCTGTTTGTATTTGTTCTTTTGTATTTTATCACAGTCCATCTTTCTTTTACCCCCTTTTTCCAATTCCATGTTTTATATCTCTAATATGTTTGGCAGGATGCCCCTTTTTCTGAACCATCTTTTCTTTCTTTTTATCTTTCTTTTAAGTAATCATCATGAACACACCTTATTTATATTAATTTTCCATATGAAAGCTTTTTTTGCACTGCTTTTGGCTCGTGCCTGGGCACCAAAAGCATGTGTGGAAGATCTCATCATTTATTATATAGCCTTATGGTAAATTTTACCCTGGACTTATCAAAGCTTTTGTACTTTATGTGATTTATGTTGAAGCAATTTTATTTGCAATGTGGCAAATATACATGTCTGCTGTCCCAGTTCCAGCGACAACAAAAAGAAATCCATCCTTCTGTAGACGAATGGTCTCTTTCACACATGTTTGGACTATGAAGACATGCATGTAGCAAGCTGATACAATACTAGAAGGTCACTGAAGGGTATAACTTCCATACAAGGGCTGTATTAACACGATATACAGTACTGTTTATATCCACTCTATTTTCTTTAAGTTTTTTTCCCCCGCTCTTTGCATGTGGAAATGCTGAGACAATAGTGCTCCAGCTAGTTCGTTCAAAATCTGTTTTCTAGGTGGGCTTTTTCCCCGTGCATTCACTTTAATTACTTTAAGTGAGCAATTTTTTATATACTCATAAGCAGCAGGAAGATCTGGTTACTCCGAGGGAGAGTACCATCAACTTTTTTTTGTGTAAGCTGATCTGGCTGAAGCACTTTCCTCAGTTTATTTTCTTATGACCTTATGTGACCTCAGAGATGAAGTCAATTAGCAGTTCATCAAAGCATAGATAAGTAAAAAGCAATATCAGATTTTCAGATGATACTTTGAAATGGATTGCTAGGATCCAGTATTTTTTGTTTCAAATAATTGTGCACCTGCTATTTGTACCCTATTTGTATGATTTCTAAAGTAATTGGCGATTCAACCAAATGATATCAAGCTATTTAATTAAAAAATTAAGACCTTTTTACCCAATCATATATGCTGCTTTTTAGGCAAACAGATTTTGCTTGTACAATAAAGATATGTTGTGCTGAACAGGTACTATAGGCCACTTACATATAACATTAGAAAGGCTAATAATGTTCTTGAGAAAATGTTTGGTTAACTAACTGTTCATTTGCATTAATATCAGATCTCCCATTGGGGTTCTACATTGCTCATCATTATCCAAGTGGTACAGATCAAAGGCACAAGACCACTCAAATACACTCCTCCTAATTTTACAAATAAAAAATATTTTCAAAAATAATCTTGATTTTTTTTGTTTGAGGTCCCTACAAGTCCAAGCGCTCAGGTTCTTGAGAACTGATGTTTACTGCTGGGCATACTGAATTTATTATCATGCAAGTTTTTAATGACTATTGAAGTCATGAGACAATTTTGCATTCAGGGATTTTTTTTTTCTGAGAATCGGAGGGGAATTCTGAGTTCACAAATTTTCCCATTTGGTGTTTTAACGGACATGGTAGTTTTTTCCTCTGCACATGTAATTTCCCAGAAGTCGTTTCATTAATCTTTTGCAGAATTACTTATTCAGTAGGATGCAAAAAGACTGGGAGATGACAATTAAAACCCAGTGTATTAAAAACGTTTGGGTGCATGGATATTGTGAATGAAACCAAGGGAATATGTAAATCCTTCAAATCATGAAGTTTCCCGATGCTTAAATAACTCGGCATGACTAATTGCTCTCTGTTCTCAGCCCATATGCTCTCTTCTCGGTTCCTTCTGGGTGAGGTGCTGGGAGAGGAGGTTTGCACTCCCCCATCTCCGAGTCGCACGAGGAGATGGACGCAGTTCCAGGCACTTCACCCGACACGTCCATCCGCTCGCAAATACTGCCTGTCCCTTGAGTTCTAGGCCCTTTTCCACAGCTGAAGGACTGGTAGGTTTTGGGGGGGTTAGGAGGTTGTTTTCGCTCGAGCCCAGCAGGTTGGTAGGGTGCGTGAGGGAAGGGGTGAGGACGGGGCTGCGTGCGGCCCCGTCGTTCCCCGAGGGCAGCCGGGACGTGTGGCTGGTGGTCCATCGAGCCGGTGTCCAGGGTAGCCGTGACCGCGGGCCTCGGGAAGAGTAGTGCTAGGTGGTGGTGGCGATGGGAACGCCAGCTGGCTCCTGCTCCTTCCCCTCCGGAAGGGACACGGGGTGGCCCAGCGCATGGGCAGAGCCAGGCGTTTGGTCCAGGCGCGAAGCGCGTTTGTGTCTTGGCTCGAGCAGGGAGAGCGGGGCCGGGACGTGGCTGTGCAGGGCCGGCGGCTCCGTCCTGCCCCTGTTCCACAAGCCGAGCTTTCCCTGGGGTTTCTGTGTCTTGGATTAAGGAAAAGCAGCCCTTTGGGGAGCTTGGGTGTTCAGCCTGTACTGCGTTACAGAGAGACGGCACGCTTTTACGCAGAAATGCTCAGATGCATTGGAGATGCTTTTACCAAATATCTCGCCCTGGTTACAAGATCCATCCAACTCAAACACTTTCACAGTGTTCCCCCAGAACAGCTTTTTGATCTGTTCCCCGTGTCCAATATTGACTTTTCCTTTGCACTTCTCATGGAATAAAACACCTTTTGATGGGCTTCAGCGCAATTTTAGCCCGAGTTCCTTCCCTGGGTTAAATTGCAAGGGCGTCTCAGGGAAGTTTGCGCTGATTCTGAGGGGAATTTCCAAAAGCTCCATTTGGCTTAGGCTTGTAATCTTGTGTAAAGCGATTTTTGTCATGCCTGTAGTAACTAATATATTGTATGTGCATATGCAATTATGGAAATGGTCTAACGATTTATTGCCATTTCAATTTTATTTTAGCTTTCAAGTTTTTTGGCAGCCGTTAGAGTGCAGATATGGGGCAGTGGATTTTTGCTGACCTGTATGATATAATAGCTACTTAATTTCTCAGATAAGAAATCGGGAATTGGAGGTAAAACACTCTGCTGAACCTTTGCAGTCTTAGATTAAATCTTAATGATGATTCATCACCCTAACATTACAGCTATTAAACACCTTGATTTTCGAAGTAATACAATTAATCTGCTGAATTAGGTTTACCAAGTGCATTTTTAATTGAATGTGAATTTCAAGCCAATTGTAGCCGATGTTTGTCGGTCCCTGCCTCAGGCACTATCACCACTTAGATAATGTTTCTCATCTCCCAAGCAACATGCCGGAGTGATACGGTTGGGAAGAAATAGCTCTCGTTCTGGTGACTGCCTCTCCTGTAATATTTCCCTTAACGTTGGCTCCGCTCAGGCGGGTATTTTGTGGATCTGCCCGTATCCCTGTTCTCTGTCGCTTCCCCACACGTATGGGGGCCCCAGGTTTGATTTGGCACCCGAGGTGCGTATAAACTTGTGACTCTGTTTTCAGGAAGCGGAGGGGTTGGTGATTAAACTTTTTTACATGCATTTGAGCACGTACTGTAGTCAGCTGCCTGCTTTTATTTTTCGCAGGCGGTTGCTTTTCATTGGCATGCGTGTTGTGCCAAATACTACCTATTGCTGCTTGCAGAATGCTGCAGGATAGGTAAGAAAACAGCATTTTAGTATCACTGCCACTGATGCTTCCATAATGGGAGTTGTTAGCTGACATTAAGAGATAGGCAAGGTAAGGTGTGTCTGAGGGAAAAGAGGGGGAAAAAAATTAAAAAT
Source organism: Balearica regulorum gibbericeps (assembly GCF_011004875.1). Taxonomy (NCBI): domain Eukaryota; kingdom Metazoa; phylum Chordata; class Aves; order Gruiformes; family Gruidae; genus Balearica; species Balearica regulorum. The sequence goes on from NC_046193.1 coordinate 556,712, forward strand.
ACAACGCAGATTGTTCAGTTGTGAATGTGACTTGTATTTGTTACCCAGGCTTTGAGAGGAGAAACCGAACTTGGTCATGCTTGCGTAAGACATTACTATAGTCATGTCCTTCTGATTTTCCTGGAATAGAAACCTCATTAAACTATATGAAATAATAAGAAAATCTTTCAAAGCGATCCTCCTGTTCCTCCTCATGCCACCCATATCAAAACACAAACATTTCTTTGCCCTTTTTTCCTCCCTCTTTTCTTTACTTTCTCTTCCTCAGTCTCTGACTGATGTCTCTCCTTTCTCCTTCGAAGACTCATTCTGAGCCTGTCTCAGCCCGGACCCGCAATCTCTGAGTTTAAAGCTGCATTTCTGGCACAGTAACATAAAATATCGACACCGGTTTGCTGTAGAGAAGAAGTACCTCCATCCTGGATCTTGCTTTTTGCCCCACACTCTGATTTTGCTCATGTTTTCAAGTGCTGCTTCACAATAAACCTGCCATGCCCCATGTCAGATACTCATCTCCTGCCATACCATAATGATACTCTTCTTACCAAGTCCAAAATACCTTTCAGGAAATTTGGCACTCAAATAGAAACGGTGCTTATGTCTGGCAAGATCTGACAGTCAAGTAGGGTTCTCGCTACGCTTCTGGCACTCGACCTGTCCAACAGAATATGCAAAATCATGATGAAGGATGTAACAAGATAACAACAACAATAATAATAATAATAATGAAAAAACCACGTAGTTTGGTTAAATGAAAACTCAGCTACTCTGCTGGATGATTTTTCTGCACTTGGACAAGGCATAAGGGCAACTCATTCACGGTTACTCTCAATTGAAGTTCAGAATCTCACATGTAGACACAAACCCTACTAATAAAGTATTTGGAAACAATTGGCCTCAGACCTGCAGAACAATGTATCTTTTTGGACTTGTAAAACAGGACTTTTAGGGCTGGTTTACAGTTTGTCTTTGCAGCCAGACTAGCTCGACTTGTTCCTGAAAGCATTTTTGGCCTCCTATCACAAACTGAATTGACATCATTTCCTGCAGAAACAGAGTAGGAATCAAAACCTCTTAGGAGGAAGCCAAGGCAATTCGGAAAAAAATAAAAACAAAAAAGAAACGAGCCAAACCAAAAAACCCCAAACAAATGCATCTTTAAGTCACGAGACCTTGCTTTTGGCATGCGATTGTACTTTTCAAAGCTTCTGAATGGCTGCACATTAAGAAAGGTTTGAGCTGTCCAGTTATTTAGACTTCCCTTACTCACCTGAACTGCTGACTTTGTCTGTCCTTTCTTGCATAATAACTACTTTTTGATTGCTTAAAAGTACAGAAGCTTGTCCGTCAGATTTGTTGTGTTCGGTCTTACCTAATTCTGTGTGTCTTGTATTGTTTTACCTTGTAGGGTCCACCTTGAAACGACTATGTCTAGGCAAAGATCACAGTAGTAGTAACTATCCCATTTTTGTTTCTCAGTATTTCCTTCATGGCATGGGATGTTTTTGGCTTTTTTTTTTTTTTTTTAAATAATTATTATTTTTTACTAAAAGCTAGTTGTTTAATAAATAGAGCTGATGCACTTATACCGATATGAAATTAGACTGTATAAATTGTGATTCTTTCATAACAATGCATGTGCTGTGATGGCTTGGGAACCACGCATGCTGCAAGACACTTGTGGTATTCTGTGTGTGTGAGACCGTGCACGCATGCGGCGAGAAAACTGGGTTCAGTGTCCGTCTCTCTGAAATACACACCTTTAGATGACTGCAGTTCTCTGCTGGAGGAATTGATAGCTAAAAAACATCTCGTTCCTGTTGAGCTGCATGAAATATTAAACGCTAATTGAAGAGCTTTCCTGGCAAAATACTTATTTTTCTCACTGGTCCCTTTCCCTCAAGCAAAGGAAAAGGAAATGAGCAGTATTCACTTAGAAGTTACTGTTGCAGGTTGAATGCATGATCATTTAAAGGTTATTAACGTATTTTGTATTACTGTAGGACTAATTAGTTTTCTCGGTTTCCTTGGCTGGTAACTGATTAACAGCAAAAAGAAGACTGAATGTTCATGTTTGCTTATATAGTAATTTTACTACAGTTCTATGAACTTTTTGCTTGGAGAGATGGTCTTTATTTCAAATCTTTTGCTATGTCAAATATGGTGGCTGAAAAGTTACTTTATATTATTCAAATTCAGGCACCTCCAGTTGCTGTTCCCTGCTGATCTTGCTGTGTCAGACTTGTAGTTACCAACACATAAAAAGGACAGATTTTTTTTTTTCCTTAGTTCTTCTAGAAATAAGCAAACGTATAAAATTAAATCTGTCGATACTCCTCCTGTCTGCTTTTAGCTATACCAAAAGTTCTGTATCTTTATCTTTGTCTCAAAACCTCACACACCCGCTAAGTCCTCCTCTCTCCTCTTTCTTCTGTACATTCATGGGGGTTTTTTCCCCCCCAAAAAATATGCAGATGGCAGAGTAAATGGTCCTGACATCACTGGGAGAGATTGTGGGTTCCTGGAGCCTTTGAGGCGTAGTAGCTAACCCTACTTGTAACCTCTGTGGCAATTTCGTTTTTCCAGGAGGACAGTAAACTTATGCAAGTAAAATAAATGGTAAATTCATTTTTTAAATGCGTGCCATTTTAGCCAGCCACACGTCCCACCTCCCGCTCTCTCGTGGTAGTCTCCTCTGAAGAGACGCTGTAAGCCGTAGGGTGTCGGCGCTGCTGGGACTGCATTCGTTTCTTCTCTCCCGGTCATTAACTTCACCTAGAGAGAAGTTGTGGGTGCAACAGCTGGTGGCTGAGGTAACGCGATGCGATAGAAAATACGAACGCATTGGAGTTGGACCATTTCTTTAAGCAAAGGTGTTCTGTAGAAAGGAGGGGGAGGGTAAAGGTCTGAAAAGCCGCTATCTGAATTGCAGTAGATGAGAAGCTGTTTGAGCAGCAAAGTGGTGAAGCAGAGATGCCATCGTCAGCTTTCTTTGTGTGTGATTTTCCAGGATCCTCGACAAACAGTCTCGTAACGTGTCCTGAGCCCCTCCCGCAATCGACCCTACAGGTTCAGGCCAACAACAGTAACAACAAGAAAGGGACGTTCACAGACGATCTTCACAAGCTGGTTGACCAGTGGACAAGCAAAACTGTTGGAGCTGCACAGACAAAACCTTCTTTAAACCAACTGAAGCAGAACCAAAAAAGGCAAGACATGGAGCCAAAGGCTAATCCCATGCAAACACAGAATGAGACCTGTGGAGTAAGTGGCGCTCCTTGAAGGACGTACCTTTTGCTATGTGTCTGAAAGCCTTTGCAGAACTCAGATTTGGAGGAGGACATAGACTAAAAATACTTCAGATAGATGCTTCCTATAAATGTCCATCTCTTTTCATTAAGTACTAAACCAGATTGTGGGGGTTTTTTTTAAATTGTCTTTTGGAATAATCTTGAGGGATATATGGGCTGCAATATATATATATATAGAATATATATATTTTTAACTTGCAAACTGCTTATTAATAGCAATATACAGCAATACTCATACCGTTAACCATATGTTGCTCAACTTAAGTTCTAACTATTCCTAAAGATTTCTTCTTTTTGACGTTTAATATTAATCTTCCTTAGGCAGAACAGTGGCTGGGCTGGTGGCTTGGTGGTAGTGAGCCTTGGGTTTAGTGGAAGCGGAGTGAGTACTGCGCTGGGACAGGGGACAGCTGGATGTGTACTTGTACTGGGCGTCTTTGAGGTGCTCTGCCTCATGAAAATACCATCTTCAGAAATGCTGTGAACGTAAACTGCAACAAAACGGAAATTGGGAGTGCCCCCATTCATCCCTTCTTATTTTCAGTGGCAGGAAAAAACCATCGCGACGTGCGTTTGTGTCTGCGTTCAGTGAGGGTTTTCACGGCTGAGTGATGGTATGGAGGCAGGCACAAAACCGAAAGCAGATGTAGCCAGAATCCCAGTTTACTATTCTGTCCCACCCTGGTCTGGGTTTCCAGGCCTCTTCCTCCTCCTCACGGTTGGACGATTCTTTGACTGATAGTTTTTGCTGGATTTGTTTGTTTGGAAGACTGGCAACTGAGCCAAAGTAGAGGAAAATAATTTAATTTTAAAAGCAAACAAATAGCAAAAACAAAACCAGCTTTGCAATCCCTTAACACCAAGATAAGCGGCTCTGGGTAGTAAACCATTGCCTTTTCGGCGTGGAAAAAAAGATTGTATGCAGCAGTGGTAGCTCTGTAGTTACTGGTGAGGCAAGACGTGCCACAGCAGGAACCGCGCTAACGCCTCTGCTTTGGTACCTGCTGGCTTTGGAGCTAGTAGGGTCGCTGAGTTCACTGGGAAAAGCATTTGTGCAAATTCATTAAGCAATTGTATGTCAATTCTTCGTTGCTGTAAATGAACAAAAACCAGAGTAAATAATCCTTCTGCGTAGGGATGGCTTAACCAGTATAAACCCATTCTGGAGTAACAGCGACATCTAATTAAGACCCTATTAGTTCTCACAAAATAAGTCAAAGGGAATTGAAGATTTCTAGGACATGATGGTGAGGGCACAGATTTTGTTACTCTCTTTTGCTGTGATTTTTGCAGCTTGATGCCTTTTCCCCGAGACTCCTGCAGTAGTTTGAAGTATCCGATGGGGGTGTTCTGCCCGTTTATAACTCTGGAAAAGAGACCGGTCCTTTTGCTTATTTAAATCACCCGCTAACATCGATTTGGGGTTCGTTTTACCTTCTGCAGTCTGGTGTCTCTGTTTCAAAGCGTGTGGGGACAGCAGAGTATCACTGTGGGAGGAACAGGAACGTCCCTGTCTTAATACGCTGATGTTAGAGGGTTTCTTTCTTTCTAGAACACGGCAGTTGTTCCAGGGAATTAACAAGGCTGACTGAAGTCTTTCAGAGATGATTTACTAAGAGCTGGGAAGGGTTGGGATTCCCTGCTCTTCGTCTCACGTCATTCCTTGTTGCTCGGAAGAGTGTCGGTCAGTTGGAGACCTCGCGAGCCCCGCGCCAGCGTGTCCCGGGTGGTTCTGTGCGTAAAGTCCCTGTGTGGCTGCAGAGGAGATGCGAAGGTAGATGGCGAATCTTCCTAGCGTGGTTATCGTTGGGGTGTTTTGGCCGTGGAGATGACAGCAAACAGGGCAGTGGATGTGATTTAAAAGGCTTTTACAACAGCACAAGGGCTGTTTTGGGAGTTGAGCATCGTTCTGCTGATTGTACCTTTTGAAATTTACCCTGAAGGGGAAATTGTGAAGGTAAGGGAGGAGGAGAGGGCTTCGTGGTGATGGGAGAAAAATAGCCAAAAGAGGAGGGAAGGTGTGTGAAAGGACCCGTAGTCTGGACAGCCAGACAAGTGGCCCGTAAGATCAGTTCTTGGAGTGATGAGTTACGTGGGGAGATGTTATACCTGCGCTGAATCGCCGTTGAGTCCACCTTTTAAAATGGTATTGAAAAGACAAAAAGAACTCAGGAAATCACATAAAGGATGGAAAAAATAGCTAACAGGGAGCATATAAAGCTCAGGCTGTACTTCTTCAGTCCATCTGTTAACACCATCTTTTCATCGTCTTTTTGATCAAATACAGAAATGCCTTTGCAAGGAGAGAATAAGGAGCGCTAAACAGATTTCCAGCCCATCAGAGAAAGTTATAATAATGTTTTATGTTGGAAATAAAGGCTAGATAAATTGGAAGTGGTGGTGATTCTTACCCTCTCTTTTTTTTTTTTTTTTTTTTTTTGTGGAACAAACTAGCAGGAAACTGTTAGGGCAGGTTGTTTCCTATCTTCAAACTGTTCAAACTGAGTGCTTTGGTTTAGGAGATGCAATTGTTGGTCCCATGCGACGATTGGAAATGATGGGCCAGGAGGCAGGCAGTATTCATACCTTCACTTCTGAATTTTCTCTGGAAGTTATTGGGCAGAAAGACGTCTCCTTGAAGAGTTTTTAAACAGGAGTAGGAGTGATGTGAGTTGCTCCGTGGTGCTCTGTTGGCTATGGGTCCCCTGGGGTTGGCACCACACAGAGCTCTTGTATGTGACACAGAGGCCACGGAGGGCCTGGGGTGAAAGTCTAGGACTTCTGTTACACAAGGTACGACGCAGAAGGCATCAAGCCAAATGGCCCCTTTCTACTCTGTAATTTTTTTTTTTTTTTTTTCCCCCCCAATCTCTTAGACCAAAGGAAAATCCTTATCAGTTAGGGGTAGAGGTTTGGTTTGGGTTTTTTTAATGTATTACTTTCTCTTACTGTCCACCCACTGTTGTTAACGTGCAGGGTAGTTGTGTGGCTGATTTCAAATCTCTTTCACCCTGGAAACAGAGGACTAACTCCTGAGTTATCTTTTTTCTTGAGCTGCTTCTCCCACTGTCAGCAGATTGTTTGCTGTGTGAATACAATATATGATTGGTACCTTTTTGTTTAACTAAGTGAAGGCTACTTTTTAAGGGTGGAAATCAACTCAAAAGATAAATTGGTGGTGTGTTTAATAGGAGTTAGTGGTTTTATTTTCTTTCTCTTTATCGTCAGAAGTGTAGAAAGCAATAAAATAATTGGGATGCAAAGGAAGAGTTTAAATTCTGCTTTGTTTCTGTGGAGGTTACCTGTCGGTGTGGCTGCAAATCCTGGTTGGCACGTATTAGAAGGCTGTGGGGGAACCTTCAGGCATCCAGTTGTGTCACAGGAGCACTGAAATGTTCCTTTTCAAATATTGTATTTGAAAATACACATGGGTTCTCATCACCAGTAATTTGAAATGTAACAGGAGATACTAGGAAGAATGGAAGTCAAACTGCCTGATAAGAGTTCTTCCTCCCATGCTCATCCACGTCGAAGCCATGATGAAATAATCCTTTTTTGCAGGTAATTGTGGTTACCACCGGTCAAGGAATACGCCTAGGAATATGAGCTGCCTTGTGTAAAGAGTACTGAATAGTGTGTAGTTAAAGGTGTTATTTGAAGATGCCTGGGAATAAAGGGCTTACCAAAAATATGTTTTCTATTCTTCATACTGTTACGTAGCTCCATGGGTTTTAATGGAAAAACTATCACCCAAAAAAAAGCAGTCACCATGTTCCAAGTCTGTAATAAGGTCGTTTCTGTGAAGCACGCAGGTCGTGTCAGCCGGTGATGTGTGGGCTTGGCCACCATCAGTGATAGCTGCACATCTGGGTGCATTTAGTGCACTCGCCTTTAATGAGCTGGCTGCCTGGGAAGCAGGCTTTCTGGAGATAGCCACAGACGCGAAAACGGAGCGGGAGGACTATTAGCACCTTTTACTGTGTCTTCCGTCTCCATCGGATCGGAAGAATAATAAAAAATAGGATGAATCTGTGTCTGAAGCTATTCGATGCTCACTTCTTGGTCTGAATGTCAGAACAGCTTTCCAGGAACCTGGAAGAGCACAAACACAAATCTTTGGCAGCACCGAATAACTTTGGGCTTTCAGCAAACTGGAAAAGGGTGATAAAAAAGATGTATTGGCATCCTTGCCCTGCTTGTGCTGGCAGCCAGCTCTCACCCTGCCCTGGGATCCAGAGGATTTTGTTTCAGTGGTAGTTGGACCATACAGAAATAAAACGGTAATGCTAATAACGTAGCATCAAAATGTAGCTGGAAGAAAAATTATCAAAATCCTGCATTTTTAGCATGAGTTGCGGTAGGTACGGTCAGCTTTCAGAGCAGAATCGCAGAATAATGGTTTCATCTGTTCTAATGTCAAAACATAAAAGTTTATGATGTTTAAGTCAAACACAACTATTAGCTATATACTTTCACAGTACTGTAGCTATGAATGTTGCTGAAGTGGCACCTTAGAGCTTGGCAAAGCATGCTGGCAAGGTAGAGAATTAGAAAAAGAAGTCCATAGAACAGATTCTTTTTTTTTCTGAACTTTGTCCAGTGGGGTTTGTGTCATTTCCACCTATGTTTTTGTGTATGTTCTTCTTTGTGTATGTATCATTCTTGTTTTCTACGTGAGTATGTGTGATTATTTGGGGAAACAGGAATGAATGGGAAGACTGGCAGGAAAAGGCAGGTATTTAGGGAAGCAGGAGCAAGAGGTGGCTCTTACACGGCAGGGACTTGTACAAGCACCTTGTGTTCCTGCGGGGGGAGGTTGGCAAGCGCAGGAGAGGAGACGCGTGAGCGGAGGGAGGAAGGCAGCAGGCTGAGATGCCGCCATAGGTGTTTGTGAAGTGTATTGCTTCTATGGAGGAGGCTAATGGAGGCGCAGAGGGGAAGGGGGGGGCATTTCACTTCCTTCTCATGTAATATAGGATGTCAACCCAGTCTCCCTTCCAAAAAAAAAAAAAAAAAAAGCCACCAAAACCACCCCAAAACAAAACACAAAAAATCCTATCGAATATCTCCAGCAGACAGACTTTTCTACGTGGTGATGACAGAGGTGAATTTTGCAGTGCGTTTGTTAAATTCATTAAGTTTGAGTCTCTCCACCTTATCAGCCTGCTTAAGGCCAGGCCAGCTGACGTTACTAGGCTCTAGACAGGCAGCAGAACAAACTAAAATTACTAATTAATAAATAGAAAATGAATGTTGTAATACTAAAATTGATGTAATATAGTTGGCTAAGTCAGACACTCGGTCGCATTGCTCATTGCTAGCGTTACATCGTCTAAACTTGAATTAGGAAGGGAAGACCACTTCTGCTTTACACTCCTGCAGGATTAGAGTAAATAAACCCCAAACTCTCCTCCGATACGACTGCAGGCTGTGGCCAGAGATCTTTTGGTTTTCAGTGATCTCTAAACATCCAGCTGGATACAGGAGTCTGATATTGTACCGCTTGTTTTCAATTCCCAAGACAACTTCAGTATAAAAGAAACAATTCGCACCCAGCTCTTCAGGCCGTGGGTAGAATACCGAAGCCCAGAAGATGTTCTGGAAGCTGCAGGCTGTCTCCACTAGGATGTAGCGTGCTGGAGTTCATGCCCACGTTGGCATCAACAGCTTGTGCCAGAACTGGCACCTTTCGAACACGCTTGCAGCAGTGAAGAGCTTAAGGGGAGAGGTCACCTGGGCAAAGAGGGAGCTGCAGGTAACGAACGTGTCCCTTCAGCACAGAACCGCCCAGCTCGTGCGTGACGGGAGAACTCAGGGGCTCACAGCTTCGCTCGTGAGCTTCATCCCCTCCGCCCGCCCCCCGAAAGCGTAGGGTTGTACTCAGGGGTGAAATTCCCTTACCGTTGGCAAGGCACTCGGCCGTGCCATGCATCTCGGGGGCTTTCTTTGATGTGCCTCCGTTAAAATACCAGCCTGATTGACTGAAATGGCGAGCTGGTTCTGTGCGCAGCCGTGACTTTGACCCCAGTGTAGGTGCACACCTTGTCCATCACTGCGTGAATGTCCATCTGCTTCCCTTTGAATTTTATGAACAAAGTGATTTGTAGTTTCATGGGCTTTGAGGACGATTCTGGTGCATGTTGGTTTTGACATTTCAGTTGGCATCTACGTGAAGGAAGAAGTGGGTCGTTTTGGCCTCCGTTGGTGTTGAGTAGTCATAGCTGGTTGAAAGATGGTTAAAAAATGGCTTTGACCAAGAGACTTCTATCCAGGGGAAGACGCAAGACCTTAGATGTCTTGTTGCCTCTTAAAGTGTGTGTTTTGCTCCCTTGAAGCATGTGACGGAGGTAGAGGAAGCAACCTTAAATCATTAACGTGCATTTGTCACATTAACAGACTTTAACGAGTATGTGTAATGGTTGGGTTTGGAGCATGATGCAATTTTATTCCTGGTGCGCATATGTGGCCTTAAATACAGCTGCTGCTTTACTGAGTAATTTAGCTGAGAATGAAAGTCAAGAAGCACAAATCGGGTAGAAGTAGATTTCTCGGCATTTTAAAATAACTTAAAATAAGCTTTCTCAAGTTAGAATTTTTAAATTCTGAAAAAAAAATTGCTAAAAATACCACCTTGCTAAAATGTCACCTGACATTTTCAGTGCTACCGTAGAACCGATTGCTTGTATAAGAAATTATATACTTTGGTTAGGTGCATTTACAGGCATCCGTTGTCATCCACTCACACTTGTCTAGTTTGGTGGAAATCATCATTTTGAGGATGTTAAAACATGGGACTAATAATAGGTTAAAGAAGTGTTTAGGTCTTAAAAATGCATCCTCGGTTCCTCTGTTTATTGTTCGTTGGTTTCTACTGTTAATTTGGGTGGATTTTATACGTTAATGATGTTAAACTCATAGTGAAGCAACTATTTCTCTTAATTCAATGCTCACCATCAGATTTGTTTCCAATTAGAACTGGAGACAGTGAAGAAGGATATCAAATATTTCTGTATTTTTCTAAAATTTGCTTTGAAACACAGGTCAATGCCCGAAAGCAGTAAGTCCCAGAGTGACATTGTCATTTTTATTTTTAACTGAGAAGAGATACTAAATCAGAAACATGGGAAGCATTCCATACAGTCTTATACATATATTCATTTTTTCTGCTGAGATTTCACCTTCACACCAGTTTTATCAATTTAACGTGAAATCTCAGATTAACAGGAGATTCCCGGAGTCACATAATACCCCTTTTTTTTTTTTTTTTTTTCTTATGCCATGAATAGATGCTGACTCGGTGGGAGCCGCGGCAGGGAGTTGTAAATTCTGTGAAATTAAAATCGTAATGCAACACTGCAAACCCCATACACAGCGAGAGCGGGCGGCGTTGTGGGTAACGGTTGTTTCTGTGGCGTTGGCACGATGGAGCGGAAAACTCGGGGAGCTCCGCCACCCCCGTGTCTAGGAAGGAGAGCTCCATCTCTGCCCCTCGCATGCAAAATCTGAATAATCGAAGTGGATGTTAGTAGAATTTTAGAAAAATAGCCAGAACTGGTTCCGGCCGCCCCCGAGGCAGGGGCAGCACCCGCTGTGTCCTGGCTGGTTACCGCGCCTGGTCTCCACCGCCACCAGTGCTGGGGATTTAACCGCCCTGGCAAACCTAGTTTTTTACAGAAATGCATGCTCGAATTTTTAAAACCTTTTCTGAGGATGGCTGTAAGAATACGAGATTTGGGTTAATTGTCCATTTAGTTTAATTTATTTACTTTTATGCACAAAACCGAGGATAAAAGATATTTGAGTTCCCTTGGACATTTGAGGAGTTCCATGGCTTTTTGTGGCATTCAGTGATGCTTCCTGAAATAGTAACCTTATATTCCAAAGCTTTCCCCTCCTCCCCGTATCAACCTTTCCTATCAGTTTCCAAATTTTTTGCCTTTAGAAAACAATAAAAGCAAAAAAGAGGGGAAAATAAAGAGCTCCGAGGACGCTGTGGCACCCCTGTGCCCCGGGGGCCATGCCGCTGGGGGACCAGCACCGCCACGGTCCCGGCACGGACACGCGTGTGTCAGCACACCGGCACTGCCCGCGGCAGGCGTGCAAAGAGGAGCTTAATAGCGACGCTTTTTGTATTTCTCTTTTCGTAGGTTAATTCGGTAAGAACGGGATTGGGGAAAAAGTGCGTTGTACCAGCGTCTTGCCCCGTGCCCGCTGCGTTAGCTCCTGGAGCTTCGCCGTCCCTGCCAGTGCCTGTGCCAGGGCCTGTCCTCTCTGGCACGGTGACGCCTTACGTGATGCCTCTCTGTCCCTACGGAGGAGTTTTCCCTACACCCGTTTACGGAGTGCCGTGGTCGGGGCCGGCCGCGCAGCCCGGCGTCGCGCGGTTCTCGCCTCTCGGCAAAACCTGCTTGCAGATGTACCCGGTGCCGCTGCAGCGACCCGCTGCCGAGCCGCCTGGCCCGCACCTGCGGATGACGTAGCTCGGTGGCCTCGCCGTAGGTAACGATGATTTCGGCGTTGTCACGTGGAGTGTTTGATCTGTAGATGCCATACGTGTTGGACGAGGCGGGGGTCCGGGTCGGGCCCGCTAGCGTACACAGCCATACACCGCATCCAGCAATCACTGTGAAATGGTCTCACAAAAGATAGTGCGTCTGTTATGGCAATATTTGCTTACGTTGCGTTGCTGACGACACTTTATTCTGTTGTGTTCTGGTGTTTTACACTTGCGATCCTTAAAGTCGATGTACTTGAATTGATGATTGGAAAATTGTACTAACCCCTGCAGGAGTACAGTGCCTTGAATCTCAGCTTTTCAGTTCCAGCTGGAAAGAGATGTAAAATTATTCGAAAGGTGTATTTTATTTACAATCTGGTTGCGAGTTGAAGTTCTTTTTATTTGCAAAGATATCGAAGGTTTACAGTCGACATTCTTCATCAGTTTCATTCTGCTGTAAATGCTTTTATTTTAATTCACGGGTTGAATTTTCATTTCTGAAGCTTTTTTAAAAAAAAAATAATGAAAAATTGTGAGGTGAGATTTGTTTGAGATGCCGATCAAAAAATTGTTTGTGTGCGTACAAGGAGTAGTGAAATGCACATTTTAAAATAGGAGCATTTACAGAGTGATCCAAGGAAGTTGTATATAAGGACAGGTAATAGCTTTGGGCAGTGCAATTTGTTCTCTTCCTCAGTCTTTGGGAAAAGTTGTTGTAGACGGCAACTTATTTCTGTAACCGGCAGGCAAATCCTGTTTTCTTCTGGATCAGCACCAAATTGCATTACATTTTCTTTCCCATACTGGGCTTTTCTAATTCAGTTAAATTGCAAATTCATGCATGTTTCCCAAGTGAAGAAATCTAACCGAAATCTTGATTGTAGGAGAACCCGTCTCCGTTACTGTACGAACCGTGTAAGTACAGCACTCGCGTGCGGTCTGGCTTCGGTTCGGCCGCCGCGGTTCAGAATGGTGTTTTACCACTGACGCGCTAGCAGCATCCACGCTAAAACGGAATAAAAATGTGAAGCTATTCTTTTTCATATCTGATACTTCAGTTTTGGAGCCTCACCAACTCTTGTCTGAAATTTTTTTATTATTATTTTTTTATCTTTTTTTCTTTTTAGCGTTAATTAAGTTTGCGCTCTAGGTGGCGTGGACACCCCTCTCCTGTTTGAAAGTTGCTTTTTGCCCGTTTTACTGTGCATAGAGTCTCCGCCTGCATCTCTCGTTCGAAAGGCACAAGATAACCACTAAAACTGATTTGCTGATGGTAAGTCTCCTTTCCCTCGGCAGCGCTAAGGGCGAGTATCACAGGTCGCATCCGAAGGCACGATGCTCGGGATCTCCACCGCGATGACGTTTTATACTGTCTGCTGGAGGGCAGAGATGTCTTGTGCTGCCAAGCTGTGAATTGTATAGTTCTATTGTACTTCGAGCATTATATCTGTCTAAATTATTTTGTTTGTACCCTTTGAAAATATTATTCCATCAATTCAGTTAGAATTGAATTTTATAGAGAAATATGCAGAGTCTTCTGCCTGGGCAAAATACTTACTGTAGTAAGAGATTTCTGTTCTCTGTAACATGTATCTTTAATTTGTTTGGGTTTTTTAGAGTCACGTCTGTATGCTTCATGAGCAAACATGGAAAATATGTTCTCACACCAGTTTTCCTTCAGCTTGCACTGAATCTTACAGTTTATGTCGCTATTGCCTGTTGTATAGTCCATCCCTTGTATACTGACAAAGTCAGTGGCACTAAAAACCCCGAGAAATTGTATAGATTAAAAAGAAGAAAAATAAACATTTTGTGCTTGAAAATTGTGTGAAAAACCCAGTGTTTTTCTAAAACGTAGACTTGTGTCCGTTCCCAGCTGTTCCGGGTAACTTTACATTTGTTTTCCAGACTCTTATCCCTTGACTTGCGTAGAAGGAGCAGACGTGATGCCTCCGCTGTCTCTCAGGTTCTGCCCCTAACTGACGCGTCCCACCTCTTGGCAGCTGTAGGAGCCGCACGGTGCCCCGGAAGTCGCGTAGTGCCACCTCACAGGTTACGTTGCTTGAAACTCCCCTGCCCGCTGCAGCGTTTCTGGTGTTGCGTTGCTGCGAAGCAGACCGGAGTGGAACATTAAACGGGTTCCTCTAAGCAGGTGGTGCCTTCAGTATGGTACATGTGAGGATGGCAGAGTTTGGTAGGCAGTGCAAGAGGCGCGTGGACTGCGTCTCTCCTGCACTGAAAAGCACTAGGGAAGCCCTTTTAACTTGATCCTGGCATCATTTAAATGCGAGGAGGCGAAGATACGATGTTCAGCCTCGATGCAAGCGCCCTTTTGGCAGTTGCCATCGTTGGCGTAGGCTGCAGGAGAAATTAGGAAAGGATGTGCAGGAAGAGGTTTGATGCGCCTGCTTCTGTCTTCCTGCGCGTTCGACCCACGCGGCTTTGCTGTATGTGCTGCGCGCATTCGAAGGTCCGTGGCCTGTGCTGCAGCTCGCTGGGAGGCTTCCTCCCCTGGGCCGGCGGCTGCGTTGCATGCGCTGTGTGCCCGGGCAGAGCCAGCGACGGGCAGCCTGCGTGAGCGAGGCTTGAACGCAGCTTCCAAACGTCTAGTTGGGTGTGTTCTTAACTATCGCCTCTTTAGCTGGTACGGGGCCTCAGAGCGGCTCTGAGGCTGATGTTGGCATTTCAGTATTCAGGATTTTAATTTTCCGATAGCTATCTTGGCTGCAATTTTCTATTAACCTCAAGCTCTGCGTTGTTGCCCTCAATGGCACCGATGGCATCAAAGGGTTCCCTGACCCTCGGTGGCAGTTAAGCAAATGATGTGAGATGAAAAAAATGGGACAACTTCTGGAGCAAAAGGTGAGCAAAGGAGCGAGAGGGACCCGAGGGGTCCGTGCTGCGCTGTCAGAGGTGGGGGGGTCTGTACCCAAAAAGACATTCCCCTGCAGATCCCAGAACCAAACTGACTTTATTCCCAACTTTGACTATTGCTTTGATGTGCAGCAAACGGGGGTCAAACCCGCTGCACAGAATTCCCCGCCTCGCCAGTTGCAGGCCTGCGGCCGTGTCCCGTAGCTCTGCCATCTCCTGACGTTCCCGGCGCTGCTCTGCAAGGACGCGTGTGCCGGCAGTACGGATCCTCAGTTTTAAATATGAGGTTTCGATGGGGGAGTTTGCAGATCCCCCAATTTTCAATCTCTTAGAATTTGTAGAAACTTAATACAAATATTGAAAGAATGTTTTAAACTGCCGAGCCACCCACCCAGTAGTTTGGAATTGCCAAACTAAGTTTGCGCATATGCCGCTAATTTGGCTCTCCGATTGCCGTACATGGTGATGGAGTATCTAAGAGCGTAATGGCATCCTGTTTTCCCACCGCATCCCTGGCTTGCTTGGAGCGGGGCCAGGCGGGGAGGAGAGCCGGTGCTGCTCGTCTGCCGTGGGGATGCAAAGTGGGGAGCGGAGGTGGCAGGGAGAAACATCTGAGCGGTTTGAGGCTCTTCTGCAAATCCCGATTCAACCTCCCTGACACGGATTTCATTCAAAAGAATGATGTAAAATTGTCCCTCGCGGTTTCTTTGCATGTTTAACTCTGGTCTTCATTCCACAACTTTAAAGAGGAAATATTGCTTAACTATTGCTTTACACCTACCTCCAAAGTGCTCCTTTTCTGCTGTCTGTTGTTTAACAATTTTACTTTTCTCTGAAATATTTGCCATTGGCTGGTATCGGAGACAAGGCGAGGGATTGAATGGGCCGAATGTGGCGGTTTCTTTGCTCCCACAGAGATACTCGTGTTTGGGAACAGGGCGCTCTCGTGCTAAATGGTGGTATTTCCAAAATGAACTTAATCAAATTGCGGGGTTTGCCGTTTGGTATGTGTGGTAGGAAATCCCTAATACTTTTGAATCAGTCGTTAGTTTAACTTGGCTTTGTCAATAGTTGCTCTTTCCCTTCAAGCGTTTTTTTTTTTTTTTGTCCCACTGCACGCTATTTTCAATTCCGAGAACATTCAGAATTTTTCCAAACAAGCCCCGTGCACTTAGTGCTCGGTGGGTCATGCCAGTATTGTTCAGTTAGCGCGTGTTGGAGTGGGAAGAACATCCGTCCTTCTACATTCTTTGGAAGTTGGCTTTGGCAAGTGATAATCAGAAGTCTCCCTTCTGAAACTATTTGACCTCAGCATTGCTTTCCCTGTCCCCCCACCCTAATTAAGCAAAGGGTTCAAGTCTTTTTTTGTAAGCCTGATGTCTCAGGTATTAGCTAATACGGCAAACGGTTGGACTTGGTGATCTTAGAGGTCTTTTCCACCCTTAAAGATTCTATGATTCTATAAAAACCTACCTAGTTTTCTGCCTTGCTGCCAACCAGCCCCCACCTGAGTTTTCAATAGATGCTGTTGAAAGTGTTGGCCTGGAGACAGAGGCCACAAATGAAATAATTCATGACTGTGTTTAACACCTCAGTGAGGTTCCCTTGCATTCTCCGGTTCCTCGTCTGCCCTTCTCAGTCCCCAATTTCTGGTGATGTTTGTGGAGAAGGATTGCGGTGCCGGAGAGGCGTGCGGTTGCTGAATGGGCAAGGTCTCTGCAGAGTACACGAGCAGGGAGTTTGTGCGCTCTTCGTTGTTGCAGATGGATGAGTATCTTGCTATGGGATTGAATTCATAAAACAGCAAACCCATAATCGTGTGGAATATCTTGCTATGGTTACTTATTGATTTGAATGCTTGAGGTGTATTTCTTTGAGTTGTGGTGTTGGGCTGTGGTTGGCCAGTGCTTGGGCAGGCTGAGCTTCCGTTGAGTATTCGGGCAAGCTGGCTGGCGTGCTGGTCCTCGTGGTGTTTCTTCTGAAGGAACCTGCTAAATACAATTGTTTTCCTGTCTGTATGCTCCTGAAATGAGCCGTTGATCAGATGGGAATTGTGGTGTGCCGTACACACGTCGGTGACTTTTGACTGCTTGCTTTTTCAGGCAGGTCTGTTTGTGGAGCCGTCCCTGCAGATGCAGCAGGAAGGTGATGGTCCAGCCCTGACCAGGCTGGTTCTTTTATTGATGCAGATAAGCTCCAGAAGTGCAACATAATGAAACAAATTTTAGGAGCTGTCAGGTTACAAATTCTGTATTATGAAAGAATTTGTTGCTCGGAAGGATTTGGATGTACTGCGATGCTGACGTTAGCTGGGTCAGTAAATAGATTACTTGTAACTGATTCATCTGAAAGTCAAGCTTGTACCAGCAGGCAGCAACTTTTGTAAACTATGTGGTGCTCTCTGCTTTTTTTTTTTTTTCAGTGATAGTTGCAGTGTACTATCAAGATTGCCGCTATATACGCTTGGATCTATATTTGACTATAAAACTTCTCCCTTGACATAAATTCCACATGAAAAGTTTAGAGGCTGCGTGATTAAAGCTTTCCGCCTGACATGGAAAGCCTCATTAAGCTTTAGATTTTGCTTGGTAAGTGTAGAGAAGCTATGCATGGAAGACGACCTGCTATTTTGATAAAGTATCTGTTAAAACAGTGCAATTCTGGTGACGAGTTCTTGGTTTTTCAAAGTCTGGTGAGCAAGGGAAGCTTGGATTAATTTCTTTTGATGTAGTGCCACCGGATGGATTTACGGCATACGTTTAGTGTGTTATTGTATTCGCACGTTAACAAGGCAGAAGGAGAAGTTAGGGTGTTTTGTTTCCTTTCCCCTGGAGAGGAGCAGCTCCCCATGCTTCGCCTTTCGTTACCGAGGCGCCACGGAGTGCAGGTACAGCCCCGTTGCTCTCGAGGAGTTCCACGTGACAGGACGGGCGTGGGGAGAGCCTCCTGAGCCGCTCTTCTGGGACCTCTTCATCTCTGTCATAGTTTTTCTGAGATAGTCAGGGCTTTGACATGTTGTAAAAACCTAGGAAATTTAAGAAGAAATAACCAGCTGCCAATCCTTCTCAAGCAGGTGTTCTTTAGGTCTGACATAAAATACCCTGAAAAAGTATTTACTTGCGTGTTGTAGTTTTTTTAATTACTTTGCAAATAAGGTACAAACTTCCTCAGCACTCAGGTTTTGTTTATCAGGCTGGATAGACACTGTCTAACACCGTTCTCACCGTCAGGCAGCAGCTGGAAGACGGGCCATCACTGCCCCTTTCCCACAGTTCTCCCCAGCACCGAGAAACTTTTGAGTATAACCGAGTCCATCGGCATCTTCGGCGCTGTTGCCCTTTCAGTCTTAGATGGCAAGTTCAGATGGGCTTCAGATGGAGAAGTGCGGAGGTCGTCCTTGGGGCGAGGGTGTGCATGAGGAGCCCGGCTCCTGGAGAGCGTGCTCTGCTTTTGGCTCGATGGCTGACCTGTGCTGTGACCAGGGGGCAGGCCGCTGCTGTCTTAAGGCTTTTCCCCGTTACTGGAGATAATTAATTTTGTCGTAGTTTGTTTTCCTGGATGAACTTGTGTGCCAAATGCTGGGTATCGATAGCGAGCGGATGTAGAGAATGGTGGTGGATTCAGGTAGATCAGCAGAACTGATGCTGATCAGAAGCTCGGGGAGGAATTACGATCACGACATGGTTTTACATCCTTTAATAGCAATTCTTCCTACGAGCAGGCAGAGCAGGAAATACGGGAGTGAGAAAATTGGGACCGCGTTTAATAAAAGCCAAGCCTAACACGTGGAGACCCACCAGGAGCTATGCCAAACGCAGCTGACGTCTGTTTGCGCAGCGCGCTTTTCCCCGACGTCCCTTGCCCTCCCTGCTGTTCTAAAAGACTCGCTGCATTTTTTTCTGAAAGCATCTAGCAAACTGTATGCTATGTAAACCCCGCGTACGCTTGCATTTCCAGTAACAGCGCGCATGTTTCCGTGCCGTAGCGTGAAGGGCTTTGGTGCACGTCAGTGTGAGCGTGTCACCAGCGCCGCCGATGCATACCGGTGGGGCACGTACCGCGGGGCGTGCGGTGGCACCCTGTGTTGCTGCGGCTTCAGCCTGGTGCTGTGCTCTCGGCGCCCGCATCGCCTGTTGCTCTGGCGCGGCCCTTTCAAGCCCTCGGCATCTCCGTACGCCCTCGTGTCCGGCCGGCCATCTCACCCCGCGGTCTGCGCAGGGTGGTGGAGGCTGATGGGCCCCAGCCCTGCCTCGCAGAGTACGGCATCCCCGCGTCCCGGGTGGGAGGAGGGCCCTAGGCTTCGCCCCGTTTCGGTCGGCCGAGGGAGGCGAGCCGGGGCCGTGCTGCCGACCCTGCAGGCGCAGCGGAGCCGGTGCCCACGACTTGCCGCAGCAGCCCCGCCACCCCTGCAGCAGCCGCCGACCGGCACGCAGTGCCGCGTCCCTCTCCCCTCCTTACGTGGCGACAGAGACCCACAGGCCGAGACAAACGCCGGGCGCCTTTGCTGGCTTTCTCCGGTTCTGCCTCCTGGGAGACTAGCCCTTCCCCACGGGAATCGGGACTCCGGGCTGAGTGACCCCGCGAGGAGCTTAGGTTCTGCCACCAACATAAACACGTTTACGCTTCTGAGCTTTCAGTACGACACAGGTGACGTGTTAACCGAGGATTTTGGTTTCTGTTTCCCTGCGGTACCCACAATGTGCGCAGCGGCTGGCACGCTCTGGCAGAAGCATCTTCTGCGCGCTCCGGGTCCACGATCTCACGTGGCCCTTTTGGGTTTTGTTTGGGTTTTCCTCTATGTGAAATCCATATATGGATATTTTTTTTTTTAGATTCTGAAAATGAGATCGTCAGCGACTGACACGTGGCCCCCTCAGCTACGGTGCCAAGCACGAGGCCCCGCCGCAGCTAAGGACGAGGAAGAGGAAGATGGGAAGTGATTTATCATGTGTGAGAAATTCTGTGCCGTTCTGGTCCATTCGACGCAATTTTGTAACTTCTTTCTAATCATTTTTTTATTTATAGTTGGAAATACAAAAATGTTATGCAAAAAAATAAAGGAGAATTATTTTGGGGGAAAAGGATTTGGTTCCAAATTGTTCCCTTCTGTTGTGAGCCAGGTTCCCATGAGCAGCGGCTGGAGAAGAAGGAGGAGGCGGCGGCACTCCTTCAAATACTTTTTGTTTCGCTCAAGTAGTTGTAATTTAAGTAATTTTCCAAAAGATAAGCTAGGCATGCGTATTCAGATTCTAGTACAAGGAAGATAAGTTCCAATTCCATTTAAATTTCTCACAGTTCTTTTGTAAAGATAATACTCTATTTTAAAATCCGCTTAAATCAAGTAAAGAAACCTACAGAGACTTCACCGGAGAGTAAGTTTGTACTTGTCACTTCCCTTTTTACCTCTTTCTTATAGACCAGCCGCATTTTCTTGCCAGAGTTAAATACAGTTCTCGAGTCACTTCTAATTTTAAATGTAAGACTAAAATCCTTCGACAGACGAGTCAGTAATTGGAGCAATTTTTAAAAGACTTTTAAAGTGCCTTCAACAAGCTAAAATTATGTAGTGGGAGATTTTCTTGATTCACTGCCGATGGGTTTCAGCTGTCTCCTGGGTTGAGGTGATGTACAAAGTAGTTTGCAGCAATAATCTCGTGAGTAATCATTTATTATAAAGGACTACTCAATTTTTTTTTTAGGAGGATGGGTTTTAGCACTGTTCCTAAGGAGTGGGAAAGGGTGCTGCTCTCGCTGTTACGTTTGGGCCCCGAACTCTTCTGACCCTCTGCTGCTGCGCTATGCACCAGGGACTTCAGTTGCTCCCCCTTAGTTCCAGACCAGACGTTCCGACCTTCCGCTCTTGCGTTTGACACCAGAGAAACAGGATTTTCTATTTGCCCGTAAGCCTTTCGGTACCATCCTTTCTCGCAGCTGGAGCCTGGCGTATTGTTTCGTTGTTATCTGCCATGTCTGTCTCTTCCAAACCTCGGTTCTAAATAATAAATCTTATTTTGATGCCGTTGTTCCCTATTTCCTTTCCACCTCGGCTTCTCTTGCCCACCAGCGAGGGTGATGAGAGCGCAGGTGGATTTAGAGATATTGCTGAAGCTCGAGCCCTGAAGCCAAGAACCATTCAAACACTTTGCCAGTTCAGAGTTTTGAGGCCCCCGGGCCAACGTGTATATTTGTGTTAAATTTGTGCTTCTCTGGCGTGTCCCCTGTCCTATTCCCGTCTCGGGAAACGGGACTGATCTCTGCGCGAGAGCAGGGGCTAGGTAAGTGGAAAAGGCTGTTGCTAAATTGTTGCTCGCCTTGGGCTTTTCTGCTTGGAGGAGGGCCCAGATCCATTTCCCTTTTACCAGGTGGGAGATGTGGGGTCCAACCGAGTGCTGCACCTTTCATTTTCATTTTGGTTGCTGTCGTCTTTCCCTTGGCTGCGAACACACCTCCCTCGCCCGCTGGTCCCGCACACCGCCAGCGTTGCCGGCACGCTGGGTACGGGGTCCCTGACGTGCCTCTCCAGGGATAGGTCGCTATTCCAGTGATCACGGCAGCAAAACGCTCTGCCCCCACCTGAGATTTTTATTCCCTAAAAGTTTAAAAGGCTACTTTCTCCAGGGAGATCCCTTGCTGGGTCTCCTGGGGTCCGGGTCGTCTTCAGCACGGGCAGCCTTCATCAGCTGTTCTGATGCCTGACCCTCTTCTCTCCTCCTGCAGACCCTTGGGCTCCTCCATGGCCCCAGGAAGCCAATGGGCCTCTCTCCAAATAAGTAGTTTAAAAATAATCTATTAATATTCAGATTAAATATAAGGATTAGTATGAGGATTAAAGATCAGGAGTGGAGATTGTGGCAAACCCTGTCCGGTGGTTGCTCCCAAGTCCGCCTAGCTGTAGATAACCTCTTCTGCAAAAGGCTGCTGCATTTTGGGGTATAGCCCACGTATTTACTCCTTGCATTGCAGTTTGAAATGAAAGCCCGAAGAGGTGCTAAGGGTCCTTGGGCTCCTCCGGTAGGAACCGCTGACTGGGATCCTCTGTGGAGGAAGAGCTGGGCTTTGGTGCTTTTCCTCCCTACCTGCTGTCTCCAGTTTCGCTCTCCTTGCAGAGCAATAGCAAATGTTCTCCTCTCGACGCGATGCCGAGCTAACGTTACGGTTTAGAGTTTAATCAGAAATATTTTCTGCTGGCCGTAATCAAAAGCCCAGGCAGGTGAGTATGACCGTGACAAGGTTTAACGCAGCACGTAGGAGTGAAAAGGAAGATTACGAAGACTTGAGCTTTAACTGCTCTGAAAGGCAATGCTCAGCCCCTGCTTCCATCGAGGTGCTGACACATTTTCTCCCACAGAGGCCGGACATCCCTGTTCCGGGTTATACCTGCCCTGAGCTCCGTGGCTGTTGGGCAGCGCCCGGCAGGGACCAGGGACGGGACCCATAGGTGGGCAGCCCTGCGCCAGCAAGCCCCTGGCCTTTCCGCGATGGAGCCCGTTGGGTTTGCTCCTTGGGCTGTTGGGGAGGAACTGCTTTCAGCTCCTTTTTTTGACGTGCACATTGACTTCTTTACTGAGGCGGTGAGACGGGCTAGCTGTGTCCGTCTTGTGCCTGCAGCTGGCTGGAACAGCAGTGCTGAGCTGGGGGCACCTGGAGCACCTCTCTCCGTTGCACCCATGAATATTTCAAGGCATCCGTAATGTCTCCAGCTCCATTTGCCTGCTCGGAGCCGCCGGCAGCCTCACCGTCTCCTCTGAACATCTCATATGTATTTGCCATCCTAAAATGATTAACTATGTGCTGAAGCTATTGCGGCGTTCCTGGATGGTGTCACTTAAAACCTCACCTCGGAGCTCGCCCCTTGTAGTGCTGCCATTGCCTTTGCTGCTTGGCTGGAGTTCACAGGAAGCCCAGGAGGGTCCCCGCCAACGCCGCGGCCTCTCGGGATGTCTCCTGAAAAACATTCTCCCGTGCTACCTGTGAGTCTCTGCAGTTCTTACGGGCCTGTGCCACCTCCTGAAAAAACACCTCTTTTAAAAAAAATAAACCTTCCAGTTTGGGTGCTAGGTGCTGTGAAAGCAATCCGGCATGGTTGGTTTGGCCATAAGAATGGGACTCCTTGGTGCTGGCTTGTTATTCTGAAATTACTTTGCATATAAACCAAGCGTTTAAGGAAAAAATAACCAGTTTATTGCAATCTCGCTATTGACAGCGTAGATACAAGGTTGAGAGAGAGTTGTACAAGACTAAGATAGAAACCAACTTGTCTTTAGCTAAATTGTAGACCAACTCCTAGAGGTTGTTCTCTCGATTTCTTCCATCCCCAAGATGTGGGTGCAAAGCAACTGGAGTCTTGGGATAATTGTCAATGAAGATTTTCTGGGTTATTGATATGGGGTATCTGTAGATATTCAAACTATCCTTGGGGATATCCTTCGGTAGGGTCCCAGCTTCAGGATTTTCTGTGATCTGGTGTAGTGCTCCAGGAAAGGCAGTTTGAGTTAACAGCTACCCCTCAGGGTTCCACAGCTGCTAGAGGAATAGCTAGTTAGTAAAGCCTTTGTGAGCGTAGCAACGGGCAGCCCCGCTGCTGTACAACCTCAGTTACAAAGACGCTGAATGCGATGCTTTCCTAGCTCTTAGCTGGGACAAAATGATGGCTCCAACCCCCCCCCCCCCCAACAGCCCAGCTTTGGGGGCTCCAACCCCCCTGACAGGCCAGCTTTGGGGGCTCCAACCCCCCCGACAGCCCAGCTTTGGGGGCTGAATGGCTGGGGAACCGAGGCTTCCCCTAAACTAACCAAGCCAGGTACGTTCAGACACCAGCTTCTATGGTCTGACAGAAGAATCCCGAAGAATGAGGAGGTTGAACTGTCAGATGCTGCTGAGATCTTCTCATAAAATGCAGAGTGAGTACCAAAATGTTCCCCGGTCCCAGTATTTAGGGGAGATAGAGTGACTTGGACCGTAGCTTGTCTCCACTCGGATGTGCTGAGTGGTGCCCTCGTGTTTTGTGCACTTTTCTACAATGGACCGAAAACTAGAGTTTGGGAAACAGGCTGAAGGTTCTTAAACTTCTGTGCTCTTGGGCTACTTTTGTCCACCCAAGCCCTCCGTGTCCGGTCTGCCAGCACAACCCAAAGCCACGTGCAAGGGGGGGAGCTTGGGCATTGCTTAGGAAAGGGGGGCTGTAAGAGCTGGGGAAGAACCACGGCAGCGACTGTTACAAACAGCATTTCAGTTTATGGAAGAATTGTGCTTTTTCCTCGTTATTATTGAAGCAATGAGTAAAAATGCTTGATGTAGTGGAACAGCTGTGCATTTTTCGGAAAGACGGACATTTTAATTTGACAAAAAAAAATTTTTGTGGCAATAAAAGGAAATAATTGCAAATGTTAGAGGTGGAGCTTAGTTTCCTGCAACAGGGACTTGAAGCAGCAAAGTATTTTAGTAGCTACTGATTTGGGGAGGGGGGGGGAATTGAAAAGGTTTCAAATCCCCTCTGGATTTGTACAGTTTCTGTGAGACTTAAGAGCGTATTTAAATGGTTTATTTTCTGTCTTCAGTTTCTCGGTGCTTTAGTGCTCTGAGCAGGAGAATTTCTGGAAAGGAGGAATAAATTTGGTGAGGTTTATGAAGATGTTTGAGGCTGTTAGATGTTTAACAAGGATGCCGGGGGCTGTTAACATGGTCATGGAAATTGGGAGTCAGTTAAAAACGTCAAACAGAGCAAAATAATTCTCAAATATTTGCTAATTGCACGTGAGCACTCGGCCGGCCAAGGCTGCTGGATCTGCCGGTCGGCTGCTGGCAGCGGCCGATGTGGTGAGTGCTTTTGGGGAGAGGCGTGCACGGGGGCTTTGCAGCCCTAAACCTTACATTTGGGGGGTTACTGTAGAAGGTAACCTGGTTTTGTTGTCCTTTTTAAATCAAAGTGTGTATTGGTTTAAAAAAAACCAACCACAAATAGGAGTCAGTGAAGCTCAGCGTTGCTGTGCCTGCCTATTGGTGGCAGAATGAACCCGGATTTTTGTGTCCAATACTGTCTCGTAACGCTGGGGGGAGCGGGGACAGGAGGCGGCGGCAGGCGGCCGGGAGGACGACACACTTCTCCCGACACGTCCGCCTCGTTCAGACAATCCCGGTGGTTTTGCTCTCGCCGGTGCGAAGTAACGACCAACCTAAAAATTACTGGCGGCGTTGCGTTTGCTCTTGCAGCAGGATTCCAGGAATGTATTTCCATATATTTTTTTCTGATGAATGTTCATCGCTGAGAGATGATGCGTGAGAAAGACGGCAATTAGCAGTGCCCAAAGAAAAATATTTCTGTTTACTGACCGGCAAAGATAAGTAAAGAGACACACATCTTGTAGAGTTAAGCACTTGGAGACTTTTATTCGTGTTCTTTCCTTACGTTATTCTTTGCTGGTTTTTAACGTCTATTATTATAAAAGCAGACAAAATTGTTCAAAAATTACCTGCCTGGGTGGTTCCTCAATGGGAAAATGTGGTTGCTGGAAAAGCAAACCCCGAACACCCTGTTCTGGTTTGAACTGACACTATTAACAGGTTTCCCATGCCCAGCTCCAGCTAAATTAGAGAGAACTCGGAGGTCCCACCGCCTCCCCGTGAGCAGCAGGACCATCTCGGGGGTAAGCTTCGCTCTCCATCACTTTTTTAATAAGCTCTGGGGCACTTTTTAGTCACCTCCTTTGACCCAAGCGGCCGCGCTCGCAGGCTTGCAGCCCTGTTTCTATTGGGAAGATGAACCGATTACGCATCTTTCAGGCAGCGCTGCTTTTTCTTTCTTTCCCCTTTCTGGGTGAACCTTTTGCTGTGCTAACTATCAGATGAGTTCAGGCTAAGATAATAAACGAGCATCGGCAGGAACGACGGGCCGCTGTGAAGGGGGCAGCGCTGGGCAGGGACCCAGCGAGGGGTGAGGAGCGGCGGGGGCAGGCTGAGATGGCGGTTGCCAGACGGAAAAGCAAAGCACCCCTTGTCCTTCTCCCCGCGCAGTCTTCTGCACGGGAGGAGCATCCGGGGGCTCCGCGAGCCAGGGCGCTGCTTCGAGCGGGCACGAGAGAAGAAAACGGGCTGGCGTGGGATGGGGGGAGCACACCGGGAGCTGTGCCAAACTTTAATCCCGCGGTTGCAAACTCATTTCAGGGCCTGTTTCTTACGAGGGCGTGAGCCACGGGGAAGGGTTAGGAGCAAACGTGTAATTTTTTCGGTGTCCTTTTTAACCAGATCGAAGACAAAACCCTCAGCGCGCACGCTGGAGAGCCGCGGCGAGGCTGGGCCAGGCAGGAGGCTGGGGGCCAGGCAGGTGCAGGCAGGGTGCAGGCAGGGAGGCAGGGGCAGCACCGACCTGCAAATATTCAGATCTCTCTGTTTTTTAAGAACTAACCGCATCACGTCCTGGCTTTGCAAGATATTGCTGGTACCAACAGTTAACGAAACAACACGGACACTTGCGAGAGGCCCAAAACCCATTCTGAAATGCTTATTTTCCCTAAAACCCGCACATTAAAGTGAGGACCGCAGGAAGCGTTCTTCCGCGTACGCCGAATTTCTGATGGGCCCAAGTCGGCTTTCCTGTGGCAGCAGCCCTCCTCTCCCGTTCTTTGTCATGGTGATTCCGTAATGCTTTACTGTTGTCATGGTTGCAGGGTTACTACTAAAGCCAAGGCAACTGCACAGCCCTTTTATTCTTAGTTTCAGTGTATAAACTAATTAAGTAAACTGAAAGCAGCAGTCTATTCCCTGGGCCTTGTTTTTATAATACTCGGGATCAGATAGACTCGATTTCTGCAGTCCTCCTAAATATCAAACCTGAATCTGTTTCGTCTCCTTGGATGAGTTTTGTATCTTAAGCCTGGGCAAAGTTCACGAATCGTTTAATTGCCCAGAAACGTCCTTGCAAAATTGAAAAGGTCTCTGGAAAATCTCTTTTCAGCCGCTAAAATAAAGCTGGGAGCCAGCGTGATTCAGCCGAGCTGCATTCCTTATCGCTGCTTTAGTCGTGGCAGAAACCCAATCAAAATGTTTAGTTTCTGAGTTCATGCTTTGCTGTCTAAAAAAAAAAAAAAAAAAAAAAAAAATGGTGGCAAAAAAGATGGGGGAGGATTTCTGCAAAGCTCCGCACGCCTCCCCCCCGCCGCAGAAGCCCGGGAGCGCAGGAGGGATGGAGAACCATAAACAGCGCGGTACCAGCTGCAGCCGGTGGACAAAATGTTCTCCTCGGCCGCGAGAAGGTCGGTTGCACAATGACATGCGAGCTCATTTTTTTATTAAATAGATCCTCTGCTTATATTAAGTTTTTGCGAGCGACGAGAGGAACCCCATTGTTTTTGCATGAGACGGGAGCGGTCGCGCTGGCATTTGCCTTTGTCGGGGAAGGGTTTAGAAGATTTAGTGTCCCCAATTGGTGTCCTGTTTACTGATCAGCTGCTGCTCTGCCCTTGGCAGCCGTCCTGCTCTGCTATGGACGAGGGGGAATTTGAGGAGAAATTGAAGCAAATTAAAAACCTATTTCCTCCTAAAATTAGCTGCGCCTTAGCGTTCCCTTGGTATCTCCCCAGGAGGATGCGCTTGTTCCGGCATCCAGTCCCAGGGAGCGCGGTGCCGAGCGGGGTCAGCTCTTCGCCTTCCTGCCGCCGAGGGGAGCGAGGCCGCGGCGACGCTCCCTGCCTCCCGGTTAAGCTGGGCTGAGGCCGCAGGTGCTGATCAGCTCCTCTCAGGGTACACGGGGAGCTCCAGTTCCACCCCTCGCCCCACGCGGAGCAGTTGGCCGCGAGCATCCCCCGGCCGGCAGCGGGCCTCCGCCGTGCCGCCGCCGCAGAGGGGAGCGGTGGGAGGGCGCGGGGGTCCCTGCCTGCCCCGCTGCGTCAGCTGTCCGGCCGCTCGCCCTCGCTGGCGTGGCGGGGACAGGGGCGGCAGCTGAAGGGGCTCCGATGCTGCGGGAGGGTGGTGGGCACGGGGCTCCTCAGGAGCTGCCCCTCAGTGACACCGGGGGACCGAGGGGCCTCCTGGGGACCCTTTAACTCCTGCCCTTTTTCAACGCAAGCTGAAAGCTCCCTGGTTCTCGTACAAACTGGCCCCACAGAGAAGTTTCTCTGCTATGGGTGGCCCATCCCTCATCCCTCTCCTCCACCTCCGGGGTGCGAGAGCAGCGGGACCCCGGCTGGGACGCCCAGGACTGGGGGATTCAGAGGCGACCTGCTGTGCCGTGGCTCCTGCTTACGGCTTCCAGCACTTCACATCGGTACCTGCGCGACCTATTACTCTGGGAGGACTTTTTTTTTTTTTTTCCCCCTCATTATTCTTCACATATGGAAGAGGAAAAAAAAAAGGGTCCCTCTAAGGAGAACGAGCCCAGGAGGGGTGGTGGATCAACAGTGACACTTCTTATTCTTCACAGTCAACTTTTTTCACTAAAGCTCCAGCTCAGCGCCCAGCGCGCCGTCCCTGCAGCACCCCGGGGAGGTGAAGGGGGAGAGGGGCCCGGCTGCCCGCGGGTGCCAAGGCCGGGAGCCGCGTGCATTAGCAGCGCGCTGCGCAGAGGGTGTTTGGTTGGTTGTCTGCCAAATAAATAAGGAATCTTGGCACTTGAAGGGAAATAATTTGCAGTGACAATGGAGGGCTCCTTCCCTGTTAGTGCAGGGAGCGGTGCCGTCTGCTGACGTAGAGAAGGAAAATAGCTTTCTCCTGCGTCGTGCACATCGCTTTGGGAAGCAGAGGTTTCTTCTGCAGGGACATCACCGGGGGGTGACGGAGGAGCCCCTCTGCCACCACCACCGTGTCCGGCTGTGCGATGGCATCCCCTGCTCCCTGCCCCTTCTCCGTGCCCTCCCCAGCTGAGGCGGGTGCACGTGGCCTCACCCCGCAGGTCACCGACACCGCAGCTGGAAGTGCGGTGCGGTTGTTAACGTGAGCAACGCGGCTGCTCCTGGGCACCGGGGGCCCATCCTGCTGCCAGCGGGACGTGAGGCGTGTGGCTGTCGGCAGGGCTGAGACGCGGCCGTGGCCAACACCGGGAGCTGCCGAACACTGGTCAGGCTGACATCGGCTGCCGGAGCAGCGGGATTCCCGGGGAAGCGCCATGCCTGGCGCTGCAGCGCAGCTGGGGGCATCCGCGTCATGGTGCCGTCCACGTCGTAGTGCCGTCCGCGTCGTGGTGCCGGGGCAGCTTTCCTGAAGGCCAAGGGCAGCAGCTGGAGCAACACAACCAGATTCGCAGGTGTCAGACCCCCGTAACCGCGCACACGTCGTCAGGCCTGGCCCGGTGCTGCACGGTCCAGAGCAGGCTGTGGTTGCCTGTGCCGGCGGGGAGCCGCGAGCCACCGCCGGCCGGCTCAATCGCTGCACTGACAGCTCTTCATTTGACAGCTCTTAACGAAGTGCAGTTCAAAAGAGGCTTAATTAGGTGAGCGCTAAGAAAAATAACCATGTTTTCCACTTTTTTTTAATTTAGCAAAGCCGCGTTTCAGAGCCTGCAGCTCCCCTTGCACCCGGAAAGCGCCATCTCATTCTGCAAACGCCGCCTTTTCCCTTCTTATTAGCAGAGAGATCGATTTCCTCGCTTGCAGCAGGAGCCGGGCCACAGGCGTAACAGTGAATCAGCCGCGTACGTGGGATTGCTTCCGCGTGCGTCCAGACGCTCCTTGCTGGGAGATGCTCTCCTAAAGGCAGTTCACGACCTCCAGCCTCCCAGCTGACTCCCGGTTCTTGGTAGCAACAAAACCAGGAAATATTTTATTTCTAAGGAGTGAAATTTTCCATGCTGTCTTTTGCTTTGAACATTAACTTAATTAAGGCAGCGTGATCCAGTCTAACTTCAGCTACCCAAAGTCAGTTTTGCAAAGTTTAGCACTGAGCTTTTTAAATTTACTAAATCTTAGAGACAGCGAAGGGATTGCTTTTCCTTTCTTTAAGGAACGGCTAGAAACATTTTTCAGTACTACTAGTTTCAGCACGGTGATCTAAAAAGCAATTCTGTAATACAGAAAGGGAATTTCCTTTGAAGATGCATCAAGAGTTTTTGAATATTTTTGTTGCCATTCCTTAAGAGTTCAATATTTGGTTTTCCTTAAGTTGGAGTACTTACTACTTCTGGAGGAATCTATTTACACTGAATTTTGCAACTTTGCATGTTTAGAAGAAAGGTAACTTGATGGGCATCAACTTAAAAAACGTGACCTTCAGCTTCTCAGGACCTTTTGTAACCCTGTAATTTGTTACCGGTGCAAACCACCAGGTCCGGGCACTTCTCAGAGCCCAGCCCACTGAACTGCATCGCAGAACGGGAGGAGGGGAACTCGGAAGCAAAGCATCGCTCTGCCGCGGGCGTTACGGATCGGGCAGGTTCTGTAGAAACATTTCCTACGGACGGTGAAGTTCTGCACATCAAAGCAAATGCATTTTGGTGCAGAGGCAGCCTGTCCACGATTATTTAAAGTTATTTGCCGAGCGCGTTCCCAGCACTGTTTTGCTCTGGCAGCTCCCAGGGGGACGTCGCGGGGACGGGGCCAACAGAAGGGCCGTTGCTGCAGATCCCAGGGCCGTGCCTTCGCGCCCACAGCAGGAGTCACTCTTTGCCGCTCCGCAAACACGCAGGAATAATTGCTTTGGTTGTTTTCTTAGCAAATATTTTTACTGTTAAACTTGCCAGAATACTTGTGGGGTGTCAACACAATGGAGGACACAGATAGAACCCCAGCACGTATGGGTGGGAGATGTTGTTCTCCAGCCCCTGCCTGGGGACTGTTAGGGTGCTCAACGCGTCAGCTGGAGCTCTCGCCTTTCCAGATGTCCCAGGTCCGTCATCGTACGGTGTGGTACATGCCTGAGACTTGGGACCGGGGGGAGAGGGAGGGCTGGAGGAGGGAACCACCTGGCACAGGAGGCTGTGTCCCGCTCAGCAGAGCTCGAAACATGCAGGAATACGAAGTGATCCGTAGCGACATCTCCGTGAGACGGCCGGGCGTCCCTGAATGAAGGAATAGCAAGAAGCCGGGAGGAGGACGGCGAGGCAGGGAGTGAAGGTAACTGCCTGCGCGGGGAAGGCAGGGCGCAAACAGCAGTCACCGAACGCCACAAATTAACCAAAACTGACGGCAATTCTCCTAAAGGCTCTGCTCTTTGCAAGTTGAATTCTGACAGGATAAGCTTTTTTATTTTAAAAAAAGTACTAATCTTGTAGCAAAGAGGTAG
Organism: Balearica regulorum gibbericeps; assembly: GCF_011004875.1. NCBI lineage: Eukaryota > Metazoa > Chordata > Aves > Gruiformes > Gruidae > Balearica > Balearica regulorum. The sequence continues at coordinate 587,600 of NC_046193.1, forward strand.
AGATGGTTTTGCAGAGGGAGATTACAATTAGGACAATTAATAATTCTTTGCCACTGAGGGGACACTTACACAACGCATGCCTAACGTTCAGCTAAGGCTGAGCCAACCTCACGAACAAGATGCTTTCCAAAAATGTGCTGCTGTCAGCAACGCTTTGCTCCTGTGCTGGAGATCCCCCATCATTTCAAAGCTGGTTTATGTATTTTTGAGGCTGCCAGTTGATCTCTGACCAGCCCAAGAGATCTTAGTGCAGGAAAACAACTTGGACTCCAAGCGTTACCAGGCTTATCAAATACCAGCACTGTTGAACCCAACATCTTCCCTTCCCGGTGCACAAGGTCACCGTGGTCCTGGTGCTGAGCAGGCCAGGAGAGCCCAGCCAGGAAGAGCGCTGCAGCGGGTGACGGGGTTGCTTTGCCCATGCTGCTCAGCAGAGGTGTCTGACGGTCCCTGCACAGATCTTTCTGGCTTGCTCAGCATCGCCAGCAGAGCCGTCAGCAATGAGAGCAGCACGGCCAAGCAAGACCAGAACTGGAAAGGCCAGCAGAGAGTGGTATCTTGACTCAATAAATGACCAGGACTTGTCCCCCAATACCTGGTAACTTTAACTGCAAACAAAAAATAAGCAACTTCTACATGAAACTGAGAATACTGTGGGTTTGCAAACTTAGGACCTGTTTTGGGCTAATCTACCAGACGAAGAGACACATTCATTCTTGCGCAGGAAGGATTTCCATGACTGATAAACATCAGTTTATCATTTTTAGCCCCATTAAACTAAGCGTGACAGAAGACAGCTATTTATAAATACCCTTGGGGTAAAGCAGGAAGAACTCCCTGAGTTAAAGGTTAATGTTAGCCTGGGATCAAATGGGTATCAATTAGTCATGAAGAAATGCAGACTGGAAATCAGAAGACAGTTAACAGTAACGCGAGGAGCAGAATTCTGGAGCGCCCTGTGATTGCAGAGGTGGTCTGAGAAGCTCGTGGAAGGATTGTGCAACTAAGTAGAAATTCCTGCAGACAGACAATAGCTTTTTGTTGTGAGTCCTCAGGGATTTGGTGGGCTCCTGTAGTTGCAAAGAGAAGGGATTGCTGCTTCCCCCCAGCTAGATTTGTTGTGTACGAGTCCTAGGGTTTCTGCTGGTTATCCGTGGGGATATAAAAAGAATTCCTGTTGGTATATCATGTAATTTGTGGGGGTATGGGTGCTTGTTCCCCCCCCCCCCCCATCCTCTCAACCACTGAAGACTTGTCTCAGCCAGAAACAGGATCTAGGTGAGATTTGCTAAGCAGCATTAAAATCTTGGGGGTCTGGCTGGTGTTCTCACAGTAAGGCTGCTCACAAGTTCAGGTTTGGATGGGAACTCCTCCCTCGGTCAAGGCAGCAGAGACTACCGAGAGCTGGCACCCTTGTCCTGCGCAGCAGGGGATGTGGGTCACTTCCTAAAGACCACCAGCAACTTTCTTTAAACAAATTTGCATCAGGAATTGATGCTACTGATGACTTTGAACTTTTCTTGGTGCACGTCACAGGCACGAGCTTGCTCTTCTACTGCAGGCTACGGCACCGTCACGCCTGCGGCATGTAAGCAGATGTCCTTCATACTGTTTTGCCCAAGACATCTGTCGCCCAGTGGCGTCCAGACGGCGGGGCCTCAGCTCTGTAACCCCGGTCGCCCTTCCAGCCCTGGGTTCTTGCATTACCCAAACACACAGCGTCTGCACAGATCACTTTATGGGTGTGTAAAATTCTGGTTTTTCTGAACTGTGGGATACCTCAGTGCACACCACGGGGTGCAGTCTGGGTCCCGCTCGTTGGCATGGCACGGCAGCTTCACCTCTGTCAGGGGACTGCACCCTCTGCTTCTGACTGAACACACTGGGCACGGTGCGTGGGCAAATGGAAAATACCTAGAAGATCCCAACAAATAATGTAGTCACCTTCTTTCTGCAACACAGAAGACAAAATCACAGTTTGGTATTTCACTCATTAAAGTACACTTATTTTCCTAATAAATAAAAGTCCATGTGGCATTATAGAGGAGAGAAGACATCATAAACTGTCCAGATCTCCCATTTGCTTTATCGATCTCCTTGGTCCCCTGCTAGCAACTTCAGGCCTGGTTAAAATATTTCTGTCCGTTATATCACAGTACAAGCCCAGAATATTCAAAGCATGAGTTTGTATTATACCAAGCTGCTCTAGAAAGCGCTCTTCACTGATTATAAAGTAATTATGGAGGACAAGTTTCACTCAGTCCCAAAATAGCCTGGCATCAAACTCTCAGCTGGAATAAACTGCTATTTTGCTGTTGCCTTGAGTGCAAACCTACCAGGACAGAGCAGCAGGTTTGGTCCCCAGTGGTGAGCGGTGAATGTGGCAGAGGAGCTCGGTCATAAAAATGATGGTGAGTTAGACTTATAAATATATATTTTATTTTTTTTTATTTTACACACTGCTGGGAAGTCTGAGATTAGTGGGGGCTCTCAGAATATCCAAGTCAATGTAGGTAATTATTTAAAGCAAAGAGACAGCTTTCTTCAGAGCCCTTTTACTACCCTACAGGTTAGTGGTGAAAAATAATCTCTAGTTGAAGGCCAAGAAAGCTGGAGGTGAGGATGTTTGGGACAAGGATTACCTATTCCTTTGTGCCTGCACAGTGCCCGGCGTGACGGGACCCCCTTGGACGGGGCAGTATGTAGTAAGCATCATTAGCAAAAATACAGTATTCCTTGTTCAACCAGAACAACTATGGGAGAAGACTGACAGATGGATTAGCCCACACTTGTCATTCGTATCTGAGCCCTATTTAAGTAGTGAGGTTTTTCTGCCTACTGATCTTGATTTCTATTCTGAGAAAAGATGTTTTTCTGATACATAGTCTGATACACATTCTCCTTAATAGCCCATAGGATCTTCAGTGAAATAAAACACCTGAAGAATGCTGCAAATACTGGTATGGACATGCAGTTGCCTCTCTTTAGGCATAATTTTGAGAAGTTTCAGTGGTTATGGGAATAGCAGACCGCATTGTATGTCAGGGTGCTGCTGGCTAACAGCTGCATGGTACTCAAAGCTCGTGTGCTTGTACTCATGTTGCAGTCAGGAGCACCACAGGAACGTGCAACCAAAGTACTAAAAATCAGCCTAACTGCTCCCAACCAGCTACGGGGGTTTGGATGAGAGAGTTTTAGGGTGCTCAGCCTGATGTGTCAGCCTATGTTCTCCTACAAGTCATGCTCCTTTCAAACGTACTCAGCTGAGCTTCACTTTCATGTAAGGTATACCCTTATTTCATGGAATACTAACTCCTTGCTCACATCTATATCATGTAACTAAAAATTAAATTTACTGACCAGATAGAGGAAGGAATGGCAATCTGTCAAGCTATTTAATTTCCTCTTCACATCATTGCAAATCATTGTCTGCTTAGTTGGAGAAAAACATCTCTACTTAAGAGTGTTTTTATATTGACTGAGAATACAGTAAACTTGAAGGCAAATGTGTTCTGTGAATCTGTAAAAACTGTACCTCTTCTACCTAAAAACCTCTTGGAAATCCCTTTATGAAATATTTATCTTTTATTCTTATAGTAGTGACCATAAAAGATGCCACTGCTTGATTTTGCAAAGCTGCAACCTGTTGATTGCACTTTACCACCAGAGATGCTCTTTTATATTTGGTGTTTATATGAAAATGAAACTCTTCATTCTTGAATTTGGTAGCTTCCCATAGATCTGCTTTTCTCAAATTCTGCTTTTTCTTTTTCTCATATAATTTTCACCAGTAAGAATAAGCCTTTTGGATCAATTAAACGTTCATTTTTTTCTAGCAAAGGGATTCTCTCCTATTTCTTTTGTGTCGCTCTCTTCTGCTACCCCTTTATTTCAGTAGGAATTATAACAGAACTGACAAGAGCAGGGATGTTATTCCCACTCCTCCTCCTTCCTCTGATGGATTTTTCAGAGTTGGAGAAAAAACATTGTGTTCCTTTAGAAGCAACTTGATCTACCTGTGGAGTCATGTGCTTTGGCTTTCAGCTCTTTGTTTCAGGACTTAAATGACCCCTTTTATGGGGGAAAAACCCCACCTATGTAAATTATGTGTTAAATTTCCAGGATAACTACTGCCCTTCCGAGTATTAAGGTAAAGCACTGTCTTTGAGGTGCCCGCAGGTATGCCTGTTTGCTTAGTATCTCATCAGCAAGGTGAGATGAGAACAGAACAACTGGACTGTGGGATGCGGCCGAGAAACAGCCATCGAGTAGCAAACGTTGGAGTAGTCCCGTCCCTCCCGGCCAGGCTCCTGCTGGGGAACGGCACAGGGCAAGTCGAGGAACTGGAAGCTCAAGGGCTACGAACGAGGAAGGCAAAGATGGTAAGTCTGCAGCACAGGAGATAAGGGCTTGGAAAACGAAAGTACAGGGCCTTAAAATCCCTGGGACCACAACCGTGATGTCTTCTGCGGTGTGAGGTGTCAAGCAAAGGGAAGAAAACCACTCCCTGCTTCCAGCTGCTCAGTACGTGAAAAGATGAAGGGGTCTCTGGAGAAAAGGCTACAAAATTAACAGTAGCTCTGGTGATGGCTAACCACGTTATGGTGTGCGCTGTGTTTCTAACAAGCTGCATCATCTGCTCACTGCTGCTCCTCCAATTTCGAGGAGCCGTAGCGGCTCAAGAAGAAGGGAGATCTGGGATGAGGGGCTTTACACAGGAAACTGGGATTAAAGGCGTGAAGGGCAGAGGTAAAACACTCCCAGGTAAGCAACCATGATTAACGGCAAAAAAGAAGGTCTGCAGTTGGTGACAAGGCAGGAAGGTGGGCAATAGGTAGTAGCTGGTCTCGTGCTGTTTCAGAAAGAGGACTAGAAAAGCCTGAGGATAAAGACCCTGAATAAATCATGTCAAGGGAAGAGAGCCCGCCATGAAAAAGTACGGAGGAAGCAGCGTTAGCAAGGGCAACTGCAGCCGGTGGTGTGCCAGGAGAGGGAGGGGGACAGGACCCCTTCAGACAGAGTCAAAGAGTTCAGTCACTTCACATCTTTCACTGCGCTCCAAGAATTTTTCTTGGATAACGGTTTTCCAACTTTCTAAATGTTTTTGAAATTTTAGTGATATTTTTAAGATCAAACCAAGCAACCAGTGAACAGCATCAGGCTGCTTAAAGTCAAGCGCATTGAATGCTGTAAATGACAAAGCAAAGTGGAAGACTGTGAGAATAACAGATCATGATTATGACAACAATTTGCAATGTCTGGATTATAACATGTGATGTCTGGGTACAACACAAAGCAGTTTTTCTGTTCATTTATTTAAAGCCATCTGTTTTTTTCACGTAGTCTCTGAAAAATCTTTCATTTGCTCTCAGTGGCAGAGCTGACCCTTGTTGACTAAGATATCTTTCACTCAATAGGTTTGCTCCTAAAAAAGCTCAGTCCTTCTCCCTCAGTGAAGAAAATAGCATGATTAATGTTTTTCCAAGGTTAATTTTTTTTTTTTAATATAGGCAGAAAGAGAGCGCGTCTCAGTAGTGCTACAATTGACTAAAATAAATTACTGACTACTCAGCAGGTCGAAGGATGCTTGTGAGCAGTATTCAGTCAAACGGGGGGGACAGAGACGTCCTATCACAGCAATACCCATGCTATGAAATAATTAGGGTATTTCCTAGCACAGAAAATCCTTCTCAATGCCATCTGGGACATCTAAAAAGTGGAGCTAATGCTAAAGATTATGATTTGTTCTCAAGTTCTCAGATTTGCACATTGCTGTAGCAAAACCTAATCTTATGAATTCCTAATAACACAAAGCTTTTTCCAGAAAAAAAAATGCCTAATACATGAAGTATTAAGAATGATAATTAGAACTTCTCAGATTTAAAGACCGTGCAAAGATCTTGCATTAGATCCATATGATACGTATGATTTAGATGACAGCATCTGTGCTATAAACAGGAGGCAAGGCCAGCCATCGCTGGTATTGACAGGACTACAAATCCAGAGCATCTACATTTGCGCTGGACTTAGCTCATCAAACAGGAGGTAAAAGGTGGTCTGCAAAACTGAGAGCTGCAAATACGTTACCAGTATTAGAACAGAAAGTGCAGGTAGCTAGGAAATACCTTTACTTACTTTGCAAGCCTGAATTTTGAGTGAACTACCACCTGACTCATGGAGTAAATCAGGCTATCCAGATCTGGTTTTGATGTAACACTTGATTTTATATCAACAAATAATGCTGGTACTAGTGGAAATTATTTCCCATGTTCACTGGTGTATTTTGGAATGCGCTCCAGTGATCGACCCTCCAAGAGACCGGTATTATCAATATGCTGCCACCAACACCCAGAGTAGGTGCGCAGAGGAAAGCACTGAAATTCCCAGGAGAAGAACTAGCAGGGAAAGAAAAATCTCATTTTCTGATTTCCATTTACAGCCTAAAATAGCATGTCTGCTGGGAGCAGTAGTTCTTCGGAAAAACAGTGATTATGAAGACTATGGTCTTATTTACTTTCCGCCAGTGTTGCAGCATACTACGTATACTCACAGGATATTTTTAGTCACAGAATCTGCCAGGCAGAAATGCAGTGGAGTTAATCACATGTAGCAAATTAAACAAAAGCAAGAAAGCTGGTAGGCTTGGGGGTGGGGGGGGCTGCAGCAGCTGAACATTTTGTTACCCTTTCTAGGCAAACTTTCCAAAATTGCATATGGGGGTGGGTAAAGGCAAAGGGCAGTGGTGGGTTCTGGGTTTGGTTTTTTTTCACCTGGATCAAACAACCTACATATGTATCTGCAGTTAGTAGACTGAAGCAGGCGAGAAATGTGTCCATATTCAGATTAATGTCAGAATTAAAGTTCTTTCGTAGGGAAATTGTTGAAGTTGGTCCACCAACATATTAGCTGCCCTCTGACAAGTACTTTGCATGCAATGAGCAATGTGTGCCCCGAGCCCCTGTCCCAAGTGCAGGTGGGGGATACAGCAAGGGCTCTAAAGCACGGAACGGTGGGCAGGACGTTCACCTGTGGTGGACTGGCATTGCTGGCCAAAGCCACTTCAAGCAGTCTTGAAGCCGACATGAGTTTCCAGGATGGGAGGAGAGATATGAAGAGCAGGAATTAAAGGTGGTTTCAGCACAGCTCAACTGGATGCAGATATACTCACCCTGTTCCTAGTGGGCTGATGAAACAGTTCCTGAGCATCATCTTCTGCAGCACGTCCTTCCTTTGTTGAAAAGGTTGCCTAGAACATTCTTGCAGAAATACCCCTTTTTTAGATTGTTCCCTTCAGTGGACGTGGAGGTGTATTAGTCCTGGTAACTTCTTCTCTAAAAACATAGCAATAGTAAAAATAACTTATAATCAATGGTTAAGTTATAACAAGCTCGCTTAGCTCAGTATAACTAAGCCAAGAACATACAATAGAATTATGGCAATCACATCACTGCTTTAAATGAAACCTCTTCTTCCATTAGCTCAAAATAGCTTGTAAAATCTCACTATTTTAGTCAATGTTGGGTATCATTCACCCAAAGGTTGTGCTGTAATGCTTATTTACGGCATTAGCATTTTAAGTTTTTTGTGAAGCAAAGCAGTAGGGATCAAGTGGGCTCCCTCGCATCTGCTATGCCTTTGAAAGATAGCATGTGCCTGCTCCGGAATTAAATTAGGAATTAAAGATTGAATCAAGAATACACGTGTAAGGAGTTAATGAGATCTGAATGCTGAACCTGCATCCACCAGGCCCCAGGCATGAACAGAACACGGTACAGTCACCCTCTGACCTGAGCAGGAGACAACTCTGCCGGCGTCCCGGTGCGGCATCCCAGAGGCTCTCGCCCAGAAGGCGGCTGGCTTCCTCCCAGGGCATGGGGGAGAAGAGACAAAAGGTGGTCTTAGGAGAGAGGTGCCCAACGTGTGCTTTGTATTCTTCCAAGAGGAAAGTAAATCATCGACCATTTTATTACTGTGGACTGAAAGACGGGCCGGCGGAGATGCAGTTTACACAAGACTCCACAACTCCAAGGTTGAAAAGATACACCGAGTTTAAGACCAATGACGTGTCTTTTCTGGAAGGGCAAATCCTTTGCTCTCTAATAGGAAGATGCAAAGAGGATTATGATGGAAATATCCTTCCTCAGGCAGGTTTTGGGGTTTTTTTCTGGCAAGAAAGATCTTTCCTAATAAATAGCTGCTCTTTCCTATGAGCTAGCTGTTGTCAGTGACCGCAGGACTGCAGAGACACAAAATAGATTCTATCTGCCCAAACCAGCTCACAGACATTGACTATCATTTTGTTTCCTTTACTGGGTAAAAGGAAGAAAATGGCTTTTAAATAAGATGTTGAACCCCTTCCAGGATTGCAATATAAGATACTGAATCAATCATTCTTCATACAGTTACCTCCTACTCCACAAGTTCCTACTACCATAAAAATTGGTTGTTGCCAAGTGAGCTGAGTGAATAATTTGCAGTTTCATATTTGTTGGAAGAATTTTTACTCTTCCTCTTTTCATTATTTGTCCACAAGCAGATTGATTTTCTTGAATTTATTTTTTTCCCAAAAACATGTGCCATAATCACTCTGCAAGTAATTCTCGCCATAAATCATTTGTGAGCAATTTGTTGCGAGAAGTCTTCAAATGTCTGTCCTAATTCCGTTCGTTCTATACGAACTTGCATCACGTTGTGTCTTCTTCTGTGAACGCGACATCAAAAGAGCCGGTTTTGAGTATTCTCCCTGAGAACAATCCCACTTCTGAACCTAGAAAACTCACAGAGAAAGCACATTTTATTGAAAATTACTTAAGACTTAGGGATTCACTGAGATGCTTGCAGTTTACATGCATCTGTAATTTTCAGGCTAACTAGAAGATAGCTTTTCCAACCCTAAAGAGAACGTTACTTTACCCACTTCACAACTCGAATCTGCTCCTCGCCAGAGCTTTTGTCTCATCCCAATTCATTAAGATTTCTGTCTCACAAAACATCCCTTGTGAGAGATGAGGCTTTCAACAGCATATAAAGTGGTTGGGTTCCAAATTACGACTGAAATGATGCACAATCTCACCATTTAAAAATTACTTAATTCCCAGAAACAATTACAGGATTCTCCTGGTTGTTGTTGCGTCTTAATGAAAGATAAGACTGTATCAAAACCCTAGGAGAAGAGTCTGATCCCGACCCTGCTGGAGCCAGGGGAAAGCCTGCCTTTCTCAGTTATCTAGATGCAGAAAACTGCCCTTCTCAGACTGTAAAATACCATCTTTTCAGATAAAAGTTTAAAAAAGCGATTGCACCGTTCAGAGGGATTTGGGTACTTTATCACGTGTCCTCTTAAAAAAAAAATGGTAGAATGACTCTGCCCTATTGAAAAGGAGGTACAAGTCAACTCAAACACCGTGTGCCATCTTACACCAGAGAGAGAATTTCAAATCCAAGTCTTGCAGTTGGCCTTAAGTGTTTGCTTTGAAGACGTTTATAAAATCCAGGCCTTGGCTCTGGTTGGTATGCAGCGGAAATACTTTGCTGGTATTTTAAATAATGTAAACAGTTGCTGCAACTGTCACCCGGGCACTTTATGATGTTAAGAAGGAGAAATGGAAATGAAAAAGTCATGAAATTCATGGGTGATGATGTCTGTGATTGTAACTGGGACACGTATGAGCATCTCTTCCCTTGTCCCTGACAAAGGGTCCACTCTGTGAAAATGTGAAAACCTTGAAAAACAATTTTTAAAAAAATCTGCATAGAAATACTGAAGAATGCAAGTCATAAACCAGCTAATTTTTTTTCAAATATGAATTTTGCAAAGGGAAGTTATATTTTGCTCTCAAACCAACTTCTGAATTTATTTTTAATTCTGTCAGTGCAAAAAAAAGACTTACTAATCTTCTTAAGCTGTATCACTTGAGATGGACTGACATTTTAACTCTTGGTGCTCATAAATAACTCTTGGGATAATTTAGGCTGCTACAGAAATAAGTTGCTGATGCTAAGCATCAAAGTTCCCTGAACCCAACCTTCAAGCGGCCAGTTCGGGCTTGCCTACCAACCTGGGTGCCGAATCCAGCCCAGCCGCGGGGACAGGAGAGCCGAGTGGATCCAGGGCGGCCGCTACGAACCCTGAGTGCGCTGGCTGTAGAACGGAGAGTAAAATCACCATGAGACAGTCAAACGAGGTAATTATATCGTGTTAATTTCATCTCATTTTTGTGATGTAGTTGTACACAGCCAACGTAGTAACTGGAAATTAATACAGCACGATTCGTGCCCTGTCATGTCACACTGCTGGCCCTTCTGAGCAAGAAATGTTTTTAACGCTATCCTCGTAAATCAAGTGCCTCAAGACAAGAAAATTATTACGAAGCTGAACAATAACAACTCACACTTAGAAGAGCTCCCTACTTTTTCTTCCACCCGGAGCAGAACAGGCAGTTCTGAGATTGTTTTCTTGTACGCCAAAGTTAAATTTTGCATCTTCAGCAACAGCAAATAAATCCGTGTTTCTGTTAAGTTACTTAACCGGTGCAGTGTTGTATCCACTCTCAAGAAAGGTCTGTGTTTTCTCCTAGGAGCAGGTAATACTACATGCATCAGTTTAAAGGCTGATAGCACCATTTTAGAGAAATGGCAGAACAATTCCTGCATCGAGTGATGTGTACGGTATTCTTCTTCCTGCTAGACGCGTATCTCAAACGTAATAGAATCTTTTAATTTAGTTTTACTGAATCACGTAAAATGTGAATAACTTGGAGACGCAGCATATTTCTTTGCACTTTTCACCATTAGCTGGTATTTTTCTCCCAGTGCCTGCGTTATGCGACTTCACATTTGGTATTCTGATACTAATGGGGGTTTAGGGCAAAGAAAAGGTGCTGGAATGCAGTTTTTTACAACTTTGTAAGACGACAGATTTTTTTCCATGCGTTCTTTTACCTGTAATTATTATAAAGACCTACAATGTTACACATGAGAGGAAAAAGTTGCTATACTAAAAAAACCCCCCAAACTCTAGCCTGTCTTATTTTGAATCTGCATATTCAAGTCCATTTACATCACTGAAAGGGCAGCAGTCCAAAATATAAATAACTTGAGCTCCAAAAGCAAGGCTGCCGCCCTGAATAGCCAAAACCCACGACGATCGTTGAAGTAAGAGCGCTCTGTGCGGCCTCCTGCGCAGCTCCGTGCTGTGGCTCGCTTCCACCTACAGCAGAAGGAAATACTTTGTTAAACTCCATCGCGCTGTGCTCCGCTTCACTGGACCAAGTGATGTGAAATAGCACAAAATAAAGTACGCCGTACACCATGTACTCTTATTCTACAGAGCAGGTATAATCGCTGTAATTATACCACAACCGCACGGCAAATACCATGTAAATACATAGCAATTGCATGTTCCTACAGCTTACTTGTTAATTATGCATTGCTACTAACAAGTTCGAAGAAAAAATTATCATAGCACTTGCAGCATTTAGATGCTTGCAAAGCTCCTAAGCTGTGTAATAATGGAATTTGTACTGTTAAATGCTTGCTTTTGTTGATTTTCCATTGGAATGGGGAAGCGAAACAACCCAATTCTCATGCCCAAAGGCCTATAACTTAAGTGCGTATTTCTTACTGGTACAGCAGAGGTACACTGCCGCACAAAATAACAAGGCACTTCTACCACGAAGGAAATCTGGACGAATTAACAAAAAAATCATTTCCATTAATAAATCACTTTTCAAATTCCATTTAGTAATCCGCCTAGGCAAATGCTGTGTTTAAAATCACTGCTACTTGCATGCGATAGAACTAATACTGTTTTCCTGACCCAATATTTAATCTTGCACAGGCTAAAAATGAGAGGAAAACCTCATTTCACCGCATGTCGCTAGCAAAACTTCTATTGATTTCGGTGAGGGCAGGGCTCTACCCAGACAGCTTACTTGTAAATGGATTGCTGAAATACCTTGTGTTATGCCAGAAATATATTACTGTGTAAGACCATTTCATAGTCCGTGCTAGCTCTTCTATGAGCCGCACTGCAGTATTTTAGACTACAACTTATAACTTTTAATAGGTATTTTAATAGTATTCAATAAAATAAAATTAGCCTCTCTATAAACATTGCTCTTCTCCAAAGTGAAGCTTCCCTTTAAGTTATGAGTCCGTAATGGTTTAGGCAGCTGTTTATACCAACTTTTACAATCCATGTTGGATCACCTTGAGTTTCATATTAAATTTTTTTCATTATTTTCATATTGATTTTCAATCTGAAAGGTGATGTTGATGTTTCTGAGCCTTTTTTTTTTTCTATTGCAGTTGTTGAACTATTTCTTCTAAGAAATGACCAGCATTTATTGCAAGGAAGTGCAAATGTTAAAATATTAAAATATCTGTTACTTACAAAATCTTAAGTATGGACTAAAAACTGGCTGAAATTGGCCGTGTATAAATGCGGATGAACATGGCAACCCTAGGGCAGGGAGGTGACACGCTGGGGACGAGCCAGGCCAACACAGACGAGCGAGAGATGGAAGCAAGGAGACGGCGGTGTTGGTTGTGCTGATGGGTAACGCCCCCGGCCCCTGCCACCGCGTCCGCACGCGAGACAGGAGAACAAGGATCTTCTGACAGCGTTTTCAGGAAGGTGAGGAGGTAGATTTGTGGATGGAATGAGTGCTCAGCCACAGAGGAAATTTTGGCATTATTACCAGCTGGAGGGATGCATCAGTCACTTCCTAGTGAAAGGGGAGGTGGGTCAAGGCGGGTACTGGGAAAGCGAAAAGCAGTAACTGTGGTGGGTTGACCCTGGCTGGGGCCAGGTGCCCACCAGAGCCACTCTATCACTCCCCTCTTTCACCAGACAGGAGAGAAAAAGTGCAACGAAAAGCTTGTGGGTCGAGATAAGGACAGGGAGAGATCACTCACTAATTACCGTCACGAGCAAACCAGACTGAACTTAGAGAGGAGATTCATCTAATTTATTACTAAGCAAAACAGAGTAGAGGAATGAGAAATAAAATCAAGTCTTCAAACACCTCCCCCCACCCCTCCCATCTTCCCGGGCTCAACTTCACTCCCGGCTTCAACCTCCGCCCCCCTCAGCGGCACAGGGGGACGGGGAGTGGGGGTTACGGTCAGTTCATCACGCGGTGTTTCTGCCGCTTCTTCATCCTCAGGGGGAGGACTCGACTCATTGTTCCCCCGCTCCAGCGTGGGGTCCCTCTCACAGGAGACAGTCCTTCACAAACTTCTCCAATGTGAGTCTTTCCCACAGGGTGCAGACCTTCAGGAGCAAACTGCTCCAGCGTGGGTCCCCCACGGGGTCACAAGTCCTGCCAGCAAACCTGCTCTGGCGTGGGCTCCTCTCTCCACGGGTCCACAGGTCCTGCCAGGAGCTTGCTCCAGCGTGGGCTTCCCACGGGGTCACAGCCTCCTTCAGGTGTCTCCACCTGCTCTGGCATGGGGTCCTCCACGGGCTGCAGGTGGAATGTCTACACCCCCTCACCCTCCCTCCATGGGCTGCAGGGGGACAGCCTGCTTCACCATGGTCTTCACCACAGGCTGCAGGGGGATCTCTGCTCCGGCGCCTGGAGCACCTCCTGCCCCTCCTTCTGCACTGACCTTGGGGTCTGCAGAGTTTATGACATCTTCTCACTCCTCTCTCCGGCTGCAAAAGCTCTAACGGTTTTGTTTTCTTTCTTAAATATGTTATCCCAGAGGCGCTGATTGGCTTGGCCTTGGCCAGCGGTGGGTCCATCTTGGAGCCGGCTGGCATTGGCTCTATCAGACACAGGGGAAGCTTCTAGCAGCTTCTCACAGAAGCCACCCCTGTAGCCCCCCCGCTAGCAAAACCTTGCCACGCAAACCCAACACAGTAACGTATTTGAAGTGACAGAGAAGCAGAACGCAAAGGGAGGCTAAAGAGACTAGTATGGATGCAAAGCCATAAATTAGATAAAATGGTTTTATCTTTCTAACGGTGGTGGTCAAGCCCCGAAAACAGGAATGTGTACCTGAGCTGTAAGATCATCAGAGCCTGGTTCAAAGCTTTAGTTTTCAGTTGGGATAGAAAAAGGATGTATCTTAAATGCCATTTCTGTCATGGAGAAATAACCATCGAGTTTAGATACAGTCTGTACGGGCTGACCCATAGAGGATGAAGATGAGACAGCAGATGGGAATGACAGAAAACCAATGCGATCATACTTTTCATGGAAACTGGGAAATAATTTGACAGGACAAGCTTGGAAGAGACTCTAAACCCCCGTTTTAAGTTACAGACCGTGAACAGAAAACTAGACCTTCCTGAAGAAATGCCAGGGCTGAGGTTCTGGTTTGGATAGAGAAGTCTGTCCAGGAATGATAGGAGGAGTCACGTTTATGGTAGAGGCCCCTTAATGACCACGTGTGGAGGAAGCAGGAGCGCTTACGGGGAGGCAGAGAGAGGATGAGGGTGATGTTCCAGTCTGGTTTGAAAGAGCAAATAGAAGGGAGAGAGTGTACCACGCGAAAGTAAGACTGCATTTCAGCAGGGAAATAGCGGGCAATGCGCAAGGTAGATTTTAAGATTAAAGACAAGACTAAGGGAAGGGACAAGAACCAGCTCAGAGCGGCCAAACAGGAACCAGAAGGGGATTAGATCATTGCAGCAATGCATGATGTGTTGGAATAGTTTATTACCCACTGGGCCCTTTAATTGTGAGTGTAATACAGGCAGTAATTTCTAAAACAAAGTACGTTCTTATTGAAGATTCTCGGCTCTTTAGTGGGAAAATAACTTCCTATGCAGACTGATTGTTGGTTTTAATGGGTTTATTTTTATGTAACGTACATTGACTTTAAATAAAAGGGAGCTGTACGTTTCCAGTACTGTAAAACTGGCAGTCTCATTGAGGCTCATTAGCCCAGCTGCTGAAGCTGATTGATAGTGTCTCTGAAGACGGTATCCTTGCTTAGATGGAATTGCCTTGGTTTCCTTCACTCATTTCACCCCCCTCCTCAATCCTACCCTGGAGCCTGGAGAAACATTTGTAGGTTCTCCTAGAAAATAGACATCTTCCTAAGACAAAGTCAATGCAAAACATCTTTCTTCACTCCTAGGGTCTGATCTTGTTCTTCCTGAAATCTGCAGTGGGATCCTGCTATCTTCAGTGGTACCAAGTACGGTTCAACCAAGCCAGATGTAAGCTTGTAATTCTTCTAATGAAAAAGGTCTAAGTATACTGAATGGGGGAGCTACTCATTAATAACTATTTAAAAGAACATGGTTCCCTTGAAAGGCTAATTATTTTGAGAGTCACCCATTCAAAAAAAAAAGTCTAATCAATGAGAGAACAAATTAAAAATGAAGAATCTCTCATAAAAACAGAGAGCAGAATACTGTATTCAAGAGGACAGCCACCAATTAAAAGAAATGTCAACAACTCAAGTGGTAGCAACTTCAAAAGGGAAATCTCTTCCTCATTTTCATATGCATTCTTCATGAGCAACATCAAGAAGTGTAACATGCTAATAGCTAATAACACTCAGAATAAGATTCACTAATTTACTAACTGAATAATTTAATGCATATCAAAGGAATGATTTTTCTCATTTCATTCTTTTTTTAGATCTAACACTAAGCTGGGTATTATCTGCACAGATTACAAGTCATCACTGAAATAGTCATTTTAGAATTTTGGGGTTTTTCTGTCAGATGTCTCTTTTGGATTTAAGGAATCACATATCTTTTTTCCTTATAATTCAAATTTCAAAAAACAAATCAGGAAGGTATCTTTGTGGAGATGTGATCTTTTGCTAAAAACAGAGTGTTTTGCAGCGACAGATCTGTTATGATATTAAACTTTGAAGACGTTGGGGACTGCAGAGAGGTAGTGCCATCCACCTGTCCCAGGTAAGCCAATAACGCAGCGGGTGGGTGATGCACCTGAGGTTTAGGAGCCCAGGCCTGGAGCTGAAGCAGGGATGGGACGCGGGTGACCGGTGTGCTGCAGAGGTCCCCTGGGTGTCCTGGCATGGAGGACTCCCCCTCCTGCTCCTGGGAATGGTGAGAGGTCAGTTTGAGTCCAATGCAGAACAAAAGACAAATGTGTTGAGTTTTTACTAATTGCAAAAGAACTTTTGTATACTCCAAAATGCTAGAGTAGGTATTGAAAAATGTAGAAAGTCTGCATGGTAAGAACCATTTCTTGTTTAATGTGATTTTTAGAAGCCTATTTACAGAACTCTACTAAATTTAAACATTGTTTTGCCTTTGCTACTATTGCACACTATGTAGCCCACTACCATCTGCTAAAACACTTTAAGAATAGGTTAGCAGTTAGGTACCGAACACAAAACCAGCTCTTCCTTCAGTTGGTGTGTGACAGTCAGAAAGCTCACTCAGAGAGACCCCCGACTGAAAGACAGCCATCAATGTCTCAACATCTGTTCGGTGGCCGGAGGGAAGCAGAGTGCTCCAGGGTCAACACCAGGGCTGACGTTGTTTAGCATCTTCACCGACGACCTGGATGATGATATAGAATGCAAACCAAGAAATCTGAAGACGAGACTAAATTAGGGTTGAGTCCTTGACGTGCCAAATATTAACTGTTGTGGAGGGATCTTCAGAAACTTGGGATCTGGCCAGCAGAAAACCCATCAAGTTTAACAAGATGTGCAAAGTCCCACGTCTTGGGCAGAATGCTGCCATGTGCCAGGGCAGGCTGGGGACTGTCTGGCTGAGTGGCAGCCCTCCTGGAGAGGACCTGGAGGTTACAGCGGCTGTCAGGTCAAATGTGAGCCAACGGCATGCTCACTGCAACTGGGGCAAACTGCACGTTGGCCTACTTCTGAAGGGTGGCCAGCAGATCAAAGAAACTCATTATCCCTGTCCCCCCAGGACAAGGGGGCATGCAGAAACGGGCAGGGAAGGGAGCAGAGGGCTACCGGGATGGTCAAGGACATAGAGCACATGCTTCAGGTGATGGAGGAGGCGTTGGCTGTCCAATCTGGTGCAGAGGAGGCTAAGGGGTGATCTCACCGCTTGAACCGGAGTTGGAAAGACAGGACCAAGCTCTTTTTGGTCGTGACAGCTGGTATAGTAAAGGGCAATGCCACACATTGTAGCCTGGAGGTTCAGACGGGACGTTAGGAAGAACTGCTTCCCTGGGAGGATACTGCAGTACTGGAAGAGCTTACTAGGGGGGGACACCCAAGGCAAAATCACAGCAGACCTGGTCAGTGTTGGTGACAGCCCTGCTTTGAGCGGAAGGTGGGGGTTGATCTAGGGGTCCCTTCACACTGTATCTCTATGATGTAATTCAGATTCAAGCTAGAGGCATTATCAAAATCTTAGAACTAAATTAAAAGTTCACTCGCCAGTATACAGGAAGGCAGACATACCTCCGCAGCTGGCTTGTTTTCTCACGGCAAACTCTTCACCAACGGGGCAGGCGTTCGTATTACTTTCCTCTCCTGAGATCCCAACAGCAAACATAATGTTTCTGCGATGCCCCTTTAACGGGGAAGGACAGACTGTTGGAACCAGTGGCTTCGTGGCAGATGGAGCAACATTTGCAATTGGGAAAAAACACTCTCCTGCTGCCAAAATATTAACAAGGGGCTTCCTCAGAAATATTCTGCCACAGTCACTGACACATGTAATTTCCCCATGTAAATATGACTTCTTCCAAGGAAAAAGGTATCGTTCTGCAGGCTTTCCCAGGACAAGGACCTCTCTGCATTATTTTTTTTCCACTCCTGCCAAACCTTTCACTTCCAGTCACATATTTTCAGCGCCGCAACATCTTGCGGATGCTACTTGTGGTAACCGTGATGAGAGACAGCAGCGAGCAGGGTTGGCTTGGGGCAGGCTGTCCAACCATCCCGCTCAGCTGGGCTGGGTCAGCGGACAGACTTGGCAGCAAGGGTGCATTGTGAAATCGAACAGGGAATGGGTCCTTTTGGGCTTTTTTTTGCATAATATACCTCCTTCTGTGAATGCCCACGTTCCTTACATGGTGAGAAAAACAACAAGAATTTCCTGACCTTCCTTTATACCACCCATTATTTTCCATAGCCTTCTAATGTCTTTTATTAATTTCCTTTTAAAAATAAACTCTCCTGTTCTTTTCAAATTCCACATATATCCAACATCAAAGCATTTCAGTGACTTTTTCATTCCATTTATCCACCAGTTCTCTGGTGCTGGAGTCAGACATGTTGTGTGCAGTGGTGGTACTGCAAGCAGTAAAGATGTCCAGCTTCTCTGACACTGTGGCACTTCTCCTTGCTGTCAGGACTGATCACTGGGGAAACCGATCCTCAAATACCAAAAAAACCTTTCTCTGATGACCTACTGTTTTGCAGCGGGCAACGGGACCAGTGTGCTTTTTTCTTAAAGAGAAAAGGCAGCCATTGTCCTCTGAGATTTATTTTTAACTTGAAACTTTTCAATGCATCGTGAAAAAAGCTGAATAATTCTATTTTCATCTAGGAGGAGATTACAAGAGAAATGGTCTGATACATTTTAGATTAGAGATTCCTCCCTAAGAACAGAGGCTGCTACGCCAAAGAAAATCCTCTTTTCCCCAAGACTGTCAGCTGGGCCCAGTTCTCCACCAAGTCTATTTTCAAGAATTTTTTGCGCTAAACTGAGAGTTCTCCAACATGATGCTTCTGGGAATTCAGATTACTCTCCCTCTGTCAGTACTGGGATTAAGGAGTCGCGAAGGCAGTCTGCAGCATAGTGATATTATAATGATTGCTCTGCAACGGAAAAATATCACACATCTGTGTTTTCATTCTCCAGCTTCAGACATACCTTTAGGAAGTCAGTTTCTGATGACATGTTTGGGCAAACGATGCCTTATCTGCATGCTTTTTTCATGTTATCATCCTGAGCTGGTAACTTGAATGCCATAACCAGAAAGCTATGTTAATTGTACGTGTTTTTAAGTCAGCGTAGTCCAAAATATATTCCTCAAGACTATCAGCCTCAAAAGTCTGCTCGCTCGTTTGAGGAGCCGGAGATGTTCCATCTCCCTTAGAGGAATCACATTGCTTTTTTGTAACAACAAGAATATCCAACCAAGATAATCTTAGCCTCATGGATACTACATATTTCTGTTTCCTAAAATAAAAACCACTAAGTATATGAACTGGTACTGTAAACACAAGCACAAGTAAAAGAGTTCTACTGTTGCTGGACGACTCCTCCCACTCGACTTCAGCAGTCAGCAAAAATACTTATTCAGTATTAAGTTACAGTAAAGAATTGTTGACCCTGGTGTAATTGAGAGCAAAGAGAAAGTCAAGTCAATGGGGTTTGCTTCAACTTGTGACATTGCAGATAGAGCCTCTAAATTTGTTTGCATCATAAAAATGAAAGTATTTGTTACAAACAAGAACGCAGAGAGTCTATACAAGCCTCTTCATAACGTAGTTTTTATTGAAAGGCTCACAGTTGAGTTAGCATTATTTCCTTCTAGTTTGGGCTTCACTCTAAATACTGTACCTTAACAAACTTAATGCCAAGTGCTTTACACATTTCTCTTGAACTAAACTTCTCCAAAGAATCGCATGACATACATAAGCATTTGCCGATACAAAAAGCACGGTCTCAGAGATCCTGGGCAAAATCCAGGCAGCCCTGCAGTAACTAGTAAAATTCCCATTGATCTTATTGGAGATGGGATTCCACTCCATAGGGCTTTGCTATATATGGGTAATAAAAACTTATATCTCGCTACTTCTGTATTAAGTTCTCAGGTACACTATTCTAAGAAACTTAGACCTTAATGACGTCCATTTACCATTTCCCTTGCTAGATAAAAATAAGCGTTACTTCAGAGTTCAATAATGTCTAGTTTCAAGTATGTTTGTAATTGCTGGAATATGCAACAGATGCCAGGTTAGAGACACTCCTAGCCTGTGCACGGGTGTAGGCATTTGCTCTAATAATCTGCAATTTTACGACAAAAGTTAAGTGCAGAATTGCCTGTACTGAGCTCTGGGAGAAACGTGAACCATTAGTATTTAGGGATTCTCTTAACTGTACAGTGATATATTCATTAATAAGTTATAGGTGATGAGGACATGGAAGTGGCATAAAAATTAAGATTTTTAAATAATCTTTATGATCATTAATATAAGATGAGGCATAACAATTTACCTTTAATTCTGAGAGATTTTTCATCTGCATGAAACACGATGAAGTGGGCTATGTTTAAACTAGATATGTCATTCTTGCCCTTGTACAGTGTTTTGCGGCAGTTTTCCATAACTCAGCCATGCAGGGCTGTGGGGTTTGATGTTTGAGTTCTCGTGCAAAAGCAAACGGTAAACTGGGGCTGCTCTAGGGCGGCCCTGGTCAGAAACAGAAAGAGCAGGAGCGGTTTGAGACGGTACCCACTCCTGCCGCTGCTCCGCGGGACGTTATCATCTTGCAGCTGCAGAAATGGTAGAGGTTGTCTGAGCGCTGCTCATCTACTTCAGTGCAAAGTTACTTTCCTAATTGATTTTTTTTTTTTTCAGAGTTACTAAGATGTTACCTAGTTACTAGCTAATCACAGCCTGGTAACCATTTAGAGAAATCTAGATTTTTATTTACAGCAAGGTAAGTGACCCTAAATAAATCGGTCTGGTGACACTTCAGCTGTCCAACTGTAAAACAGGATGAGACGCCACACGAAATGTATTTGAAGAAGTGTTCACACAAACACTGCGGTATGAAATTAATTATGCTTAGTCTTGACAACACTAATTCGATTTAAAATATGCTTAACTGGTTTAAAAATAAAACTTCAAATTCCCTTTGACTGCAACCCAGTCCTGAAGCTATTTAAGCCTGTGTTGCCTATCCCGTGCCTGATTTTCTGATTTGGTTCTAAGATTACTATTAATAGACCAGAAGTGGGGTAAAAAAAAAAAAAAAAGAAAAGAAAAAAGCAAAATTACCTAATTCTGCAAACACCCGTGTTTGTTTATTTGTTGCTCCATTTTAGAGAAGCGTTGTCAGAAGTTTAGTTTTCTGACGGGGATTAATCTTCCCCTTTTGTGACTCTGGACCATCCATCCCTCCCCGCCTCCCCCCCCCCCCCGATTCCGGCACGGGGTTGCTAAGCGACATGTTCTTCTCTTCTGTACTTTAGCAGAGAGGAACAGATCAAAGACACCCACAGTCCTGAATTATTTTATAAATGAATTTAAAGAGACACTCGCCCGTGCTGTATTATGTAGGGGGAGATCAAAAGTTGCTCTATATACTGAGAGTATCTGGAGAATTAAACTGACGTCTTCTGGAAAATAAAAATGCTCTCATTACTGAGAACTATGTAATATTTACCTTTTTTTTTTTCTTTTGGCTTTTTCAGAACTAGACTATGAATTTATGCTAATTAACATTTCTAGTTTTATGGCAGTCAAGACATTGAACGCAGGCCAGGCTGCATGTTTGTACGACTTTCAAAAGTAAGGTTTTCTGTCATCAAGCTTGCTGCTTTTTTAACTCTTTTTTTTTTTAACTCTCTTCATCTCTTGCAACAGAGTTGTCACAATTCAAAAGTATTTCATTTTCCAAAGTTTAAATGCTTTCCTGACTTACATTAAAGGTGAGAAAATCACAGGGTAAATTTCAAGTGATGCATCTTTAAAAGAATAAATGAAGATGAGAAAGTAATCTGTGTGAATCAGGCAAAACCCCTACGACATCAATATCTCAGAGCTTTGCAAAAAGAATGAAAACCCAAATGTGAATAACCTTTAATTAAAAAATCTGGGAATACCTAAGTTTAAAGGTTACCTCTTAGCAGACCAGCACTTTTAGCTGGCATCAGCTCAGGGCTGCTCTTCTGTACACGCTGTGAGGTTTGTAAGAGCACACTGGCCGTTCAGACAAGCGTTTCCTGAAACAGAAAAGGGAGGAATGATTTGCCCTCGGATCCACTCAGTTTCAAACACCATCAAGGTTGTAAAAAGAAAAAAAAACAACCCAGCACTTAGGAACAAAGTGCAAGGATTTTTCAAGACCTTCATTTCCAAAGACACCGTTGCTGCACAGCCTTAAGGAAAAGGAGAGGAACACAAATAACATGCGTAAAGCAGTACCCAGGCGAGCGAGACAGATCATTTACGTGGAAAGCAAAACTCCCAGGTCAAAAGGCTGCAAAAAAGCCATCTCAAAAATTGCCTGCAAAATTCCTCCCATGTGCAAATCTTGTTGTTTTGTGACCAGCCGCCTTATCTGCATAAACAAATGGCTCCTTTAAAGCAGTTTCAGGGGCTCGCTCACGCAAACAGGTGCTCGAGCAACGACAGGCACCAAATCCCCGGCTCCAGGTGTAAAGGGTGCATCGATGATCTGGCTCGCTCTGCCGCGCGCCTGGTCGCAGAGCAGAGCTAGCTCCTCTCTCCTGTCCTACGCCCGCAAGCTCACGTAAAATTGAGGGTAGATTAGTGAAACCTAATACGTTCTAGGACTGTAAAGGGATTAACCTCACATAAATCTTCACCAAAAAAAACACAGCGCTAGTATTTATTTACAGGCATTTTATTTTCCAATGAGAAAACAAGCCTCCTTTTTTTTTTTTTGCACCAGTGAAAGTCTCCTCAAAATTCGAATTGCTTAGATTTGGCATTTAAAATCAACTGTACTACAGCTAACCTATATTCTCCTAAAAGCATGTATTTTAGCGAAGGGCTTAGCCAGCTTTTCCATTTCATTACTAGATATCTATTACACGGGGAAGATGTGTGCTTTACCCTCACTGATACAGTGTTTTACGTATAAACATCTTGACCGCCACTATGTTGTCAGCAGTTAGCAGATTCGGTGTGTTTTGGCTGAATTTCTGAAGGGGAAAACTGTGACTTGCACTCTAAATATTTTTTCTGGAGAATGGATTCCTCACAGACTATGGGCATCTTGTACAAAATACAAGTAAACATTCGGAAAGGAATTTAATGCTTCTGGCGGGTACCGACTTGCCAGCCTTGCAAACCGAAATCCCTGGGACGGGCGGCACGAGCACAGCTCCGGCACTGCGTGCTCCGCAGACCGGCCGGCTTCCCCGCCGTGCCATCGCTCCTCCCGCACCGCTGCAACGAGGAGGAAAGCAGTAACGCCCGCTACAAACGGGCACACAGCTTGTTAGTGCTTGCATTTCTGGCGAGGTTCTTTAAACATCCCGACCACGCTTTGTTCAGAGAGTCAGTTCGATCGAGCTAGTATTTAAGGTAAAATATTCTGAAGTGGGGATGTCGTAGGAATTTTAGTTAATATTTATTACTAGTGTATTTTATTTAGAATTTTGGTTGAGGAAGGTAAGTCATTTTGAATCGCTGCACCTCTTTACTTACTTCCGGGATGCTGCAGAACCATCTGCTGCAGCTGGAGCCCACATGTGAGCAGCCAGGGCAGAGGTTTGGGCCTAGGAGCAAGAGACCATGCTTTTTGGTACGTGGGAAGGTGCTGGAGGCCACCGAGAACATTAATAACGTTACTTCACGTTTCTACAGTGCTTTGCCTGCTTAAAGCATCACATAGGCTACTGGTAATTAGCGGTCTGGATGTTTCCAAAATGATCAGCAGTATCATTTACATCGTCATTAAAATACAATTAGCAGCCCTTCGCGCTGAGTGCTGTCGCTTGGAACAATCCAGTTGGTGGCTCGTGGGCCAGACCTGGACAAGAGGAGAATGGTGGCTGCTTGTCCTCCTCTCTAACTGCACCAGCTCGAGGAGCACCTCATCCCAGGAGCGACGGCCGTGCCCACAGGACAGCCGTGGAGAGCCATTCTGCCACTGGAAAGGCAACGGCACAAAGTATCCCTTGTGTCCAGCCTGCTGCGCTGAAAAGCCTGGGTTTTGTAGAGCTCATTTCAGCCTGCATGCAGATTCAAGCAGGCACGGCCCCGCAACTTTACAATTTGCAATTCAAATTTTTTTTTTTTTTTTTTTTACTTGACTTTGTGCAGCAAGAGTCGTAGGGATGAAATAAGGGCAGTACGTGGCAAGACAAAAAACCTGAGCTGTCTCCATCTACGGCCGTCGCGCTGGTAGACCACGCTGGCATGTGTCTGGGTAAGATGAAGAATTCAGTTACTGCAGCAGACTGAAAGGGAAGGTCTGGCTTGGATGGTGTTCCCAAACCTGGCATCCATCTCCCACATTTAGGTGGCTAAATCTGTCACTCGCATGCTTTACATACTCATGTTAATCGCATAAATGCCAACAAAAGTGACATGTTTTTAAAGTGTTAGAAGTGTAAATAGCTGCTCTGCTGAAATGGCCACAGTATATATTTTTAGCTCCTATGTGCTCTTCCGATGATACCACTTGCAAATGCATCGCGTTTGTTCTAGTATCTAGCTATAGCAATGTATTAGTATCTGTAATACTATTGATGCTCCTGCAAAAAGCACCGTAGAATATACTTTAAATACTGGCTTTTTGTACGTCTCACACAAGTATTCATTAATACCAAGGGAACAGCCTGCTACTGTTCCAGGTTTTCGAAGAACCACTGCTATCGCTCTCCACCAGCTCCTGCCGCCTGCTTCATAATGCCTTTCTTATTTATGCTTTTACTCTTGAAAATTCAAATTTACAACTGAAAATTTTCATGCTTTTGTTTTTTAAAAAAATAATTAAAGGCAGCGAATGGACCTGATGTAATCTGTATACTGTGTGCCATGGCTAAGTATCCACTGCTGTGAAAGCGCTGCTTGTTCTCTGAAAGGAGGAATTCTTTCAGACGGCGTCACTTGCCCCCTCCTCTGCGAGGCCGCTTTTCCCATACACTCAGAGGACTCGCTGCCAGTCATTTTCCTGCCCGAAAAGTTTGCTGGAGCAGTATTGTCATTTACCCCATGTTTGTACAGGGCCTGGATCCTAACAGGTTGACCTCTACATACAATCAAAAATGTCCCATTTGAGCGTAGCAGTGGCTCTGCTGAAGTAGGATGGCTTTTAAATCATCTTTTCTCTGCACTGGTCCTTGGGCTACGTAGTGCTTCATCTTAATGTGGGCTTCACAGCAGGCTTTTGGAGAAGTTCTTTTCTCTTCCTCTGCCATTCACGTAGCAAACGACGTGCTTTCAGATATGCCCCGTCCACAAAAGATTTCAGCGTTGGCCTGGCGTGTTTTACTAGTATTTGAATGGCCTAAAGAAATTATTTGGAAAGCAGCAGATGCCTTTGGAAAAGAGGGAAAGAGGAAAATAACAGACTCGAAGAGGATATTAAAGGGTCAACTGGCCCAAGAAAATACAAAAAAGTGCAACTCAAAAGTGGTTGCCAACAAGCAGCCTTGTAATACTCGCCCAGGAAGATATCACAGCTCCTCGTGATCCTGGTTTTGCAGTGTTCTCTCTCTCTCTGCATTCGCCATTCTACACAAGAAACGTAAACTGTTGCCCAGTTCATTCAAATGCAATACACTTCCTAAATCTGCTTTTTTCAAACACACGAAATATGTATTTTCTCCCAGAGGAACAAGAGACCAGGTACTCGAAAACATGATGCGGGGCTTGTCGTAGCCACAATTCTTAGAACAGGCACTCCAGGGGAACCGTTTGGTAGTGGTTTGCGTAGGTAATTGTTAATGATACAAAAGTAATTGTCTGTCTGCTGGATAACGGACAACATACCAAAACACAGGCCAACAACCGTAACGGGAGAAAGTATTACAAGAAGCTCGCAGCAAAAGTAAGCTATCATCAAGTGACAGTCCCAAATAACATGAAGACACAGAAAAAAGAGAGTTTGTTCCACCACTGGTGTCTTCGCTGGGCAAAGAAAACACTCCGAATATGCAAGAACTCAGGAGTATTTCACAATTTTGGGAAAGACTGACAGTTCTTAAATAATTTACTGCAATTAATGAAGGCCAGAAACGTGAGAAAATCTCCGAAGAATCAATCAGGAATCAACAGCAGTTTGTCTTGACAGTACACGCGGATGCATGAAATCAAGCAGCCTACCACAAAATGGCTTTTGACTAAGAGTGAAAAAACGTTTTGAGGAAGAACAAACTTTGGATAAACGTACATTCTGTTAAGGTAAATAAAAAAGCAAATGCCAGTAGGAGGGGAAAAAAAAAGACTAGACGCCTTCCTGTACGGTCACCACCAGCACACATTTGCATGAGGCAAGCGCAAGGAGAGCCGACTTCCTGACTGCCAGAGCAGCACCCCGATCTTAGATGGGCAAAGAAGAAGTAGGATTTATGGTTGACTCTCACAAAACATCACTGGTCTATGAGGCCAGCTTGTAAGAGAGAAGAAAGAACAAAAAAATCACTGGACTGCAGTTTCTTGTGCATCTCTTACAGTCTTTGCTAACGGTCCTCAGAGCGAAACCAGTGGCTTAAGCTAAAAGAGACAGCGAGCTTGAGAAAGGCACAAATTCTACACGGCCGACGCAAGAACAGCACTGAAAAGCAAATTAAGATGCTGCAAAGCGATCTGCCACCAAAGTTCATGGCGGCCAGTGAGAAAGCGCAGAAGCATATGCTACTGCCTAGCACCGGTCCGCTGCAGAAGTCCCACGCTGTAGCGACAGAGCGGATACGTACGCAGCCAAGAGAAAAGGCTTGAGACCAGCGAAAAGGTGCAAATCGTATTCACCAGGTATCAGTGCAACTAGTTTCTCGTAACTTGAAGTTACGGTGGAAGTTGAGTTTTTAGTAAGTTGAAATGGAGGAATGCTTGATGGGTGAGAGCAGATCAGCCAAAACTAAAGATTTCAGCAAAGTCATCTTTGCAAAGAGAAGTTTTACAAAAGAAACCGTGAGAATTGATATTACCCAATTGTTGCTGGAAGAATAATATTCCTTCTTGTAGACTAAGAAAAAAAATTAACTGTTAGCAATAAACCTACTTAAGCTGACCAATCGCCTGTGGGTTTCTGCAATCTTATGTCTCGCAGAATGCTGAAAAAGGAAGAAGTTCCAGAAATAGACTGAAACTCCTCTAAGAGCTGATGCTGATGGAGAGACTGATAAGCATGTAAATGACTCAGGTGTCTCCCATATGCACAAATTCTTTAGTTTTTTAGTATAAATTTTGTGTGGTTGAGTACGGTGTAATTGAACCAACCTAAGATACAAGAAAGGGATGCCTCACCTGGTAGCAAGCACTACGATACAAAATTAGAGCAAGACTACAACGAATAACAAATTTTGTCCCCCAAAACCTAAGTAATTTTTCTTGAATTTCTACTATTTTTGCAACTAGTTTAGACTAAGTGGCAGGCATAACTTAGAAAGCCAACAAACAGAAGGAAATCACTTGAGGTAACATACAGACTGAGGATGAAAGTAAGTCAACCTGCAGAAGTGTCCCAGTATAACTTCGCTGGTTTTATATAAATCACAAGCAGATTCTGAAAGCTTCTGTAAGCAAAATTTTGAATAAGTAGGTATGCAAGCCATACACCATGAGAGAAACAAGGGTCAGTTGTATTGCTGCGTGCCATTTACCCCTACTGCAGTCAAATGTGCCAGGCGACAGAGAAGGGAAAGAGGTCGGGTAACAGTCACAACTAACAGCAGAACGTTAGCATTTATTGGATGTTTATTTGCAAATATCTGCATTTAAATATAGTACCGAAATAATAATATGAGACATAATTCACTTTGAGCACTGAAGTAACAACACAGAAAAGTTTCACGCCCACGGGATGAGCCCACGGCCGCTCGCAGACCCGGCAGTAAGGAGGAGGGCTGGCAGCTCTCCTCCTATGGCAGCAAGAACTGGGAAGTTCTGGGGCAGCAGCTCCACAGTGAGATACGCCAGGGTGAGAAAGGAGAAATATTAAGGGAAATCATGTAAAGTAAGTTTCCCATGGATAATATATGTATCAATTATTCAGCAGGCAAATGTACCCATGCACGTTACCGTGAATAGCCTATTCCACAGCCTGCGTCCTTATTCATCCCACAGTGGGACCAAGTTTCGTTAACAGAGGAATCAAGACTAAAACGATAACATCCATCTCTATGTTCCTGCCCTGACATGGTTATTCGTTAGGAATTCTTCCTAATGACTGTACAGTTCCTTCCTTCTAGGGAGCCACTCCTAATTCTCTTCTGTTCAGGTTGGGTAATGAGTCACTGACTTTAATATTAAATCTGTATTAACCCTTCCCTTACACAACCACATCTGGTAGCAGTGAAACGTGTTGTGTCTCAGGGCTGAGAAAGACAGCTCTTCAACGCCTTTTCCTCCGTTGTGCCTTTCCCTTACACGCAGCTAACCCGATGACTCCTGCAGGCTTTCTGCCGCTGGTTGATGAAAAAACACCTTGTTTGCCTTCATGCCTTTGGTTAATTGCTTTTTAAGTCTACCTCAGTCTACCCGTTTTCCAGTGTAATTTTGCTTTCCATAAATTGCCATTCTGTTGCCTTCTTTTCTGGCCAAAAGAGCTATTTGTGTGAAATAACGTCTCGAAGTACCTTGTTTCCCCTTCTGTTTGTCCTCTTGCTTCTCTTTTCTTTTGGGGAGGGAGGGCCATGTTTGTGGGTGGGCACGTGAGCCCGGCAGCGTTCAGTTCTGCTGTGCCTAACTCCACGGAAGCGTCAGGACGTTACAGCCAGGCTTCTGGCGGCAGATGCTTTTGACTAGTTTTCCTTCTCAAACAACAAAACCCAAGTAAACTTAGGCGGTATTTTATTTATACACGATTTGCCATTCCTAAGATTACTGAACCTAACTATCCTGTTAGACAATTAATGACTCAAGTATTGAATTCTTCTTCAATCAGCTATTGCTAACTTCTTAAGACTAGAGAATGGCCTGTCCTGGTTTGGATCAAACTTTGTACTGTTTGGTTAGAGCACTGAATACACACAGGCATGTCTGCTCACCTGCTTTTTATGCGCTTCATGTATGGTGGTACTTCTTCTTTTGACCCAATTTTGGTGTGTTTTGGGACATTTGGAATTCTAAAGTTCCTTCTCCTTTATCTTCCTCCCTTCTAACAGCACTGTTGGTCTACTACCATGTTTCATGTGTTTTTCAAAGTGTTCTACAGTGTTTTATTATTTTGCTGTACCATGTGCCTAGTCTTAAAGGAAAATCTAAGAAGTCTAAGAGAAAAGTAGTTTGGAAGGAGATCAGACTATTTACTTCGGAAACCACACTCTCAGATGATTGTAAAAACAGATTTCTTGGAAGAAACATGTATTTTTCATTGACTATTTCCATAGCTTTTTCAGTATTCTTTATTTCACCATCCTTATGCCGTACCAGACGGTCTTGGATACACACACATCCACCGAGCAGCCTTGCGTTAGCGCTGCACCGCCGGCGAGCCAACCAGCCCACTCCCTCAGAAACAGCTATTCCCCGGTGGGAATATTTACTGTAGGTGCCAATCCAGCCTGACTGAAACCTCATTAACAACACATTTTTTCGTGATTAATAAAATATTAATGCGAACATACAGCATGCGCAGCTTGGCGTTTTCTTGACACCTGCACAGCAGAGAATTATTCAGACGCGACGTTACTGTTTCAGTGACAACTTCTGAAGCTTGGGCACTTGGGCACGGTCCTAATCTTGGCCTTTTAAAAAACAATTTCACCTGGCTGAAAGGGAAGAAAGGTAATCCCTCGCTCCCTGTGCGGCAAAGAGCGGGGCTCTTCCCCAGCACTTCGCACTGCAGCCCACTCAGCAGGCGCGGCAAGGGCGGGGTAACCTGGGCACGGCAGGCCGCGAGGCGCAAGCAGCCGTTTGGAATCTCTCCGAGGCGGACGGGCCATCCCCATCGCCGGCAGGTTTCACCGGCAGCAGGGAACAGTCACTCCGGGCGAGGCTAACCCGTAATTACGGCTCTCAGTGCCGGCCACCGCCGCCGCTCCCGGCCCGAGGGAAGGAGCGCTGAGAGAGCGGAGCCGCTGGGACGGCCCGAGGGCGGTGTGGCCGGAGGCCCGGGTGCCCCGCAGCACGGTGGGCCAGGCCGCAAACGGCAGCGCGGGGGCTGCTCGCCGGGGCCCCGTCGCGGCCGGAGACTCCCCCTTCTCCCCACCCCCCCCGAGCCCGCGGGGTCACAGGTGCCCCGGGGCGCCGCTTCCACGGCTCGGGCTCGCCATGGCGGCGGCCGCCCCGGCCCGGCCCGCTGGCGGCAGCGGGGCCCAGGGGAACGCCGCCGCCCGGGGACATGCGGCCCGGGCCGCCACCGCGGAGGGAAAGAGCTGGGCCGGGATGGCTGGAGGGCGAGGAGCGGCCAGGGGCAGCGACAGCCGCGCAGGGCCACGGCCGGGCCCCCCTGTCCGGAGCGGGCTCCCGCCGCCCCCCGCGCGGGTCCTCGCCTCCCCGCCACTCCCCCGCCTCCCCCCGAGCCCCCTCCCCTTCCCCGCCACCCGCTTCCGCCCGCGCTCCCGCGCATGCCTGCGTTATGCAACCGCCGCGGCGGGCGGGCTGCGCGGGCCCCGCCGCCCCAGTGCCGCAGGGCAGGGCCGGGCCGGGCAGCGCGGGGGGCCGTCAGGGCGGCGGGCACCGGGCCGGCGGCGCGGCGGCGCTCGGGGCGCGCTCCCCCCTACGGCGGCCGTGTGCGCGCCCCGCGCTGCCTGTGAGTGGCAGCGGCGGCCGCCGCCAAGTCCCGCCTGTTCCGCTCTCCCTGCCGCAGGCGGCGGCGGCGGCGGGTTGGCTTCCTGCGCGCTGTGCCGCTCCCCCTCCCCCCGGCAGTCGGAGCCGCAGCGGCAGCAGCCCGGATCCCCGAGCCATGGCTCTGTGAGAGCAGCACATGGCGGCCGCAGCAGCCATGAGCCCCCCACTAATCCATACAACTCCCCCCTGAACGGCCACCGACAGCAGCCAGCGCTCCCACCCGGCTCCACCGCTCCCACCGCCCACCCGCAACTACAGCCGCCG
Organism: Balearica regulorum gibbericeps; assembly: GCF_011004875.1. Classification (NCBI taxonomy): domain Eukaryota; kingdom Metazoa; phylum Chordata; class Aves; order Gruiformes; family Gruidae; genus Balearica; species Balearica regulorum. The sequence goes on from NC_046193.1 coordinate 618,449, forward strand.
CCGCGCCGCCCGGCCCGAGCCCCGATCCCGCCGCCGCTGCCGCCGCCGCCGCCGCCGGGCCCCCGCTCGCTCGCCCGCCGCCGCCGCCCGGTCCTCACCATGGGAGTGCAGGGTTTCCAGGACTACATCGAGAAGCACTGCCCCAGCGCCGTGGTGCCCGTCGAGCTGCAGAAGCTGGCGCGGGGCAGCCTCGTGGGTGGGGGCCGCCAGCGGCCCCCCCAGACCCCGCTGCGCCTCCTCATCGACGCCGACAACTGCCTGCACCGGCTTTACGGCGGCTTCTACACGGACTGGGTGAGCGGCGGGCAGTGGAACCACATGCTGGGCTACCTGGCGGCCCTGGCCAAGGCCTGCTTCAACGGCAACATCGAGCTCTTCGTCTTCTTCAACGGCGCCCTGGAGAAGGCCCGGCTCCACGAGTGGGTGAAGCGCCAGGGTAACGAGCGCCAAACGGCGCAGCAGATCGTCAGCCACGTCCAGAACAAGGGCACCCCGCCGCCCAAGGTCTGGTTCCTACCGCCCGTCTGCATGGCGCACTGCATCCGCCTGGCCCTCATCCGCTTCCACATCAAGGTGAGGAGGAGACGGGGCCTCCCGCCCGGCCCGCGGCCCCTCAGCCCCCCCCCCCCCCTCCCCCGCTCACGTCCCCCTCTGAGGGGGACACACACACACACACACCAGCGCCCCCTCCCCGCCGCTCTCTTGCGCCCCCGCCGCTCCCCTCGAACGGCGCCGCCGCTCTAAGATGGCAGCGGGGGCTGCCCTGGGCCTTGCCAGTGCCCAGCCCGGCAGGGGAGGGAGGAGACGGGGAGGGAGCACCCTGCCTCTCCCCTCAGCGCCTCAAAATGTCGTCGAGGCCCGCGGGGGGTGGCCTAAGTTTCTGTGGCCTCAATTTTTTGGCTATTTATACGGCGCTGTCGGTCGCCCCCGCCGCCCCGCGCAGGCCAGAGGCCTGCGCGGGGCGGCGGGGGCGACCGACAGCGCCCAGGGCCTCTCGGATTCCCCTGGTTGTGAAGCCAGGCCCAGCAGCAGAGAGGTTTTTGCCTCCATGTTCTTTCGGGGCCGCCGCTCCGTTGACTCAAAATGTCCCTTCTTGCCCAGGGCCTTTCCCCCCCCCCCACCTTCCCCTTCCTCCCTCCCTCGTTCGGTGAGGTTGGGACTTTGGTACCGCAGGTGAGAGTTGCTGGCTGAAAGCGTTGTAATCTAATTAATTATTAAGACGAAGGAGGAAAAAAAAAAATAAAAATCTGTTTAGTTATCACGCACGGTGGATCTGCAACAAGTTCCCTACTGAGGCGGGGTGTTTAAACTTGCGCTGAAGGTGAAATGGCTTGCTGCGAAATACAGAGGTTCAAGTTTCGTGTTTATGGAGGTGAGGGTTTTGCTCAGCATTGCCCAAATGGGCTTTTGATCAAGTGAAGAATAATTCATTCCTTACTCTTTAACAGTGAACGCTTCCACTTTGCGTTCGATCAGCACCGATCTGACAGTTCTTCATTTAAACTTCTTATTTTAAGAGGGAACCTCCGTTTTCTGATAACACAGCGCTTCAGGCAGGAGCTGGGGTCCGTGGCGATATTGCGCCGACACTGAGACCGTGATTTCAAAGCTCACAGAATATTAACGCATCGCATCTCTCTGTACAGCGTTCATGATTTACGATGGTTTCTGTTAAGCCAAGCGGTCGTGTATATTGAAACACAAGACGCCAGAAAAACAAGCCCCGGGATGAAGCTGCAATTTTAAGGGTTGCTTGCTCGCCTTCCCGCTAGGGAGGGAAGAGCAGCGGGAGTGAAGTGCATACTTGTAAGCTTTATTATCGTAAATTACTTTTGTGTGTAGAAAAATATTATGCAACCTTTAGAGCTGCACGCTTGATCGCTAGCACCAGCTTAACATTATCTGGCTTTTGTACAGCCCTTTCGACGGATTATAAAAAAAAATTCTGGCCAGGTTGCGGTCCCGGGGTAAAGATGACTCTCTCGAAGGAGCTCATCAAAAGGTGACTTTGGGTGAAGTTTTCTGCTAGTTTTGCCAGTGGAGTGAGAGGAGTTGTTGCTCCCTCCTAGCGTCCTGCTCACTCAGCTGGACTCATCCTTGGAGGAATGTGTCCCACACTGTCCTGGGCAAAAAGCGTGTGGAACAAGCTGGAAGTGATGCCTTGGGCTTGGCGCTTGGTTAAAACGAAGAGGTTACGGCCGTGTCTGCTGTAGTAATGTGTTTTCCTGGTCGGCACAGAAGCGAAATCGTGTACGTGTTTTGGATGTGAATGATGGTGGGAATTTGAATGATAGGAAAAACATCCTCTCATTTGAACTTTTTTTGTAGTTAGGAAATACTTTTATTCTTTAAGCAAAAAGTTTTAGGGACCATGCAGTGAATGTATTTACCTTGATCTGGTTGCAGGTGCACTGTAAATCTCCCTTAATTTGTTACTGAGACTTCGAGATCATTAGTAAAAGCAATGAATGGGGTAAAATAAGAAATATTTTTCCTTTCGGTGTGTTAAACTGGATACTTTGTTTAATGCAATAGTACACAACAGGAAGCCAGCTGGTTTGGTATTGATAGGAATTTGGTGTTTGTAATAGCCTTGTGGCATGTCGAACGAGCTGTTAGCCTTTTACACGCGTTCTGGCTCAGGCCTGGTTCCTTTCTGGTGAAGTACAGTACATCCAAAGAAGGTTGCCACATTTGACAACGGTGTCACCTGTAGCACTTTGTTTACTTTCAAGCTTAGCTGCAGCATTAGCTCCTTTACGGTTTCTCAGTAATAGGCCTTATTCTTAATCTCTGGAAGCAGTTTTAGGAGTGAGAGGACACATCAAACTGAGTCCCTTTTCTGTCATTCAAAAAAACCAAACACCCCCAACCCCCAATTTTGATGGGGAAGATTTGGGGGGGGTGGATATTTGTCTGCTTCAGGTTAGTGCTGGGAGCTGGCAAGCGCTCGTTACCAAATACTGGTGCGTGCGGTGGGGAGTTTGCTGCTGTAGGAACGTTGGTATCACTGAGCCACCGCTGTGCATGTCCCAACTGCCCTGGTCCTCTGCACTGGCCAGCTGTCCTGGGGACGGGAGGGGTATCAGCGTTCCCCCTTGATGCTTCATCTGTGCAGCTGCTGAGAAACTGTGGATAACTCTGGTTTTAATGGATTCATTTTCATGGCTATAGTGGTAACATGCAGTAATACTCATCAAAGATACTGTTGAACTTAAATCCCATTCCTTTTCTAGTTTTCTTCTTCTCTTACACAATTTATTATGTTTCTAAATCTGCCTTATTACATATATCTTTCTTTCCTTAAACCTTACTCCAGTTTTATTCACCTTCTCCCTCATGCTCACTTTCTAGCAACCCTCCTGGTGGGCAAAGAGCAAATGCATCTTGAAGGCGTGATTATTTTTATTTTTTTTAATTTTTCTTTATTTGCATGTTTTTAAATTTACATATGCATAAGACAGTTGCCAAATTGTAGTGTTTTCTCGCTTTGTTTTGAGAAGTTGAGTTTGAGAATATGGATTAACTCTAAATATGTAACTGATTTTCATATTTTCAGGAAGCATTTGAGTCTTGAGAAGGCAGCCTCTGTGCAGAGCTAGAAACTGGTTATGAATTTAATCTATTTTGGTAATTAGAAGGGAGAAAGAGAGTAATGTCTTCCATCCAGAACAATTATAAATCACTTGCAGATGGCTTCAGCAGGATGTAAAAATAACAGGTTCCTCCAAGTTATAACAAATATCCTACGGGTTCTTAGATTAATTGTGACCTGGTATTTTTCTGTTGGGGGGAGGGGGGGAATAATTCTTAAAAAAAACTTTCATGCAAAGCAGATTTATTAAAATTTGCATATTAAAGCAGTGGAGCTCTTAACATCTATAATACTTTGGTGAGACTTTGTTTTGCTCTCAGTATCTAAACATGCATGTGCCTGTTTACTCAGACAGGATTCTCTCTGATCCAGCATCATTAATTTTTACACAAGATTTAGATTTGAAAATGATTCCAAACTCCTGGGCGTGATTTCCTCCGCGCCCCCACCCCAGATTGATTTTGAAGTGTGCACATTGCCTGGGTATAGTTGCACCTTTGGACTCTCTCCTTTTGTGAGAGCTGTAAGCTATTTCTCTGACTCATCTCGTTAGAGTTTTATGTTGCGGGTTAACTGTACCTGGGTAAATACAGCTCTTCTCCCTCTGACACTTCCATTATTTGAACATGGATTCTAGTATTGCCTAAACGTACTGCAGTTTCGTGCTCATGGCTTGCTGTGTCAGATGGCTCCATAAAATCCGGAGGGAGGGAACTGGAGGCTGTGAAGGGAGAGGAAGTAGTTTGTAGGAGATCAGAGCAGGCTGCACACCAAGTTTCCTCATGTATTGTCTGCACACCCACGGCACACCTAGTGCTGCAGAAAAAGTTCTTTCTTTGGTTTTTATAGATGATCTGTGGTTGGTATGCAAAGATGTTGATTTTTAGATACATGTCCATAATTTATATCTATCTACCCTTAATAAAAAAAAAACCTGGGGGATTTTCCTAATTTAAAGACTGGGGGGGGGGTGAGGTGTGAAGCATAAATTGCCCTCCTTGAGTTAGTAACTTTATAAATCTGATACCTTTAAATTTTTTTAAAGATGTTTACAGTCTTTTCCAATTCTGTTTACAGCAGGCAGGATAATTATTAAAAAAAGGAATACACTCATTCTCCTCACAAAGAAAACTAAATTTCAAAACTACTCTGATGCTATCCATCCGGAATGTTTCTGAAGAAGTAACATTTTCTTAAGGCTATAAGGTGGTAGCATTAGGAGTAGGGAGAGCTTAGTGAGCTGGTTATTCATTGTAGGAATAGCTCAGAGGGTGAGGCGCTGGCTGTTCAGCTGCTCAGGATTTTGCGTGAAAAGGAATGTCTCGTGAAGCTACATGGGAAAAGCAAAATTTTACGTGCCTCACTGGAAGACCATAACTCAATGTCAGGTTCAGAAGGTGTAAGGCATAAGTAGAAGAGGAAGGGCCGCTGTAAACTTGCTGTTGGACAAAAACTCTTTGCTGAGAGGTAGATGGCTGTGGGATTGTTGGAGCGGGCTGTAGAGGTATAGGACCCTCGCTCATGTTCTGCAGAGCTTCAGCTGCGGAGGAAATAAATAGCATCACCAGCACTAACGCTGTAGTTATTCATGCGTACTGTGGAGACCGAAGCTAATAGTTTCATACTAGTCTCTTCTGGGATAGCTTGCTCTCTACGTTATTAAAATTGAGTGAGGGTAGGTTATACCAACGGCCAACTTCGGTGAGGTTTTCCAAATTGCTAAATGTTTATTATGTATGGAGGTGGTAAAAGCATTAGGCATCAAAAGCACTCAACTCTCTTTATTTTTGTGTACTTGTATGCAAACTGCAGTTGGAACAGTTCCCGACGGTGTGTAGAAATGCAGGACTATAGGTACTAACCTGTCATCGTGGAGTTTTTTAGTTTTTGTTTAATCTTCTTGGTAAGAAAGGGTTGGTTTATATTTCCAACATTACGAATTGGCCCACGTCTTCCCTGCACAACGTGTCTGTTCTAGGCATCTGATTGCCATGGCCTAAAATACATGCTTTGCTGGTCACTATCAGTGGGGAGGTGAAATTTGGGCTGTAAACTTGAAGCAGTTTGCACTGTCGGAGACAGCTGTGCACAAATGAATAGCCTGTAGAGGTTTGAAAGTTGGAAAGAGGAAAAAAATTGGCTTAACACAGCAAGGTAGACATTTGAAAGGTCAAGAAAGTTACTTCAGTTCATCTAGGGTTATGTTTGTTACTTTTAAAACAGGGCTGCAAAACTTCCAAAGTGCTCATGTGACTACCTTTTGAGGGGGCATCTTGGCTTGCTGAACTGTTTAAGTATCCACAGCCTTAGGATTTTTCCCGTGAGTGAATACAGACATCGGTATAGTAATATGTTTGGAGTTTGAGCGTTTCTGTTAATAAACAGTTACTTCAGAGGAGTTCAGTACTACATAATGCCACTTCAGTGGGTAGGCTTCCAGAACTTTGTATTGTGTTTCTGAGCTCTCCTTCCATCCTGTCCATATGTGCTGTGTCATTGGATTTTTTTTTAATTACTTTAAGTATACTGCAAGCGTTTCAAATGCACGTATATAGTTTCAGAAAGACCCAATATATTGTAATACATGTGATAAATCAGTACTGCAATTTAACACTGTAGCTAATTACTCTGTCTTCCACTATAGGTTGCACAGAGCATTGAGGATCATCATCAAGAAGTAATTGCTTTCTGCAGAGAAAAAGGTTTCCATGGTTTGGTTGCATATGACTCCGATTATGCATTGTGCAACATCCCTTACTATTTCAGTGCCCATGCCCTAAAACTGAGCCGTAACGGGAAAAGTCTCACAACAAGCCAATACCTAATGCATGAAGTTGCCAAGCAACTGGACCTGAACCCAAATCGCTTTCCTATTTTTGCTGCTCTTTTAGGTAAGTGAAGTAATAAAAGAACTTGATGCTACTAGTCAGACTTACGATTTAATTTTCTATTAAGTGTTTTAAAATACATGTATATAATTTGACAAAGCACCTCAGGAAAGATATCCCTTTGTTTCAGACATGCCTACTGTACTTGAGGTGGGCCGGATGCGTTTTTATGAGGCCAGGCATGCCAAATTTGTAGAGACCTGCGAGTGATGCAAATTGTGGCTGTCTAGAAACAAGAGTAGAAAGTAAGAAGTCTGGAGAGCTCTGCCTAGCCAAAATGTTCTCAGTGTGGGGGGAGGGGGGGATCGGGACAGTTGTGGTTCTGCTAGTTTTGGTCTTTCATGGTATCTGAGGTCTGCTTTCAGTAACGTGCTTTCCAGACTGGGAAGACATGCTTATGTCCTGTTTTGTATTCTACCTAAAAATAACGTATATGGAGTGAATATTTTTGGACTGCAGGGACTTTTTTCCCCCTCAGAAATTAGTATTGGTCAAATGCGAGAGCACGTCAGCTGCACCAGAAGTATATTATATTATATGATTGAGTGAAACTCCCTGTTTCTGAAAGCATGGGCGACCAGCATCTTACCCTTCCATTAGTTTTGTTTGGGTAGTTTCTTAGCACTCCTGCTAAAATGGTGTAGTATCTTTAAGGCGCATAGGTGGGAAGGTCTTCAGTTTCACGTCTCTGCTTAAATGGGACAATTTTAACATGCCGTATTTCCACGGCAGTGGTAGACAAATAGCTGTCATACTCTCAGGTGGAAGAGTGAATTAATTACTAATAGAGTTGACTCCAGTGAATAAGATCTAGTTAGAACAGCATTCTAACTTCTTTTTGGGTAAAGAAGTACGGAGCAGCCATGTTCTTGATCTTGTCATACTGAGCAAACAAATGAAGAAAACTGGATTTTCTTTTTATTTTCTCACTGACTGTGTGTTTTCGTGTGGGTACATAACAGAAGAATAAAACTTCTCATTTGAAAGCTGTGAATGAGAGAATCTATGTACTGTTGCTTTAGAATACTAATATTTTAGTCGTCTTTAATATTAAAATTGTTTCTAGTCCGGGCAGGTACCTTCCATGGTAAGAAGGAAAGAACCAATGCATCTTACAGCAGAAAGCCACAAGTATTTGCCTAGTTGAAGTTGCTTTTTGTCAGTGTATGTTTTTTCATATCCAGAATGGTTACCTGCCTGCATGGCTGTGTGGAGGAATGGCAGGCGATTGGCGAAGCTGCAATTTAAAACCAAAACTCTGTGTAAATCGCATGACGGACTACTATTGCTGGGCTTTGTTTTGGAGTCTATAAATAAGTCGTTGCATGCCAATTCAGTGAGTAAGAATTACTGCTTGAAAAGCAGTTTCACAGTTGCAGATATGCTTTATGGAATTAATGTGAAGTACATGTGAACAACGTGGTTTAACTTGTCGCAGACTTACAGCTGCATGGCCGGTCAAGGCATTGCTTAATGTTATATTAAATTGTAGTTGAAAAATATTCTGGTAAATTTTCTGAAGGTTTTGCAATTTTATGCTCTGGAATATTTTTCTCCCTTGATATCTTACACAACAAAATATTTTTCAGCTTGCTCTTAGGAGAAAGAAACTTGATGTCATTTCACATGATTACTAGAGAGATACTTGGAAGCTTTTTTTTTTCCCAAATTGGTACAAAGGTTAAAAAAACCCCACTTCAGCTACAAGTTTAGTTTTGCGATTTCTTTTGCATTTCTTTTGTGTGTGTATTCAGTATGAGTAAGAAGAATAGAGTGAAGTTTATGGAAGTCAGGGTTAGAACAGAAGATAATTTGGAGGTCTTCCCGTCATGAGGTGGTTGTTTTTGTTGGCTTTTTTTTTTTTTTTTTTTAACATTAGTGACTATTATAAAACTTAGGTATTTGGTGATATAAACAACGATTATATAAGCTTACAACAAACAGATACTGTTTAACTTAAAGTACTGGCAACATTTTTTAGCTTTTGCAACCTTAGGAATATAGTAACTTATTTTTTTAATGAAATACTAAATGCATATAGGCACATAATTGTGTGTAGTGTGGCATATGTTTAAAGCAGGGTAGCTCACTCAGATCTAAATTCTTATATTTTTATTTAATATCTGAGGGCTTGTCTGGCATCACAGGTTGTTCTGCCCTTGCTCCTGTGGCCTCTTTGGGTATCTCTCAAACCTGATAAGTAGAATAAAGAAAATCACAGTAGGAAAAGATAAGTGAGTGCTTGATTACATGGGAAGGCATATGAATCTGTTGCATTGCTCTTTGGTTCTGGGTACCTCAGTGCAACTCCCCATGCTAGAACTTTGTTTAGGAATAAAGTAATGTATACTGAAGTATTTGCAGTTAAGCTGCTGGTTTAATGTTCACAATTACAGAAGGCCAAAACTATCACAATAGCTGTATCAGTATGCAGCTTTAGGTCTGCACATCTTTTTCCTTCTGTATGGAAAACTCAAACTTGTTTTCAGATACCTTCTTGTCATTAACTTCAAGGGTTAATTTGGGGATGCTGAAAAGAGGAAAAAGTCTCAAACGATTCAGCCGAACGTTCAGCAGTTGGAGGAGCCTGAGGAATGACACCAAACCGGTCGATTAAAAAAACGTTCTCAGTGGCAAATTATTTGAGATTGAGTTATGTTCAGGGATAAGTATTGAAGTATTCCAGCAAAATATTTTTCTAACTGTACCAACTAGGCAAATTTTTAAAGATTACTTTCTGAGAAGGTTATGTATACACTGTGGTTGGTTGGCTTGGTTTATAGCTTTTTCCTTCTTACAGCTTTCCATGCAGAAGGGTTTTGTAGTTCTAGCTTTATAATATGAGTGTAATATAACTACCTCTTGTCATGGGTAAAATGGGGCCAAGATACTGTGTCCTCTGAGAGTGTGCTCTTAAAAAGTTCTGTCCTAGTTGCTGTTGATGTAAACAGGGAGTTGATTTGGGTTCTCTTGTAAATTTTGACTCAAATACTTCACAATGATTTTTTTTAAAAAAAAAAAGCTTCAGCAGTAGAAAAACAAACACAGTGTGAGGTATAGGGCTGTAATTCAGTGAACTCTTTAGAAAGGGCAGTGGCTTCAATTAGTATCTAATTGCTTTAAAAAAACCTAAGGCATACACTATAATAAGCCATTAAAATGGGAAAAATCAATATATGTTGAGGTTGTTCAGCCAGGTCAAGAAATAGAGGTTGCTTATGTAACGTTGATCTCTTTCCCACTGCGACAGTACTTTGTAATGTGTTTAGTTATGTAGTCTCCTTCTGTTTCTCAGTAAAATTTTAGAACTATGTAAGGTAAGTACAGGCATCACTTCCTATTTGGACTACAGAAGACACTGCCTGCACTTCAACACCCTAAATTCTCCGATTTGGTATGTGGTGAGAGGCAATCAAATGGTCAGACTGTCCTGTGTGTGTTCAAGGAGATGGAATTAACTGAAATGACAGATGGAGAGCAAACAAGATTGAGGTTTGGGTGGAAGCTCTGACTATTTGAAAAGGTAATCTTAGCATCTGCAGGAGTTACTGTTATCACAAAACTGTCTAGTGGTCTGGCTGTAATTGATTTTTTTCAGACCTGCATTATAAAGGCTGGCTAATCCTCCCTTGATTAGATTTGTAAGAATGTGGCTGTTTGTATACAAACTTGTTGAATCTTTCTGATGTAAGTTTAGAGTTTAGCTCTTAATGAATAAAGATCATAATGTCTCCTTGCTGGAGATCTCAGCAGTAGGTGAAGTATTGATTGGACACAAAGACTTCCCTCTCTAAGAGGGCATCTACAAGTCACAGGCAATGAATGTTTTTCTGGGTTTTCACATGTTAAAGAGCATTAAAAGCAAACTAAATAATTTTACAAGCAAAATATGAAGAAAGTAAACAATTGTTCTCATATTCAGAGAATCCTGTCATATTCTTTGAGTAGGTGAGAGTTCAAGATTTTGTCCAAACTGTGAAATTTCAAAACCAAAACAAAAGCTGTTAATAAATTAACAGCAATGAGAACTATGCATTCACTGCTAAGCTGCTGCTCTATAAAAAACAGATATTGAAAATACCCTTAAGTTTTCTACCAGAAGTGCAGTAATACATTCTGTTTAGCTCTTTGTAAAATGAACTCTGTCAGTGGTTGCTGAACTGGTCTTTAATTCAAATGTTTGAAATATTTCCTAGTAAGAATTTTTATTTATTTTTTTTCCCTGAGCGTGATGTGCTTTGGAGAAAAAAAACCCCAAAACACAAGCCAACATAATTTAAGTGATCTTCCATTTGGTATGTACGGCTTGGTAAATATAGCCACTATCTCTATTCATTGAAACAACTACATAATTGCCCAATTACTTTGATGCTGCCGGCCCAGGCTCCTGTCTGACCTGGTCAGGTCAGGAGTTGGGAACCTGCTACGTGTCATCGGAGCTGCCAGCATTGCTGAGGGTTAGATAAATCTGCCCGGTGGCTTGCTGCTTGACCCACAGGGTGCAGATTCCCGAGGTAGCTCCGATGTGGATGATGCAGGAAGGGCTTACAGTTTGTGTCGGAGAGCGGTAGTGTGTTCCCGCACTGTTGCACCTGCATTACTGGATCCTGTTGTCCCTAATAGGACATGCCAGGTTGAGGTTGACACCATGTGTTGTGACTGGCTCCGTTGCTTTTGTAAGTCAGCTGGGTTTCATGGAAGAGTGCTCCTCAAACAGAGGGAAATGTACCTTGCTGCAGCGGCAGCATGCTAATTAGTTTTTTTCTGGAGTAACAAAAAGATACCTGCAAGTTTAATCTCTCTTTGGTAATCCTCTTGATCAGGATTTGAGGACTGATTGCAAATTTGTTTTGCTGCGTGTAGAAACAGTATGTAATGTTTTATGGTGTACTTAAATAAAATTCTGCATTATGTTCTAGGTAATCATATTCTACCTGATGAAGATTTGGCTTCTTTTCATTGGAGTTTACTTGGTCCAGAACATCCACTAGCTTCACTTAAGGTACAAATTTAATATAACTACTAGCAATTAAGCTCAGATCAATCATAACGGTTGATCAGAGCAGTGTCATAGGTTAATTCCCAGCAGCTATGCAGGGCTCTTGTTCTCAGTCACCCTCTGGTGTCCCAGTCCCTCCTCTGTTGACTGCAGAGGATACATGGGGCGATTAGCCTTACAAGGCTAAACTTAGCCTCTCTGATCCCCCTCACTGCCCTTCAGCTACACGAGCCATGCACTCAGTAGCTTCAGTGTGGTTTTGCTTGGAGAATGTAGCTTCATACTCTCCCTTTTTTAAGAGGAGAATTTTTTGTTTAGTCATGTTCTTCAACTGTCAAAAATAATTAGCTGGATATCTTTCTACCATATTGTTTTATTTTCTACTGATCTGAGTTTGAGTGTAATTGTCAGTTTTCTATACTTCTTAGTGTGTAAATATGCTAGAGAATACCTTGCACAAGAAAGCTAATGTGGCCTTCAGTAGATTTTTTTTTTTTTTTTTTTGAGATAAGTAACTTGTGTCTGATGCTCTTAGTTTACAGTATGTCTGTTCTGCTGCTTCATCACACTTGCTTTGTCCATCTGCCAAGTAGACAGCTATAAAAGGGAAACTGGACACATCGAAGAAGGGGCTAATGGTGACCTTTTTTTCTCTCTGCCATAATAGACACATCTTTTTTTTTCCTTTCTTCTAAGGTGTACCATGCAGCAAATCAGTTTGCTTTTTGTAAATTCTGTAAGACTGTTTTGTTATATCTACACAAAAATAGGTGGTTTTTTTCCTCCTTCTGTTCCAAAAGTTTATTAAGTATTGAAAAATTGTAACTTATTTTGCTGAAGGCAGAATTTAAAAACAGATTCAAGATTTTCAGCAGAGTTTTTAAGGCTCGTACATGCAATGCTTAGTGAACAGCTGTGACAATTTGATGTTACGCTCATCCCCTGTTTTGCTGCCACTCCTGTGTTTAGAAAGGTAAGTGTCATCACACTGTAGTGGCAAAACAAAATATGCATGCATGTTCGCTACTTCCTTACAAAACTTGAGATGAAAAAAATGAAAGATTGTGCCTGTATTTTCATTATTTACTCAAAAGGATAAAATGTAGGACTTCTCTCAAAGTGGTTGGTAAACTTTCTGATGTTCAGAATACTTTCCTGTGTTATAAGCTGAGTAGCCTTGTTTTACACCCAGTTCAGAATATGACTTCAGACACCTCGACCTTCTGAAAAGCCTTCTAAGTATATACTGAATTACTTGTCTGGAATGAAAATTAGATATTTGTCATCTGTGCTTCTAGATTTACATTTTCAGTGGAAACACCAATCGGGCTTTGTAGTTGTCATCCTAAGGAAATGAAACTTGTTTCTTTAGCACGTAACTGGGCTGTCTTAGGCAGTCCTCCCTGCATTTATTTAATCTATTGGCCAATGTTAATCAGATTTGAAAGCGGTTCCCATTTGGCTGTTGCAGGCTCCGTGACAACCGATACAGTTATCAGTGAAAAAGACCCAAATTAGTGCCCTTACTTAGCACAACACATGATTTGTTTAATTTCACAGCGGCTTGCTGGCCAGTTGTTAAGTACGTAGCCCCAAACTAACCACAGCATTTCTGTCTCCTGGTTGATAATGATGTCAAAGGGAGAGAAAGAAGAAGGGCTAAAGCAGCAAGGACACAAGTCTACAGGAAACCAACCTTCATTAGTTGCTGGTCATGGAAAAACTTAGGGTTTTTTTAGCTTCAGTATCAACAGTGCTCATGGCTTGAAATTATAACCTATTTCAGTAGCTCATTAATTTAATTTCATTTGACATACTAGTATATCAGTGATGTCATTACAACTCTCTCTGTGGAGACCTCTTCTGTTAATTGTAGATGTGCAGAAAGCAATATTCCTTGTAAATTTTATGAATGCTTAAAAAAACCTAAAAGACACAATTATATTAGCCACAAGCTTGATAGCAAGAAGTAGTTTCAGAACAGTTACAGAAAGTGGAAGCTGTCACGAAAACTGGAAATGGGCGAAGTTGCTGTGGTTGCCCAGGATGTCATCCCTGGGCATACTTAGAAACTTTGTTGTGTCTATTTAGAGTTACTATTGAGTATTCTCCATACTCAGGAACAACAGCTCTAATTCCACACCACATTCAAGTCAGGATTTGGAAAACTTTTTCTCATCGTGTAAAGATTTTAATGTTTTGTATCTAAGACAGTATGGTCTTGAGCATCAGAGCTAACAGATTCAGTTCCCGACGGCCTGATTTGTTGCTTTTCAGTGAGAACTATGACAGTTAATAATGTACAGTTTATTTTCTGCATTCTTTCTCAGTCTTTTATTATGATCTAGCAAAATGGTAACTCTTCCTATGAGAGAAGCTTTGCTAGTTCACCAATTAAAAAGTGTAACTTGGAAAAGAAACCACCAGTTTTCGCTGAGAAAATCGGTGTATCTGCTCAGGTGTCAACATAGTAAGGTGAAAAAAAGCAAACCTGAGGAACCTGTACTTCTGTCTGGGGTACAGAGGGACATGAGGGTGGTGTGTTCATCTAGGAACAGCTGAGTAGAAATGGGAAAAAGGAAGGGAAATGGAAACTTGAATGAAGAATCCGTATTTCGCATCTAGAAGGACATTAACCTAACAGTCAGGACAGCATCTTCAGATGCTGGATAAAAAGCCATGCCTTTCAGAAGACACCAGCAATGACCATCAGCTCAGCAGAACTCTTTAAGATCCATGGACAAATTTAAATTAGAGAGGTTTGAATTGGTCTTGCTGCAAAAGGGAAAAAGGGTCAAAAACTGACACTGCAGACTGTTCTGAGTCAGGGTCTTGTCTGTCTAAATGTCCCGCTGTAAACAGATAATGCATCCAAGAGATATGTAAACCTGTGCTTGCATCCTGCTACATAACTGAGAGCAGAGTTCACTGAAATGACCACCTAGATCAGAAATCGAAACAAGAGAGGAGGTGGTAGACTTCCTGAGAAATGATTTGACTCCTAGACCTTGTTTGGAAACTAGCATTATACTACTACTTATTTGTGTGCTTTGGGATTTATCTTTAAGACAAAGACAATTTGGTTCTTATTCTGGGAAAGCTTGTTACAGGATGGAGCTTCAAGATCAATGTGTAATACCACCAGAATGATACTAGGAAGGCAGTTTCTTATCTCTGGAATGAATTAGTATCTATTTGGGAGGACATACCACCAAAGAAGTGCTGACTATTCACAAGGCAACCTTAGAAACAAGTCTTAATGCAATCTCCTTTTTTGAAAAAAAGGAGTACGCAGGGAAACTTTGAGATTGCCTTCTTCATTTGCAATGGATCATCTTCCCGTTAGGATGGTTTTGAAAGGATGAAATCATTGGATTGTCTTTGGCAAACTCTTGATATGCCTACCATCCATTGTTCCACATCTATTTTTACTGGGCAAAATTAGTTGGCTAATCTCCTTTGTTGTTTCATCTCGGTAGAGAGACAAAGGGAGATGCTTCCAGACAGCAATCCAAAATATGCAGGTTAGGCTGCTTCTCTGAATTGCTCTAGGAAATTCCTGTCTTTCTTTGTTGACTTCAGAGGGTGTCTGCCAGAAGGAGACTAATAGGTGAAGTAGATGCTTAGGTAATTTGCTGCTGCTCAGTTAACAAAGGTGGTACTCTTAAGATATGCTTAAAGTAAGTGTCTGTCTCTTGGTTTTTTGATGGCAAGGGTCATCGTAGGATGATACAAGGTCAGAAGGGACCTCAGGAAGTCATCTAGTACAACCTGCTGCTGAAGGCATGGTCAGCTTGAGGTCAGAACAGGTTGCTCAGGGCTTTGTCTAGACTAGTCTTGAAAATCCCTAAGGTTGGAGACTGCAGAACCTGTCTGGGCAGCCTGCTCCACGGTTTGACAGTCCCAATGGTAAAAATCTTTTGCCTTGCATACAGACTGAACCCATCTTGTTTCAGGCTATGTCTGTTGTCTCTCATCCTTCCACAGTGCACCACTGTGAAGAGCCTGGCTCCATGTGCTTGATACCTACCTTTTTGTAGGTGTTGGAAGGCTACTGTTGGGTATCTCAAAGCCTTGTCTTTGCCAGGCTGAATAAGCCCCGTTCCTCAGCCTCTTCCCATAGAGCAAGTGCTCCAACTCCTTCATCATCTTGATGGCCTTCTGCAGAACTAGCTCAACTTTTTGACATCTGGCTTGTACTGGAGAGCCCAAAACCGAATGCAGTGCTCTAGAGGTGATCTAACAAGCGCTGAGGAGCAGGATCCCTCAATCTGCTGCCTATGCCTCTGCTACACGGTTGCAGGGTGCAGCTCGCTCATGTTCAGCTTGCGGTTTTCTAAGAGCCCCAGGTCCTTTTTGGCACATCTCCAGCCTGCAGAGTAGCCAGGGGATATTCCTGCCCAGGTGCAAGACTTTGCTTTTGTAGTTGTTGAATTTCTTAAGGTTCTTTTTGGCTCATTCCTTTAGCTTGTCTAGGGCTAAAGACATCTGGGGATGGCAGCCCAGCCCTCGAGTTCGTGGTGCTGTGCAGGGTTGTCACACAGGTTGCCTCATATGAAGTCTATCCGTATCACATCTTTGGCTTGTCTTTCTGCTTTCCCCTGTTCTTTCTGACATCATTGTTGTTCCTCTGCATAGATTTGGTTTTCTCAGTCCTATGCGTGTAAATTGTTAGCAAATGATCTCTGTGTTGTGTGTATTCTTGTTACCATCAAGACATGCAAAAGTAGGAGGAGGTCAGTTTCCAACCAGGGTGGAGGGAGGAGGAGAAAGAATTTCTAATGGAGTAACACAGTCTTCAGGGAAAAGCTGAGCTTTGCTGGTTTGAGAGGATTTTAAGTCATCCAGGGAACTTCTTGCCTCTTCTGAAAGCTTGTCATTAGATCAGGTGCACTATGAGCTCGTAAGATTAAATGTTTTTAACATTCAAAGGCTGATACAAGATCCAAACAGTTTGGATGCAATCCCTAGTAGAAATTACTAGACAAAAATAGCAAAACCCAGGCAATTTGTTGTAGTATTTTTCATATCTTCAGCCTTCTCTCTCACCAGTGGGGAAAAAAAACCATGTTCCCTATGTGTCACCTCACAGTAACTGAATATTCGAGGTCTCTTTTTTTAATGGTTTGAAAATAAAATTAAACTGATTATCTGTTTCCAGCAGGCACAACAGTAAATGCTGGTACTTGGGTTGATTAGCTTTTAAAGGCTTTGCTTCCTGTCGACAGTGGGCAACTGGAGTTGTCCCAGAATTGGGGAGCTGTTCCCAAGTGTATCTTAGGTACCTTCTACAGTATCCTCATATTCCCGTGGAGTTATGCACGTGTGAGTTGGTTCTCTTTCAGTAGAGCATTTTTGCAAGTTTATTTTGTCAAAACCAAGACATTTTTATCTTGTAGCTTCTGGGCTTGTAATATTGTTGTCTGCCTCTCATTTTGACAAATATCTACGGAGAATTAATTTCCTTTCCCCAC
This sequence comes from Balearica regulorum gibbericeps, assembly GCF_011004875.1. Lineage (NCBI taxonomy): Eukaryota > Metazoa > Chordata > Aves > Gruiformes > Gruidae > Balearica > Balearica regulorum. Next base: position 635,405 of record NC_046193.1, read on the forward strand.
TTAATCTTTTCAGAGTGCATTAATGATTTTTGTCAGTGATCTGTCATGAAATTGAAGTAGTTCTTTTACAACTAGCAAAGACATGGTGCTGGTTTCAGATGTCATGCTTTCTGACCTGATCACCTTCAAGTGTGTGATCCACCACATCCTCCATGTTTGCCTTCCCAAAGTTGTTTTTCCATGTTGCTTGTCTGAAACTCTTCTGTAGACAATAACAAAAAAATAGCTTGTAGGAAGAAATCTCTTATAATGAGAAATTGGTAAATTAAGGTGCTGATTTTGCTCTGAAATCCTTTGTGTGCAACTAAAAGTAAGCTTGAACTATGAACGTTTTCTATAACTTTTGTTGTTAAGTCTTATTTTCTCCCATACCTAACATGTAGTAAGGTTTAGCCCGTATTTTAATGGACAGGGTATTAGAAACATTATTTATGATTCAGTACAAAATCTACAATTTTGGATTTCTGAAAAGTTTTAAAATGACTAAAAATCTTTTTGTCTATAATATCAGGAAGGTACATCTTATTTCTCCACTTTTCATTTCTGACTTCTGTGTAGGTCATGACATTTTTAGTTTTGAGGGTGTTCTCACATCTAGACTGGACGTCTTTGAAACAGAATAAAAGAAAATAAAATCCAAATATCTGAAATGTCTCTAAATCTGTAATACATACTATCAGAAGGTCTCCCTTCAGGAATTAAGAATATGCTCCTGGGAGGTCTTTAGGCTGTTTTAAATTATTTAAAAGCAGCTAAACTGGGGGCAATACGCATAGTAAGCCCTTAATATATATTGTCTCACTTGAGCTTCCTACTTCTAGGGTCTGAGCTGAGTATTAGTGCTAGAGTGATGCAATGTCTTCCTGCTTACAGTATATTAAATATTACTATCTTGGTCATCGCATAAAACTAATGATAGATGGCTTACTCTTTTCATCCACTGAATTTTCAAGCAGAGACTGCAGAACCGCTTTGGTAGTAATGCAGGGCTTCTCCAAGGGACTGCAGAGAGCACATCTGACATGACACAGCCATGTTATGATTCAGCCGCTTCAGAGATGTGTAATTGTTACACATACAAATAAGATGGTAGGTGTTCATAAAATGACTTAGGTTACCAGTGAGAAGAAAATCTATTGCTTCTGCTTGCAGATTGGGTGCAAAACTTTATCATCAGTATTTGTGACTGTAAGCTTACAAGAGAATGTGATCTATAGTTAGTACTGTTGTGTATGTTCAGAATGCACCCTAGTGAACATTTAGAATTTACTGTCTGAGAGGGAAATAATTACCGTGCCACTGACCACACTGAACAGAACTGTTCTTAATTTAGGCTCATAAAATACGGAGCTCATCTGTGGTGGAGAATGACCAGGTATAGAGAGATTATCCTGACATTTGTAAAAAGTAGACATTAAGAGAAGGAAATTAATAAAAATGGGAATTTTGGCAAAAATTCCGTGATCTAATGATGAAGGGCGGCAATCTAAGAAATCGTATAATAAATGGATCGGATAAGGGCAGGAAAGAAAATGCATATGGTAGACTCCATATGAAGTAAAAAGGGGTTGTGGTACAGATGTTAAAGCTGCAAAGATAAAACTAATGAAGTATTAACCAGGATTTCGCATAAACATGTCTGACAAGGCTGAATTGCAGTATTTTCTAGTAAAGTGTGATACCTCTGTGTAGAATGCAAGCATAAAGATTTTTCACGTTTTCTTCTATCTTAAAAAATAGAACTGTTAATAATGATCTCCCAAGTCTTGAATAGCTGAATTTTGCAAAGTTAAAAGCAAAAACCTAGCTGCCCCCCATAGGCAGGGACAGAGTGCTCCAGAATTGTACAGAGATCCAGCCAGAATTTTTAGAAATTCCTCAGGCATCCTCTAAAATTCAGGACACGTAGTTAGAGACCTCTTTCTGCCCCTACGAGCACGCGTGTTGTGCAGCACAGAGGGAAAGTAACAGAAGCTGCCGACGGTTGAGTAGTTCTTCAGGCCCAGCTAGCAGCGCCGCTCACTGCTTTGAATTTCACTATGGTCCATAACAGTTGCTTCACCTGAAGTTCCTACAGGATCGTGCAGTACATGTAACAGCAGTAATTCCCATAATCACATGCTGAATAATCCTCAGTTTATTTTCAGGAGGAGCCTATTGAGAGTGTTGAGGTGGAAGTCCAGGGTTTCCAGGACTATCCAGTTCCCCTCCCTTTCTCCATGTGAACGTGAGAAGGGATCAGGCCAAAGAACTGGGTCTAGAAGTTCCTGGTACAGCACATCCATCTGCAGCAGCCAGTCACAGAGCTGCGGGAGCTTTGTCTGTAGGGGCTTTGGACATCATCCTACGCAGTTCTGCCAGCCCTCTCTTCTTAGTACAGAGAGGACTTTTGCTACCGAGTCCAAAGTGGTTCTTACCTTTCCAAACTCACGGAGTCAGTGACCAGCGAATCAATGGGAATTCATCATTTCCCTAACATTTTGAGTTGACCGTACCGTGGTCTCGGATTTATAGACAAATCTATGGTCTGTATGGGCTCAGGTCATGAACTCGAGGGAAATTTTTTGCATGCATTTAAGTGTGTTTCTTATCCATTTAAAATAGTTGGTGAATATGGGAGGTCAGACACATCTGTCATTGCATGGTGAAACATCAATTATTTTAGTGCTGGAATATTGAAACTTTGTTATCGATGGAATTATCTTAAGAATTTCTTCTGTGGCTGCAAAAAGAGTAACCAGCACTATAACCATGTTGATATTGAAATGCTTGAAAGAGAAAGTCACTACGCTCATGTAATAGCAACAGGAGAAATCCATACATCATTCTTTGTTGATGTATAATATAAAAGTAATTTGTTGCCTGAAATGTTATATATAACGTGAAGCTGTATGAGTGGATTCTACTGCAGATAATCAAATACATAAAATTTGAAAACACTAATTATTAAACTATGTAATCTTCAAATAATGATTTTTAGACCAATTTTTGTAGAATTTTGAAAATTAGTTTCCCTGAGATACTCCTTTTCTCCATTTGTTTTTCAGTTCCAATACCACTTTACATTTAGAATATAAACTGATGTCAAAATAAAATGTTTTCTGATACACACACATACATATGGATGTATCCTTATTAGAGAAAGCATTTTGCACTAGAGGAAATGTCCAACTAGAAAGCAGTAAAAAGTTTAGCATTGTTGACCTTGTTTGTTGTCGGAGCTGATATTTAACCAGCAAATATTTACATAGAGGTGAGGTTTCACATATATATAAATATACTGTAGATGGAAAACATATGAATCATTGTTTAAGGTGAAGTCTTAAAAACAAGGTGGAAGGCCCAAAAATATTTAGATACTAAATCTGGCAACATGGAATTTACTGAGTATGTTATCAATAAATAGAGAGTTTAATTCTCTGCTGTGTAACTGAAGTGTCTTGGGCTGCCCTGTTATTTCATACTGGCATGTGTGTTTGTTTGCCTAGGTACGTGCTCACCAGTTAGTTTTACCACCTTGTGACGTAGTGATCAAAGCCGTAGCTGACTACGTCCGTAATATTCAGGACACCACTGATTTGGATGCCATAGCAAAAGATGTTTTTCAACATTCACAGGTAAAGTATAAAGCAAAATATCGGTTTGGGTTGGGTTTTTTTTTAAACCAATTGTGCTGTATGTTTGTGTCGAAGAATTGCATTCGGTAAAAATAGTGTTTCGCATCAGTTGATAATAGGAATTCGTTGGTATCTGCAGTGTCTTAGGTACCCTAATTCCACTTTCCACACTTTGCGAAGGTGAAAATAATGCCTTTACTCTCTGTGCTTTAAAGTTAAATTCTTGATAACCAGAGGGGTTTTGTAGTCTGGCAGTGTCACTGAGAATCAGTGGTACCTGAAGATAGTATTTTCAGGCTTTATCCTTATGTGGGTTGACATCGTATTTATTGTGCTGGAGTAGTGCTATAGTCCTCAAGAGTCCATAGACGTTATTAGTGTATGGGATATGATAGACGTTAACTGCTCTGCAGTACGGTGCTGACCTATAGATGACATGCCTGGATTTGCTCCTGACAGATCTTTTTTTTTATTTTAGTCTAGAACAGATGACAAAGTCACTCGATTTAAGAGAGCAGTTGCTTATTATTCAGCAACTAATAAACCTATGCCATTTCATCCACCACATTACCTAGGTAAGTAATTAAGGAAATAAGGCTTTTCATTTTTAACTAAAACCTGGCATAACCCTAAATCAGAAATAGTGTTATTAGCAGGATCTCATAAAAGTGTTCACATTCGCTGGCGATTTTCATTGACCCTTAAACACGAGGTTGCAAAAGAATATTTTCATAGGATACGTGCAGAGGTTGTGTTCTTTCCCCAAAAAGAGAACTACCACCTGGACTGATTTTTCTCTTAGCTGTTGCTGCATTGGTTCTAGCGTTAGGGCACTTGAGAGTATGGTGCTGTAATCAACTGAAATGTGGTGACCAGTTCCAATCATGAAGACAGTTTCTATTTCTATTCCGTAAAATACATTTCCTCTTTCTCACTGGACTTACCTGACACGTTCTAGAAATCTCTTTATAGTCTTGGAGTTTTAGATGTCATAACATACCTTCTTAAATTGCAGCCACAAATTGTTGTGGCATCGCAGGTTATTCTCAAGGGTTACAAATTAACTGTACAATCACAGGGTTTACTACATACATGTCATTCTTAACACAAAAACATAAATTGAGCTGAAATTTTCCAAAGATTTTCAGTTGCCATACTGATACATTAACACAGATTTTTTCCTTCTCTCTTTTTTTGGGGGGTGAGGTGTCTTTATTTACATCCAAAGACCTGCGTTAAAGGGCATTAAGGCTTCTCTAGGTCAAATATTCAAATGATAGTAAGTGCCAGCGTTATGTGTGTGTGTGACATTGGTTTTGCTGGCTTCTTCATTGTGACATCTCTTGGGCTTTTTTCCTTTTAAGCTTCGTTGCATTCCCAGGTAGACTAGAAATGTGCCGTAATGAGAGATACAAAGAACTGAGGGAAGGTGGGACAAGTAAAAGAGACTTCACAAGCTACAAAGTATTTTTATTAAAAGGCAAAAATTAATAATACTGACTTAAAAGCATACTAGAAAACAGTAATGCTAACAGAACAAGAATAGATAAACCATAGAAGCAAAAGGATGAAAAGGGTGACGGTTGTGTCAAATAGTGAGCGTTTTCACGAGTATTTTTTTCTTGGTTTTTTGTTTGTTTGTTTGTTTTCTTGTCTTTTCTCCCTCCCCGTTTGCAATACAGCAGCCAGACCAAATCAGTTTGGTATGCCTGGGATAGTGCCACCATATGTTCCTTCTCAGATGCTTAACATTCCACAGACCTCACTACAAGCAAAACCTGTGGTAAGTATAGCCCTCTGCCCTCCTCCTTGGGAGGAACCTGCTGTCCTCATCAAATTCAAATATAGGTGGGAAAGGTATATCTAACTCTTGGAGCTTGGGCGTTCGCTGCTTAATGCTGGAACTACAGTGATGCCACAGACTCCGGTAGAACAATTTTTGTGGATGTCCAAGATAGCTGAGATTTAATGTGTACATTTGGAAAATGCCACTTGATTAGCTAGTGTCTTCTATTTTAAAAGAAAAGCCTTTTTGTTCACTTCGCTTTCTTTCAGGCCCAGCAGATGTCCAATCAGGGTGGGGCCCAAGGTCAGGGTCCATACCCATACAGTCTCTCTGAGCCAGCCATCACCTTGGAAACAGGTGGAAAAAGTCTTTCTGAGCAGAACAACTACAGTAACATTCCTCACGAAGGAAAACACACACCATTGTATGAACGATCTTCTCCAATAAATCCAGCTCAGAGTGGGAGCCCTAATCATGTGGATTCAACCTATTTTCCTGCCTCTTCTACATCTTCGTCCTCTGACAATGATGAAGGCAATGGAGGTGCAGTGAAGTAAGTTTTTCATGAGGATGTGTTCTTACTTGGCTTCTGTTAAAATAAATTTATTTTCCAAATCGTTCACCAGTACCCTGAAAGTAAGGAATCTGCATATTAGTGATAGGATAGGCCTTCAGAAAATAGTTTTAGGTCACTGTGACTGCAAACACAGCCATTGTTTACTGTAGTTTCCCTGTTCCTTAACAAGCAGAAATCTAAACCCAAATAATGTTGGGTGTTTTTCCACTTCTGCCCTTATGTTTTATTGAAAGAAGGACAAAGTGAGATTTCGGTAAATGTCATAAAGCCTTCAAGTTCCTTACTTGGTATACAAGAAATATTCCTACTTCACAGTATAATTCATTAACATTTCAGTAGCTAAAAACTATGAAATTTCACTGAATTTGTAGTGGTTACGCTTCTCAAATCTTGAAATGATGTGGCTTTGCAAAGAAACCTGGTGTGAGTGTCCAAAATGCACCAGTTAGGACAGTGACTTAAGAGCCCTCATTGCCAGGCTCCGTGTGGAACAAAGCAGCAGTGAAATTGGTTTCGCTCTCTTCTGCTCATGTGCCTTGTTTGCTGCAGAAGTATTGCTGACTTCCACTAGATCATATGTCTGTCCTTGGCAGTAAAGTTGTGCAGACTTTCGTTTAATTACTGCTCGCTGACCTACAAAAAGGAAATTTGAACAGAGGCAGTTTGTGTTTATCTTGTTAGGTGTAGTGGCTTACTGTGTGAGAATCAAAGCCCGGGGTTTTCGCAGGGCTCTGATTGCCTCAAAAAGTTTGGGGTTGTGGGTAATAGCGTAAGCATGTTACTACTTGGTATTAAAGTCTGAATGTGTCTGCAGTTACACACGATGGCTTGGACTTGGGTTTTTTGATGCAGTCTGTCAACTTTAAATATTATCATGTGTTTTGCTTAGTAAATCAAGTAAGTTTGCATGGCTTCCATGCAGTGTAGGACTGGAAATATACCTGGTTTAGAAAAAACAATATTTTTCAACATTTTTGATAGTGTTGCCTCATGCATTTTATGCAATAAATTTTGAATAAATTTAGAAACTGAAATCTAGACAGTGTCATTTATACCACAGTTTGTAGAAACAGTCTTCTAATTGAGGGAAATTACTTGGCATAGTGACAAATATTTAAAGTTCAATCAAGAATTTTTCCTGCATGAACATTGTAATATATGGCTTTTAAATACAGTCCAAGTGTTGATGTAGTGTAAATTAATAAATACCGGTGTTAAAGTCTCTTCAGGGCTCCTACAAATTGACGTTCCTAATACATAGCATCCCTTAAAATAGAGTCTCTGGCCCACAGTTCCAGTAACAGTCACCAAGGATTTATTCCGTTGTATCTCAAACAGCGCTTTAATACGATGTGTTTCTTTATGTTGTCCTTCAGCCATGTCAGTGGGAACAAAATAGGCTGGGAAAAAACAGGAACCCAGTCAGAAAGTCAAACGCGTGGAGAGCTGGGAGACCAAACAAAGGTAATTCCTGAAGTTCCAAACATCACCATTTATTATTTTGTATTGAAGCTTCACAGCAAACTTTTGAGTAGAATTTTCAGTGTTGGTCTGCAGCATTTAGTGTAAACTTCTACACATGAGCAGCTTTAAAGTACGGTGGGACGTTTTCCAAGGAATATTGTAGCATGTGCATAAAAATGAAAATTAAATAAGAAGTGTTAGAAAATAGTGGATATAAAATAGAAAGAAACCAATAAACTTGCTTACTCCTTAGCTAACAGTCTCATCCTTGGATGTTGCTACCCATGTTTACAGTAGCGCGTTATTTTGATTTTTACTACGGTGTAGCAGTGTAAGTGTCTGTGGGCTCAGGGTCCATGTCTGATAACCTGCAGTGTAGTGCAAACAGCTCTGACACGCATTTCAGTGTTAGCCACAGACCATTGTAGGTGTAATAAAGCTCAGCTCAGGAGTAGAAGTCCTTTATAAACACCTGGTATGAATTTTGCATAATACATATAAAAGTAGCTCTGTGGGACCAGTTAGAATGTGTTGCTACTTAAGTAAGGATGGGAATAACTAAGGTCTTGATAAAGACTTAACATTATCCTGTTAAATTTCTTCAAGATCTAAAACCACGGTAAAATTAAGAGTATGATGGTCCGTATTCCAGATTTGAACCGTGTTTAGAAAGAACATTCAAAGCATTTGCACTTACATCTCTGCGTCTTTGTGATGGAACTGTACACCAACTGTTCATTTTGTGTCAAAAAACCAATCACGAGTTACTTACACTGCAGACAAACAGAACATTTTCCCAGTACCTTTGGCATGGAAATTCCAGTAAACTTGGGCTTTGTGCTTAAAATATCAAGTTGATGATTTCATCCATCAGTGGTTATTATTCTTGCAGACTACACCCCGTACAATAACTGTATCTGCCTGCAGATTAGTCACCATAGGCAAATGCTAATTTGACCTATTACATTCCTTCCTTCTCTGTATTACGGGCAGTGTATGAAGCCTGGCGCGTCCCAGCCACAGCCCTGCGTGTGCGGCACAGCCCCGTGTCCTGCCGAGGGGCAGCAGCCGGAGCTGGGCGATGGACGGGTGGGACATGCAGCACAGCAAGTCTGCCTGCATCTTCGTACCCGCAGCATTAGAGCTCTACAAGCAGTCATTAAACTTTGCAATAGATGTAGGCATGCAGTGCAACTTTAGTGTGTAAATGCTTGTGAGTTTTACTTGCCTTTTTTTTTTTAATATCAAACCACTTCTTCAGCCTTCAGTAGCAGCAGAAGACAGTTGCATCTTTTGAACGTGACAGGGAGGATTATAAGTACTGTTTGTAGATTAAGCAGTTTCCTGGAGAAGTATATGTATTAATGATTAAAAAAAAGAAATATTTCCTGAAGATCTCAACTGAATGAGCTATGTGAATTTCTGAGGTAATTTAAAGTGCTAAAAATCTAGCATTGATCAGACAGGTAGCAGCAATCTTGACACTTCTTTCACTTGATTTAAATGTCAAAATTCCTTGCATGTAGTTGTCTCGCTGCATGATTATACATGACAAAGTTACACTCATCTCATTTGGGTGGATGTATATTACTAAAGAAAAAAAAAAATTATTTTAGCTGTGGTAGTTCCTCAGCTTAGGTGTTTGACTACTGCTGAGCAGGTCCAGGAAGAACCTGGGTAGTGCAAACAGGGAAACCATTGCTATCATTTGGGGGTTTTGTCTTCCCTCTGTGCCCCCAGTAACGGGCAGTTCTGTAAACTTCTCGGGTCCAGTATCGCTGACTGTTAGTCATTGGGGTAGGAGAAGACAGGGACAAAAAATCTTTCAACCAGTAAAGAAATATATGGGATACTGTAACACAGATTTAATAGACCTGTGATAGCTCACGTGTTTATAAAACCATTCTGTATTAGTATATTGTGTTAGAAGTGTTCTGGTTTACAGGTTTTAACCATTTCTTCTGCATATTTTCATTTTTATAAATAAAATAAAGTCTGTATTACCATCTCTAAAATACAATCTTTCAGTAACATTCTCTTTGTGTGCTTAAAATGTAGTCTGAAAATAATGTTGACCCTTTGATATTTTGCTAGAGCATGTTTTTACTAACACATGCCTTCCTGTAGAAGGGGTTTGGAGGTTGGGGAGTTTTTTGGGTTTTACATGCGGGTTTGTATTTTTCATAAGAGCCTGAAGTGAACCAGCTCAGCTTGTTTGGGCCTATTTTTTATGTTACTGGTTCTGTGAGATTTCATGACTTTGGCCATTTCTGTTTCAGCTTTGCTTTTAAGGTCTTACGAAGCATGTGAAATTTTCTACGCAAATTGTGAAAATCCTCATGCGTCATGTATCACCAAGTGAACAAACTAAATTTCAGTCTCAAAAGTTTTTAATATTACTATAATAGTTTATAGGCACGAATATAGCATGAATTCTTAAGCTAAAACCAGCTTTCAGTTTTGAAGACAAGGGTTTTTAGGAATGAACTCTAATTTTTCTGGTAGTATCTATGAGAGATACAACATAAATGCTTACAAAAGGCTTATTCACCAAGAGGTTTACAGTATATTTTTATGTGTCATGTTTTTCCTATGAATTTGTGAACTACATTTCTAGAAATGGAATAAAATGCCACTTCAATCTTGCAGTCATAAAATGTTGCCATTTTCTCTTACAATCATCTTCTCAGAGAAAAGAATTTTATGTTTAAAGACAACCTGACAAAACATTTACAAGGCTTTTGAGATCAGACAGTATATATTTTAAATGTCTTTACATTGAACTATGTAGTTTTTCCTGCTTCGTTTAGAAACGGAAACTGAGAAGGCATGTGTTAGTGGAGGTCTGGGTAAATTTACAGACTTTGTGACTGTCAATTAACCCATTTAGTTGGTAATATCTTGGAAATACTTAGTGAAGAGGTCATTCACATTTTATTGAGAGGTCATCAGTCCCCCTTCTGTATTGTGCAATTAAAAATTAAAGAAAATAATAATTACTGTGCTGTTAATAAGTTAAAGTTTACCATGATATTTATTTTTTCAGTAATTTGCTTCTTCAACAATGGCTGAAAGTTTACATTTTCTGAACAGCTTTCAGCTGGCTTTAGATAATGTATTCCACATACTGATCCAACACAATGTGAAGATTTACTGTTTTTATTGTGGGTGAAGAAGGAAAATGTGCTGTTTCTCTTGGCTGATCTCCTGGTATGCATCCGTACACACTGAAAAGCACTTTATTTTGTGTGTTCTGTTACAGGCAGAAGGTTCCTCTAGTGCTTCTTCAGGAAGTCAGGCAGCTGATGTCAAAGGGAATCAAACCAGTAATCCACAAATCCCATGCCTGTTGTCAATGCCCACCAGAAACCACATGGATATTACTACCCCTCCATTACCTCCCGTAGCACCTGAAGTATTAAGAGTGGCAGAACACAGGCACAAGAAGGGGTTAATGTATCCCTACATCTTTCATGTCCTAACCAAGGTATGATGTTTAAAAATTACGTACTGTGAAGTAATGATTCTGTAAAGATAATTGCACTTACATTTCTGGCTAAAGAATATCATAGGTTTACATCCTTTTTAATGCTTTGAGTTTTGGTCCATTTTTACTGCTTCTAACAATCCCCCCCCCCCTGTTTTCTAACCACTGATCTGGTCTGGTACATTGTTCCAATAAAGATGAGATGACTGCAATTAGAAGCATTTACTTACGAAATTAATCATTTTTCCTGAATATATGTAGATATTTTTCTATCTCTACACATGTGTGTATATGTCTGTGTATATGTGTGTACCTATACATGTGGGTATTTTTACATAAAAGAGGGCATTTCCATCTAAAAACTCCTGCGTATGTGCTTTGGTGTCTGCAGCCAAGTCTTTTTTATTTTCAGTGTTCAAAAATACTTAGATTGTTTTCCCTCACAATTTGATCCCTCCCATCCCTGATAGCTAGCTGCAGTAGAAACATAGCAGCTATAAGAAAACCCTTTTGTATAATCCTAAAATGTAATTATAGATGAACTGGATGATATTCTGAATTTTTGTTTAGTTTAGGTTGGTTGAACATTTCTGATGGGGTTTGTTTTTTCTTTGTTTGTTTTTTGGTTTGGCTATTTTATGTGCTAGCCTTCAGATTCCAGGTAAGCTGCGAGCATTTTCACACAGCCCAGGACTCTTCGTCTGCTCAGTGTGTCCAGTAAAAAAATCTGCCTGACTGGCCACATGAGGACACCTTGGAAAGCAACGGGAGAGCTTTGTACAGAAATAGGGGCAGTGATACCATGCTTCCGTGTGTCTGGAAGCTGCTGGAGTCTGCTCCGTGTGGAACCGGGAGGGAGCCAGGCAGTGGTGTTCCTGCCGAACTCTGTATTCCACTTGATCTAGTCTCAGAAGACTTAAGTTCATTGTTCCTTCTAAGTGCAAACAGATGAGTCCCAGAACAAGACAACTTTAGTCTTCTTCCCCTTTAGTGTTCAAAATGCTTTGTGCTGGTTCTCCTACATCAAGCCCGTTCAGTGTACGTATTTGTACAGCATCTAGCAATTCCTCTTCCACATTCCTCTTAACTTGTATTCATCTTCAAAGTCCACTTCAGGACAATAAGGGCCATAGGTGGGATCTGAAATCCATCAAAAGAGAAGTTTCTGCACCATGGCTGAGCTATGGATTTCCCATTTCCCCTGTGTTTGTTTTGCACTGTAGCTGGTATTGCTGTCATGTTCTTGCACTTCCCTTCTTTATCAGAGAAAAGTGGGGAAGAATCAAAAGGCGTATGAAGACCATTGATGCCAGTTCTGTTTCATACTTGGCATAGCCAAATATTCTTAGTACATTTAAATACGACTTGATATTTAATATATCTCACAATGGGAAGAAACGAATTAGATGCCTGCATTTGAGAAAGCCACTCCTGACAGAGTAAGAAAGTCGAACTAGAGATGGCTACATCAAAACTGTATCAGTACTACTTTAGACTGTTTTTCTTTCCCCGCTATCTGGAATGCTTTCAAACAAGTACGCCCAGGGAACCTAAAGTATGCCATGGATACACTGACAGATGTCTTGTTGTATAATTAGGGGATTCTTCAGAAATTGGCGCACAGAGGTGTTCCAGGTTATGTTGCTGTTACGTATAGAGACCTTTCAGACATGCCTTACACCTGAAGTAGTGTAGTCCAAGTTAAACCTGACAATATCCTAATGTAATCACTCCATGATGTCACCTACAGTATTCATTACTGGGACAGTTTAAATCCTTTTTTAAGTGAAAGCAGAACAGAGCACTTGCCTGTCAGCATTGAAATAAAGGCTGGTATTCTAATACAGCGAAGTCAGTTGTTTTCCAAGAAAGTCTTAATGTGGTCAGATGTGCAGACACAGAAAAGATAGAATATTGCTGCTGTTTTGAGAGAGAATGTTGGAAGGTTCTTTCATGCTTTTTTCTGACAAAGTATAAAATGCTAAAGCTTTATTTATATACATTCAAAACCAACCTTACTTATGTAATTCCCAGTTACGATTTTTTGACCAGGTCTTCTCATAAAGTTGTTTTTTACAGTGAGTCCCCAATACTGCTTTAAATCCTTGCACCAAAAAGTCAGACAGCTGTTTTTAGACAGCATGAATATGTTTTAAAAGAACTGTCTGAAATGTAGATCAGCCTCAAATGTGCCTTGACTGTCTATAAGCACATTACTATATCTTCGTGTACTAGTTCACCGTTTAAAGGATCCATATTTGAAGATGAATATTTAGATAATCTTCACCTGCAGATAGTTCAGACAAAGAAAGTAGGTAGGCTAATCCTCCTCTGGTGTTACCTTCCTGTACATAAGATCCACATTAGTGCTGAACCACGTTTTTATTGACTAGATGAGATTTATAGTAGAGCTGGATTGAGTTACCGTGCATATCTAAATACTTTCTGTTCGCTATAACACGTCATATTTTTCTTCTTTCTTTCATACAAAAGGGTGAAATCAAAATTGCTGTTTCTATAGAAGATGAAGCCAACAAAGACCTGCCTCCTGCTGCTCTCCTTTATAGGCCAGTTCGTCAGTATGTTTACGGAGTCCTGTTTAGTTTGGCAGAAAGCAGAAAGAAAACCGAAAGACTTGCTTTTAGAAAGAACAGACTTCCACCAGAATGTATGTATTGTAGAATCCATTCTTTATTTCTCTTCCCTTTGCAATGTTTCCATATCCATTTGTACCATGATTTGAGTGAGACTAGTTACTAAGATTTCATCGGTGTAGTTAACGTTAGAGGAATTTATGGCTTATTTGATCCATGGGTAATAGAAAAAGAAGTTGTTAATTTGAAATGTTGTTTCCTGTAGTAGTTTGAGAACTATAAATGTTACCATTTCTAAGCAAGCTCTGGGATTTGTTTGTTTTAAATGTATGTTCAAGCTGCTATCAGGCTTGCAGCAAGTAATGTCAATTTGTGATGTATTTCTCAAAGCATTTGGCAGAAACCAATTATAGAAAACTTCTATTCTGTGCACATGCCTACAAATTTGCATACTTTTTTCAAAAAAGAGAGGTGCATACGTTACCTTACTCTGTCTTCCCAAATGTACAATTAAATGTACTTCAGTGAAATTTGCAAGTCTTTAATATCTTTCAGGTATTGGCACATAAAAACTTGGTTTAAAATCTGCGGAAGTTGGGTGTGATGTAAGTAAAGGTAGAGCTGGGTAAAGACAGACTAAACTTTTGCAGACTTGTCAAAAGATCCTTTTGCTAGTTCAGAGGCATGAATGTTCATATTAATCTGGAAGTTGTCCTTTTAAGTTTTCTACTTCCAGGAATTACTGTCATTCCAGAAAATTCAACCTCCTCATTCTAAAGTGTTTTTCTTATAATGAAATGCATACAAGGAAATGATTGAACTTTACAGTAGCATCTTATAAAGGTTAAAGGAATGCTAAAGCATTACGTGGATGGTAGCAGCAGCAGAAGTATTTATATATAGGAGTCTGCTGTCACTAGACTAAATTTAAGAATCACATATTTGTATGAAAGTATCACGCACAGTCTGTCTTTGTAAAAAGATAAAAATACGAATCAGTTGTAAACTTTATGTTCATTCCTTTTCTCTTTCCATTTTTAGTTGTGAAATGTTTTTGTACATTCATAGTGAAGACAATAATCTTCCAACAATGTTTGAAAAACTGTTTATCTTAGCCAGTTATTTTATGGGAATTAATATTGACCCTGCTTGAATAATATCTCAGCACATACAGTCACAAGCTTCTTAATTCTTTAAACTCACACAATATAGTAGTTGGTGTAGGTTATTTCAGGTTTAAAATAGTGAAGTTATTGGCAGTATTCATTTGTCCTCATTAGCCTTCTGTCCTTAAAAGGTGTACTACAACATTTGTAGTGGTGAAGTAGCTGAGTGCTGAAGGTCTGCTTCAGTTTTCAGAATGTTTTTATCTCATAAACCTAGAATGTTCTCTGTAGGCTACTGGGGATACCTATATAATCTCTATTTTCTCTTCATTTATACTGCTTTTCAGAGGTTTATTCTCAATGGAGGCTAAGAATGCTACTGCTGTCTTGGTTTAGTTACAGGAGCTCTGGCAAATCTTGCTGCAGGACATGTGCAGCTACTGACCTACTTCTCTCTTAGGACTGACCACACTTTAAAAAAAAAAAAAAAATCGAATGTCTGCCCAGAAGTTGGGTGCTTCACTGCAAAGCTCACAATGCTAGTAAAGATGGATTTGAGCTAAGATGCAGGCCCACGGTTTGAAAGGGCTGTGTTGCAGGAACGCATTTATTTTGTTCCTCTCCCTTACAAAGTAGCAAGAATTGGGCAGGCTGTGCAAGATGGAAAGAGAAAATAGCGTCTTAAGCGAGAAGAGCAGATTTCTCATATCAATTAGTCACACTCGTTAGCCCTTGCTAACTTTTCTGAGGACCCAGGCTGTAATGAACCAGTGATGCTGATTCTCCTTCAGTGTCTTAATTTTTTTTTTTTTGCTGCTCTCAAAAATGATTAAGTTATGAAACACAGTAATTAAGACAATTAAAGAGAAAATGTAAGAATTAAGAGAATTAAGAAATTAATTTCTAAAGAAATGTATCATGTCCTTGAGACTTATGTGGAGAGTTAATGAATGTATCACTATCTAAAATCCTGTAATCTTTGTTGTACAAACCCTAACACTGCCAACATAATAATTGCATGTGAATAATTTGCAAGTATATTGCATGCGCGGGTTATAGGAGGCTATGAAGAATACATAATAACCTGACACGTCAGTATTGTTACTGAATATATAGACAGCAAGGTAATGGATCTTTCATAAAATGGATGACTTCCTGTCTTTTAAATCATTATTACTTTTTATGTAGTTGAAAGGCCAATAAAACCCAACCAATCTGTTGGAAGAGGTAGTGAGTGAGGTTCTTCAGTGGTACTTGTCTGCTAAGTAATGCCCTTGCTGTACATGTCCCCAAGTCCGCTCCCAGCGGATAGGAAAAGCTGAATCACAAGGTTCTTGATTGTGCTTTTGCTGCCAGGGGGCACAGCACAGGCTGCGCTGCCCTTCCTTCTGAGGGGGTGGAAACCGAGTGCCTGGCCTGCTCTTCTTTCCCTTGTTCTGATAAATACAGATACGTAGATGAAACCATCTGCCCTCTCCACTCTGGAAAAATGCACACTCACACTTGTACAAGCTGTCGTTAACTCCTGGTTGGATCTGAAGGTTTGTTGTTTTAAGCCTAGCCGCCCTGTGATGTGCTGTTCTCCATCAAGGATGTATTCAGCCGGTGCTGTTTCTGCCAAAAGGAAAGCTGCATCTTGGGCAGTAGCCCTTTTGCAAAATCAAGCATGCTTAGCTCAAGCTGTGCTGTCACTAAAGATGATAAGGTTAAAAATGAGGCGTGATTGATCTGCATTAGCTAGCTCATCTTCTCAGGGTATTAGGTACCTCGCACCTCCGGTTCAGTTCAGGAAAAAAATGGAAAGAGAGCAGCGAACCCACCTGGGCTGCAGTTGGCACCAAGGGCTCTGACAGGCAGCCGGAGCGTGCAGGATGCTGGTGCTGGCTCTAACGCCTGTAACAGCATTTGCGTGGTTATCAAGCAGGTGACCCTAATGCAGACTGATGCCAACCCTTTTTACTTGGATTGACCTTAAAGTGTCGTGAGGGCAACGTTCAAAGCAGAGGTCGGTATTTTGTGCAGTTGCTTAGGCTACTTTGAGTATTCAGATCTGCTTATCAGCAGCAGGAGGAAGTTTGGTATGAAAATCAGTGTAAATAGCACTGTGATATTGTGGCTGAACACGCTCTGATCCTGAGTGTTCATTGTAGCTAATACAGTCTTCAGGGCAGACATTGCTTGTCTCCAAGTGGAGAGTTTTCCTGAGAGGGAAACCCAAAAATTCTTCTGAGGATGGAGATCCTCAGCGTTTGAGGAAGACAGTGTTTTTGGCAGCAGATGTTTTTGTACAGACCTGGCAAAGGTGTAAGAAATGCCCTGGAGAAATAAGCGGATATGGACAAGTCCTGGATTCATCTGTTAGGCTAAATGCTGCATTTGGGTGAGCAGTGCTATAGTTTCCGGTCCGCTGATAAGAGTGATTCCTCATCCCCGTCATTCCAAGGGTACTGTTTGCCAGCCCGCCGCAGTGACCTTCATATTAAACCGTTCTGCAGTGGTTACCTTTCCGTAACAACCGTTCTTCTGTGACATTCTGAAGCCGTGGTGGATCTCCAGTGTGGCCTCTGCAGGTAGCATGGTACTGCAAACTGTGTGTTTTGAGAGCAAACTGATGTACTTTTCCTGTGGCCTTAATCTCCTAGGGTTGCGGTCGCTGTCATCCCCAGATTAAAAGCTTTGAACGTAGTAGCCTCATTGTGTTTCCTGTCTGTTTGCTGAGAGAGCTGAGAAGTTTTGGTCCAAAAACTGAGACCTAAAGCAATTAAGTCTTTGAAAGCCTTCATAAAATACACCCTTTTATTTGTTCGTGTTTACTGTCCCAGGCCGAAAGAAGAAGTGAAAGCTGGTGTGATAAACTGTGCGCCAATAACGGAGTAGCTCTGCTGGCTGTTAAAGCCCATCTTCTGAAGCTTGGTGCCATATAAAAACTGGTAGCAACCAAAATAGAACATGAGTTTGTAGTGAGGCTACCAACTAAATATATCAGAATATTTATTTTCATTGCTGCATGTTATCTTTGTAAAACTTACCCTGAGCTCTATGAAATGTAGCTGTAATGCTAGAGTAGTTTTATTCCAGCGTGAGAGTGCTTTGGGATGTTCTGGAGCTTCTTTTTTAATCCAAATCATCACCTCTGCCATCCTTTGCCTGCCCCTAGCTATAAAATTACTTGTCTGATTGCTGAAGGAGACTTTGTAGCTGTAAGGGCTATCGTGGCACCAGGAGTACTCTCTTCTCCATCTGTAACAGAAGGATTTTGAGCAGAAAGAGCAGGTCTGTGCTCCTGCGGTGAATCTCTGGGCTGTAACCTGAAGCTTCCCTAACAAGCTCCTTGAATCTTTCCACACTGCATAACTGGGCTCTGAGTTAAGAAGGGTGCAAACAAATTTTGAGCTGTGTCAAACCTGGGGTCATTCCAAGGCAAATGGTATCATTTCGCAGTCTTCCCCCCCCCTTTTTTTTATTTTTTTCCTTTTAACTTGTGTTCTCATTTGGTTGCCTTCAAACATTGAAAAGGGGGATGATTTAGCAGCAATATAGAGTTGAAGGGTCTTTGTTTTGGTGTGGATGAAAGGGAGCTTAGCAGACACAAAAATACTAACCTCATAATAGAACACAGTGCAGTAAATTCAAAGGCATATGTAAAGTAATGTTTTTTAAAATTTTTAAGGGGGGGGGCGGAACCCCAAACCCACCCATATTTGATATCTTATTCCATTGCAGTAGTTGAACAACTACAGACAAGTATATCAAGTTTTAAACCTGGTTTGAACAGAATCACTAGGATCAGTTGTTCTTAAAAGACCACATATGGAATACATTTGTATTTACGTAATATTTTTATTTATCACTGTAGGTTTTTGATCAATGACACAGATCTTTTAGGGGAAAATCACATTTTCAAATGATGCTCTTTGTTTTAGAAAATACATACAGTTCCTTTATGTTGCATATTAATTTGAAAATATTAATGTAACATTCCCAGTGTACCCTTGGTTGCATGCACTTAATTTCTAAGTGATCACAATTGAAAGATGGTCCAGACAGAGTTTGAATTACCAATTTGCCATTGTAATCCAGACCGTTGGTATCTATCACAGTCTCAAAGTGCTGCTTTTTGAATCAAAATTTCTTGCATACAAAGTTTTAAATATATGCTGCTTTTTAACTCTGATTTTTTTTTTTTTTCTTTCAACTGTTGCCATTTTGTAGTTTCACCAGTGATAATTAAAGAATGGGCTGCTTACAAAGGAAAATCTCCTCAAACCCCTGAGCTGGTGGAAGCACTTGCATTCAGGGAGTGGACCTGTCCCAATCTGAAGAAGCTGTGGCTGGGAAAAGCAGTAGAAGACAAGAACCGAAGAATGAGGGCATTTTTGGCCTGTATGAGATCAGATACACCAGCAATGCTCAATCCAACTAATGTGCCCACTCATCTTATGGTGCTCTGTTGTGTACTAAGGTCAGTGTTACCTTGAGGCAAAACAGAATGAAGGAAAGGTTTTGCTGTGTACTGTGACGCATTTGACTTTGTATTAAACCCCGAATATAGAAGTATTAATTCATATTTGCAACGTCACTCAGAGAAGGGGTTTGTTTCGTTTTTAGAACATGGCTGCTGTGAGTCTCTCCTCAGTCTCTAGAGGACTGAAGGGAGGAGAAAAAACATCTTGTGTTGCAGAGGCGCCACTGTAGCACTGGAATTAGTTTACCCTTACTCTGCTCTAGGCTTCAGCTTACTAAAACATAACATTTGGGGTCTCAGAGGCTGTGTTGGTGAAGTTAGAAAGCAAAAGAGAGAGTTCTTCAGAGAACAGCTGCATAGCGGCTTATCAGGATGCAAAGTTCACGTGAATGGTGCTCTGCCTGTCACATGTTAGATTCCGTCTTAGAATTGCTCATCTAGTCGAGACAACGATAAGCAGTGGCTGAAGTATTAATTCTGTACTTTGGCTTTTCAAAGAGAAAGGCACAGGGTCCAAAATACTTACCTGCTCAATTTTCAGATTGAATATTGACAGAAGAATTGAGAGATGGCTTACCTTTTTGGAAAGGGGTGATTATTTCAATGCAACTAGCTTACAAATCTGGCAGAATCCAAGGTTAGCATGTCACTCATTAAAAACTTTAAGCTATTTTTGAGAGTGATAAATGTAAATGTCTTCAGTTCTATTGTACTTTGTCTTCCCTTTTGACCACTAAACCCCCTTTCTTCTTCTCCTTATAAAGTAGTAAATATACAAAAACATAGTCCAAATGTTATCTTAGAGCAGAGCTCCTCATTTCATTTGGACAGTGTGTTTCTCTCCTGTGACATGTAGCATATATAAATTGTTCATTAAGACATGATGAACATACATAATTTCTGAGTAATATTTTATCTGGAAACTATGTTCACAAAGTCCTTTTACCATTAGTCTTTTTTTATAAAGACCATTAATCTTTCTATTATTTTATTTTGAGATGTATCAGAATCCACTTATGTTTTAAATTCTATTTTGGCGGCTTGTCCTCCCCTTCTTCACTGGAAGCAGGATTTGCACAAGTGATTTACAGTCAGTAGCTCTTCTATACGAATTTAAACAAATTTAAACTTCAAACTTATTTAGTGTTTGGGCCTTTTCAGCTACTCAAGTCTAGACAACAAAAAAGATTTTTTTTGTTGCTGCATTCTGGTGACTTCTGATCAAATGAAATATCACTCGATTTACCTGTTAAAGGAAGCTTCTGAATAATTATGGGCTTCCTCTGTAGGTATATGGTACAGTGGCCAGGCGTTCGTATACTTCGTCGCCAGGAACTTGATGCTTTTCTTGCTCAAGCGTTGTCTCCAAAGCTCTATGAACCTGACCAGCTTCAGGAACTCAAGGTAATTCTTAACTGTAACTTTCATAATTTAAGATATTTATTCCCACTTCATCCATATTGTTAACTGTATTGGGTGATGTTTGTGTGCCTGTCTCACTAAAAGCCTTGCATAATTACCTATACGCCAAAATATGAATCTAAGTGTTGCAAAGATTGATAATCAGTTCTGTTTCACTGGGTGGATAGATAACTAAAATCTTAAACTAAAATCTTAAACATATTCTGTACTGCAGAACCTTTTCTCACAATTTCTCAAGTAATTGTCTCTTGAAGTTTGAAACAAACGTGCTTCCATTGAAAAGATTTAAAAAAAAAAAAAAAAGACTTCTTCCTTGTGTAGCTGTTTTTAAATACTAACCTGGGTATTTTTTCATGATTCAGAATTCAAAAAGATTTTTGCAGCTAAGTGTAGAAACAGAGAGAGACTTACATAGTCTTGAATGGAAAAATGCAGCAGCCAAGAAGGGAAACCAGTTTATTAATCCTAACAGAATTGTAGAAATAATTATTGTGAGGATTTCAAAAGTTAGGATCACAAAGTTTCTGTTTTTTTCTAATACAGTAGTAGTATATGAAGTAAATACTGCTAGCTAATTGATAGAGTTGTTTAGTTGTGGTATCCTTATTGTAAATACAGAATGCCTATCAATCTGTGGAACATCGTCTTACTCTGGGGATTTCTCCGTTCAACCTTCATATGCTCACAGTGAAATTTCCTCTTCTAGACTTTGAGCTAAAATAGACAAGATTTGGTTTTTGCTTTTACCTTGTTTGCTGTTCAAAATTTGTTCAGAACCTCCTATGAAGTTCTATGAATAAAACAGTAGAATTTAGGAATTTAGTCTTTTTTTTTTTTTTTTAAATCAAACATTTTTCTGAATGGAAATAATGTTAGATGCGTATTTCTACATAATGTATCTTAAGCCAAATAGCGTATTTGATAACTGGAAGCTATATTGGGAGGTACAGGGAATGCACAGCTGGAAGTGATCCATCGTATCTCCTGTCTGCATTGATGTTCAACGTAGTGAAAGAGGTGGAATGCTGATCACCTCTTCATCATGCACCCTCATGTGGAAGAAGTCATTTCAGATAGTCTTTCAGGTACTGTAGAGCTTAAGTCAGGAAAGTCTAGTGACCAGTTCTGCTCCAGGCAGTGCCTGGATACATGCTGTCCTTAGTTAAATCAGCAAGGAGAAGGTCCTTCTTTCCCGAGTTTGTTCATATTCAGAGGGGCACAGACAAAAGCAGGAATCCTAGCACCACTCTTCTCAGAAGAAACAGTAATTAAGCTCACGCATATTTCAGTTATTAGGCTTTCCTAAGGAGTATTTTGCCACTAATATCAAGTCTGGAAGAGTGTTCTCAAAGCCAGCAAGTGACTGTTTCTCTTCTGTGGGTGCCAAGCAGAATCCGGCTTGCATTCCTGCATGTAGCGCCCTGGCAAGGACTTCTCAGCCTCAATCTATAAACCAAATCAATCTGCTTGTGGAAACCCAGCAGTTAGCCATAGAAGTACTAATAAATGTAAGGAGAAGACGACAACCAAATCCACTTTGGCATGTATTTGAACTTGTCACACAGCAAGTAGAGAATTTGCATGTTAGCAATTGTGATGGCAGAGTTAACAGAAAAACAAGATCCTCTTCCCATATACCAAAGAATGAATGCCAACAGCTCAAATAAATAAATAAATTAAATCCAACAGGAAGACATTTGGCCTTTCCCTTATTGCTGAAAAAGACGTAAAGAAGCACAGGATGAAGACAGCTATAACGAATGCCTCATGAGTTCATTCAAAGCTGCTTGTTTGCTTGAGCGCTCAGGACTGGATTGCTGCTGACATGGATTATGGACTCCTGAGAACAGCATTTTTGAGTGCTCCTTAATGTGGCTAATTCCTTAAAAGCACCCTAAATGTAGATGCTGTCCATCAGGAGAATCATTCAGGTGTTTCCTGGAACTCCTTTTCAAGGTGTTTGCTAGCTGTTCATACTGGAAGCCCTGTGTGCTCACTGCACCTTTCAGAAGCCCAGAGATTCTGGTCCAAAGTTGTCTGCATTGTACAAGGAGCAGTACTTTGTCTTCAGTGGAGCATGTGGCCAACTCACTCTGCCAGTGAGTTATCCTGTATCTTCAGAACAAATGTACGTAGCTCATCTGAGGTCACAGACATTGGGCTCGGCAGAGTAGCAGTGAAGAGCCTCTTAAAGTCTTGTGAGAACCACGAGAGCGTAGTTCAAGACGTTACCCCAAGCTCTCCTGAAGCTGAGTAGCTGTTCCTGTGGGTGTCAGTGGAAATTCAAGTGGCAGTTTTGTAGGCAAGGCTGGATGCATCAAGGAACAGCAGTCTATCAGCTGCTTCGTCTTCAGTGTCCATTTTCAAAACACGACACGATAAACAAATAGCATCTTGGGTAGAGATTTTGGCAAAGGTATCTATAACAGTTATCAAAGTCTTGCCTCTACCTTAAGATTTGATGCAAAGAAGAGGAAACCCCACTGTGAAAATTGCTGGTCTTAGAGATCTAAGGAAGGAATTCCCAGAGAAAATATTTTTTTCCATTCCAACACAAAATCAAAGGCAGAGACAAGACAAGGCAAGTGATAAACAGCACACAATAATTTGTTTAATAGAAATTGTTCTCCAAGCTTTATTTTTAAATTGTGCATGAGGAGTAATATGGATCGTTTCCATAAAATATGTTGGTTAACTGAAAGATGCAATATTTGATGCGATGTTGTTACTGTCTTCATATGAAGCAGCTGCTTCTCTTTTTGTTGAAGTCAGACAGAAAGAGCAGCTGAGTTTGAACCCAGCTGCATATCTGCAAAACAATCCGGATAGTCTTTTGGATCTTAAAGGTTCCTTATGCATAAGGAAGGTAATGTAGTTTAATTTTAAAATTTAATACCAAGGTCTTGAAAATGTTCCCAGGAAAGGGCTGATATTTTCAGAAGTATTTTAGAGAATACCAGTAGTGATATTTTCTTATTCCAGAGCTAAAAATATACTTGCTGCAAGCAAATCCTTTTTGCTTCCACCACCAGCTAGTATTCACTATTTAATTCTACCTTTGTGTGTCTGTCCTGCATCCTAAATTAAAGCTGTTGTATGCATAAACATTACTTCATTAATAAGAGACACGTTCTAACAGCAAAACCTGAATCAAGCTAATAGAAAATCCGTTATAAAGGAGTTGGAAGGGAGATGTGGTACGTGGGAAGAAAAATTGAATGCTAACATTGAGCTCGTTCCTGGAACTTTCTACAAAATACCTCAGAAGCACAAAATTATTTGAAGTAAATTTTTAATGACATTTTCTACTGCTAATTTCCTATAAGTGTCTTAAAAGCTTTTCCTTGCTGCAACATGCTTTAGCATTTTTTGAAAAACTCTGTACTGCGTATTTATCAATGATATTCATGCAGCTGAAGTATGCATCTTACACGTGCATACATGACACTACATGCCACAAATTAAAGACGAGTATTTTACTTAACTTTTTACTGACTTCTTGATAATGAATTGAGTTAAAACGTTAAAATATTACAAGTAATTTCCTGTGCTTTGTTGTTGAGGAAAATAGTTTTTTGGGTTTCTCTCTCACTTCTGGAGTGGATGGATGGGAAAGATAGCCTTCCTGAGTATTGCAAATGTTGCGTATACAGGCAATAGATTCTGGTGCATTCTTCTATTCAAACTGGCAATTATGTGTGAAAAGTCTGGATGACCTTTTAAAATTACTCTTTTCAAGAGTTTTGAAAACACTGTATCTATTGGAATAACTTTAAATTACATCTCATTATTACCTAACTAAATTTACTTTTTTTTTTTTTTTTTTAAAACAGATTGAGAATCTTGATCCCCGAGGAATTCAGCTGTCTGCTTTATTTATGAGTGGTGTCGATATGGCGCTTTTTGCAAACGATGCTTGCGGACAGCCAATTCCATGGGAGCACTGCTGTCCGTGGATGTATTTTGATGGAAAATTATTCCAGACCAAGCTCATCAAAGCAAGCCGGGAGAAAGTTCCGCTCATTGACCTCTGTGATGGTCAGGTGTGTAGTTTCACAAGTATGACAGAGTCTCAAGTGTGCCAGATTTTTGGAGACGTTAGGTGTGGTTGCTTTGTGAATCATGTAGTTCATGTATCATCCCTCTACTTTTAAAAGGGAAATATGAGGTCAATAGCAAATAGGTATTTTTCAGCTCTGTTTACTCTCCTACCTCTTGTCGATGACTGAGATGGCATTTTGGAAACTTGAATGCAGCTGTGATGTAACCATCTCTGCTCATTTGTTTGAGTACTGTCTGTTTGGGTCAAGCTAGCAAGGCTGTCACAAAGGACTAAGCTGCAGTGGTTTTACAGTGAAAGAAAATGTGTGATTTCTAACGTACTTTAGGGACTGTGAGGTTGTTCTTATGGTCCTTGAGCTCAACATCTTTTCACGTTTCTAACAACCATCTTAAAATACAAAGAATTAGGTTTTTGTTGTATCCAAATCGTGCAAAGTTACTATCTAACTATAAAAACAGGAAACTGATAAAAATCAACCATTTACTGAAGGACTAAAACTTTTTTTTTAATTATTTAACTTATTGGGAGGTATGAAATCTTAACAAAACAACTTCTTCTTACTTCTGACTCAAGGGAATAGATCATCGATTAAATATTGATGATGGCTCTGGTCCCTCTCAGGCTCGGTGACCTCCAGCCTGTAGCTGGAGCTCGGTAGCCTTAGCCTGTTTGCATAGACTTTGGTTTGCGGTCCGGATTTAGGATGATGATTCTGTTTAAAGTAAAGGGCTGCAGTAAGTGTTCAGGAGACTATAGACGGAGGTTTCTCTGTTCCTTTCTGGAAAACCTTTTTTAACTTGTAAACTGTTTCTCTGTCACCAACTTCCAAACTGTCTCAGTGTTTAGACTCCTATCTCTCTACCAGTATGTAAAGATCTTGTGAAAACTGAATTATCATTGAACTAGTAGTAGGTATGCAAGGCAGATTATTGTATTTTTTTTATGGAAGTTGTTTGCAATAGTTATCTACTCTTCCATTATTTCGCTTTCTTCTTTGAATTTGTTGTGTAAATGTAACTTTATACAGCTGAAATCAGAATTTTAACATCTCTCTGTGACCTTCTCTTTATTCGTAGGCTGAGCAGGCAGCCAAGGTTGAAAAGATGCGTCAGAGCATCCTAGAAGGATTAAATTTCTCCAGGCAGAACCATCCTCTCCCTTTCCCACCTCCACCTGCCATGCCTTTCTATCCAGCTTCTATGTATCCTCGACACTTTGGGCCAGTCCCACCACCTCAGGGCAGGGGGAGAGGCTTTGCTGGTAAGTAATGGGACAGCAGAGTGAAACATGTTGCTCCTGAAGCTTTACTTTGTCATACGGGTTCCCAAAGCTATGAACTGATTTGCTTGTTCAATTCCATAGGAAAAAATGCATAAAAGCGAGTGGTTGGCACGTGTTGTCATGTGCAATCACTGTATTTTGTTGTTACTTTTATTAGCTGTGGCCTATAGCAGTATGGAATGTGTTGTATTGCTGTGTATTTCCATCAGGATTTTTGGTAACTCTGCCAGATCAAAATATTTTTACCGCTATTGTATGAAAAAGAAAAAAGAGGAATGGATCAATACTGGATGACATGAAAAGGCTCTTATTTGCACTGTACATTGCTTCAAACAGTTTGTATTTATAAATACTAAGAATGCCTAAATTGATGGACACTGTTTAACTGCCAGGGTTGAAGACAACCTTTCCTCCTCCCCACCCCTCTGTATTTTGCTACAGTCATTTAACTGTTGGCACCCTTGAGTGTAAGTACTGACGTAACCATTCCAGGCTGATTCTAGAATTATTTCCTTTCTCAAAATCTCTCCAGTACCAAGGCCCATAGACGTATTGATCCTGGACATTGGGAGTAAGATGGTCTTGGGGTGCCACAACTGTAGCCGCCGGAGCTCATTGCCAAAAGTTTGTCGCAAACTTTTTGGTGCCCGTTACGTGGTAGAAGTCAGGGTGCCCGTTCCAAACCCAGGTTGGATGAGAGACCCGGTGCTCGCTGAGGCAGCAGGACATCTTTGGCCAGGGCTGCCTTGGCGGGGTGGCTTGCTCCCGCGCAGCATCTCCTGCTGACTGTGGAAGGGTGGAAGGAGGCAGCAGCGTCTCTGCTAGGGGCCTTCCCGGATGCCTGGCCCCCTCACAGCTTTTCCCCTGTCTCTCTTTACCTGGGTCTAACAGGAGTCTATGGCTTCGGAGGCCCTTATGGGGAAACAGTAGCCACAGGCGCTTACCGGGCCTTCCGGGTGGCGGCAGCGGCAGGACACTCCGGAGCCTTCTCTGGCAATGACAGCAACAGGACTAGCAAGTTTCAGGGCGGTAATTATACCCAAAACCCTTTTCTTAGAGCTTCTGGCAACGGCTTCCTTCACTTTATGGTTTGGTCTGAGGCTTTCCTACTGACTGCCAGTCTCCCTTTCTCCCTAACTCTCTCGGCTCTCCCTCCCTCGAGCCTGCCCAGGCTGCTGTCTGCTCTGCTCTCCCCAGGTCCCCGCCACAAGCCCCTCGGCGCCAGCCTCTCACACCTAGAGACCCTCCTCCCCACACAGGATAGCTGAAAAGCCTAACGAGACAGGCTGTCCCCTGCGCTGCAAAACGCAAGCGTGCAATCTGTAATCAGCTGAACTTTGCTTGGATGTATTAACAGTTATTTTCTAAAATTCGAGGGCAGTCGAAGTTTTCGCCAAAACAACCCAACGTAGAAACGACTGACTTCAGTGTTACTGCTAACCCATTTTTTGCTGGCATCGATGTCGGCCTGAACACAGGCGTGAGATTTACTTACCCACCTGTGTGCCCATTGCTCGTCTCCTGTACGAGGTGGGACAATGGAAACCCATTAATTCCAATCCCCCGTTTAGGACACAATTTTTCCCTATATTTAGCTCTTCTTTCTGGCCTCTGAGCTTTTATCCTAAGAGCAAACATCCCTCTAATGCTTCCTGTTGTGAGTAACTTTGCCCCCATAAACAATGTGCATTTGAAGCTGAAAGACTTGTACAGGGAAGTATGAACCTTTTTGAACTTAATTGGTAATTCAGTTCCTAGCGTATTAACGTTTGAAGACTAATCGCGGCTGCATAGATGCTGTGTTTTGTAACCCTTTCAGTGCTGATGGTCTTACCAGTAACATCTGGCTCAGTTGCACTTACCTAGATTTCTTAAAATACGTGTTAAGCCCCAGAGTTGATTTTTAAGGGCAAAACACAGGTATAAAGATGTCAGCAACTCAAATAGGAGATACATTCGTATTTTGGACAATTGCAATTTTAGCTGCTTTCTTGGTAGGGGAAGGATAAATGTACCTTTTACACCCAGATCAGTTTAAATGCTATATTTTTATAACAACTTAGTACAGATAATTCTGCCTAGCAAGTTGTTTATAGCAGTTATAATCTGTGTCTCTTACGTATAATCTTCAGATAGCTTGTAAAATTTCACTTCAGTTTCTTAATACGTATCTAAAGTATATTTTGAATTCCTGAAACTGAAGTACTCATGTCAGATGATTTTTCTTTTCAGAATTCATATCTATTTTTAAAAGGGGGGGGGGGGAGAAAGACTCCTGGAGTTACAATACTTCTGAAAGACAGCAAAATGAGAAATGATCTCCCAGTATCAAAAGGGGAAACTGTCTATGTGATGAAATCTGGGCAAACCAGTTTTCCACTCATTTGTAACTTTAATGTTATGATTGTGAAGATCAAGGTTTGGTTTTGCTTTTATGTGCAGGAGTCCAACCTATTCCTTCTCAGGGAGGGAAACTTGAAATTGCCGGCACTGTAGTCGGCCATTGGGCTGGAAGCAGACGCGGACGAGGGGGTAGAGGGCCATTTCCTCTGCAGGTCGTTTCCGTGGGAGGACCAGCGAGAGGGTAAGTGCAATCTTGTGGAACGTACTGTTCGTATGTGATGTGGTGATTGGGGAAAAAAGTACAGCAGGGAAAAGTTGGAGGCATTAGAAATTACATACAACACATTTTAGGACGCATTAGGTAAATGACTATTTACCCACTGACTATTCAAGAAAAGCATTTACATTCATTATTCATTGTAAGATAGTTTTAATCAGTTATTCAGATGAGTATAAGCATTTCTATGTGCAAATAAAACTCATACTCTGGTAGACAGATAGATACATACATAGACACACACTGGATTGTTTTGCCTGAGGAAATGACTTGGGAGCTTTCTCTTACGTGAAATCGGTAAATACATTATACCTGATCAAAACTATCACAGCACTCAATTACTTGCTTTGTCATGGTAGAACATTTATTAAGAAGTATGATAACATTTTTAATAACTTCATTATGTAATTCTTCTGTGAAGCAGAATACACCTGAAGGACATTTCTGGGTTTAGTAGTTCTCTGCTACAGTCATGATGGGAGATGTGCTTAAAAGAATATTAATTTCTTCAGCTCTTCCACTTCGTTTCACTACAGCTGAAATTGCAGGTGCACAACATTTCTGAAAAAGAAACAGTTTGTTGCAGAAATACCTAGTCCTTCACTTTTAAGATTATATTTTTTTTCCCATATGCTTAATTGTTCTGTGCATTACAGAACTGTCTGTGATCTTTGTTTAAGATTGTATCTGTTACAGGAGACAATCCCAAAGTAATGTGATTTCTCTATTATGTCCACCTTTAACTATATTAAAGGAATGGAGTACAGTAGGTATATTTATGCCATCTTGAGCCAGGAAGCAGGCTGAAAGAGTAAGTCTGACCTGTGTGAAGTCCTCTCTGTCCATTAATTAAATCAGATGTGCACTACACAGCACAGTGCTAAAGTCAGCAAGAGCTGTTGGAACGGCCGTCTTGTTGGACCGAGTGAGGAGATGGTTGGATCGGAAGCCCTGGGAGAATGGGAGCAGGGGGAGAAGCGGGAGCTGCTGGTCTGGGGACAGGGAGGGGTAAGAACAGCAGAAACAAAGATTGAAAAGTTCAGCAGCAGCAAACAGCATTGGTGTAAGAGCAGAGCTGACGCTTTAAGGGGAGCAAATCCAGGTAGGACTTTTAATTCTCTAGAATGAGACTCAGTTGCCAAAACATAAGCATCTAGTGCTGGTTTAGACATTTCAGACAACTGTCAGCAGGGTCCTTGAGACAGCTGGAGACAGGGGAATAAGCCAAGGTGTGTGATGAGGCACTAGGCTCCTTTGGGTATTTTAATCTTACTCCTTAGCTTCAGTGGACAAAATAACATTTTTCAGCATTTAAATGAGGTTAGTGTGTGGTTTTAAATTCTTGTGTTCATGGATCCTCATGAAAACCAGAATCTGGCTTGCTACAGAGCTTGTTACTTTTCTTCAGTTAAATGCGCTGCCTGCAGTTCCATTTGTAGAAAAGCTCCGGGTAATTTATGGTGTCATATTCAAAGGCACCCTGAGTGACGACCTGGAGACACCTTCAGGCTCAGGTCCAGCTTACCTTTGTACGTACTATTGACTTCCTTCACCAAATAGCAGTGCCTCCATCTTCTGAAGAAGCAAATCATGAATTTATGCAGAACCTTGGTAGCCAGGAACTAACACTGGCAAGTCCTGCATTGAGAGCCCTCCTTACCTGGGAAGCGGTCAAATCACTGGAAGGGTGGTAGTGCTCCTGCAAGTTGCTTTACAACAGAGAAGTGCTATTCTCCAATAGTAGCTTTTGAGTTAGGAGATAAAATATCTGGCATTTTCTTTCTGTCTTTGAGCAGTTAGGTTTGGGTGCAAGTTGTCACCTCAAAAAGACAGGAAGACTGTCAGTGCCAGATCTTCCTGTCTCCATCAAATCAGAACTGATGTTAAGTTCTTTACGTGTAGAGTTACTCAAATTAGTCAAAGAGGGAAAAACTACCACAGGCAGCTTATCTGTTGGTTGTGTTGGTACTAAAAATAAAACCTAGTAGGAAAACACTCTAATGTTAGCATTCTCTCTAAAGACAGGTATTTTAAAGATTGAGGTCCTTGTTGGCAAGCGCTGTTTTGTCCTAAAGAACACTCACACAGTACATTATCTGCAATTTATCACCTAGTCCTGCACGCTTCTACTTCATTTTTTATCTGTTTCAGCAGAGGCTTGTTTACGCCATTGTCTCATGTGTCTGTGTAACACAGAACTTGGATGTTCTTATTGTGTAAAACTATATCTGCTGCTTTTTATTGGCTTCGATCCATCGATACATTTAGTGTGATTTTCTGAGTAGGAAAAATCTTACTCAGTTCCCTGAAGGGTATGCTTTCACCTTGTAAAAAAGTTAGCAAATGGGGTAGGTAAGCCCTGTTAAAAGCTTTGAAAGAATGCAGTGAGAATTAAGTATAAAACACAGCTCTTTTGTCTTTTTATTCTTTGTTGTGGTTTTCAAATCCCAGTATTTAATTTCTTGTTGCTCAGTGTGGGAATTTGCAGTGCGTGTGGAAAGACTTGCATGGCGCACACAGATCAGTGTTGCTCCGCCGAGTCGGTTCAGTGTAATGTAGTTTTTGCAGCAGAGGAAGTAGGAGCAGTACAGAAGGGCTTACCTCCTCCTCAGGCGGGGTTTGTCCAGCTCGCAGGGCCCTTGCTGGTGTACGGGAATTGTCAGGTATGCGGAAGACGAGATAGAGTGGAATTGCAGCTGATAACGTGTTGCCAGACTGGCAAAAGGGGCGATTGCAGCCCCCGCGGCTTGGCACCGGGCTGGCTGCAGGCGCCGGCTCTAGAGGGGTCAGGCTTCGTGCTGGGACCCCCCGGCACTGGGCAGTGGATTGGGAGGAAAAGTAGAGCAATCCCGTGTTTCCAGTACAGAAAACAAACAGAATTTTTAGGTGAGAAGTAGTCCTTGACATAATGATAAGGAAGTTGAGCGTCTGCAATTGATGGCATTAAAATAGTTTTAGCTGAGTGAAAGTGTGTTTTGATCTGATCTAATCTTTATTGAAGCAAATCAAAAAGCCACCAACCTGCCGTGTGCTGGTTGGAAGCCTCCATTGGAAAGCATCCCAACTTGATAAATTGCTGCGTGTCAGATACGTCTGAAGCCTCTTTTTTACCCTCAGGTTCTTAGATAATTTTGTTACTCTCCCATCAAAACTGAAGCAATTTTGTATTTTGCCGTCCTTTCTTTTATCGGATTCCTTCTGTCTCGCATGTTTATATGTGGGAACTGTTACTAAATGGGAGAGGTGGCCTCATAAATGGTTCAGTTGCTTGCGTATTTTTTTAAGGTGAAAGTATTTTGAGCTCTGTTTTTTTAAAGCGCTGTAAGGATAATTTGACACTTTGAAAATGTTTCTGCAAAGCTTGAAAGTACTCATTTATTGTTCCCTGGAAGTGAAATACAGAAATAGTCATTTCATTGGTACAAAAACAAAAGGTTTGTTAGGTTTCGTACACTTGCAAGCAGTAGAACCCTGTAATTCTGAATTAGTTACTCATATTGCTTCTTTAAAGAAATGTAAATGTTAGTCACTAGACAGTAAAGCTGGAAACAAAATCTTCCAGCAAAATAAAATTTAAAGTAGTTTCAAACAAAGCTGATACGTATTTTTCTTTCTCCCTTTTCCTGAAAACTTGCAGGCGTCCTAGAGGAGTTATTTCCACTCCAGTGATAAGAACTTTTGGAAGAGGCGGAAGGTACTATGGGAGAGGTTATAAAAGCCAGGGAGCAATTCAGGTAATAAAGCCATGTGCCTGACTTCAAACCACTCTAGTTTACAGGCTAGTATGGTATGGACTTCCAGACCAGCTAATATTGACAAGCACAACTTTAAAAGATAAAAGTGTCTCTTGCAGCGAGCTTGGCTACGTGTTGAAGCTGTAAGCTGCACAGCCCGTGATGGATGACAGGCTAGCGGTGCATCTCAGTTATAGGCAAACTTTGGTTATAGACAGACGTGGAAGAATGCGTTTTGATACGAAGGCTGTGCCTACACAGCTCTAACCAGCCGTGGGAGTAGAAGAAAATTTAGGAACATGGGAGAAATACAAAGCCGAAACAAATTAGCCGTTTCTGCTCCCACCGCCACTCTTTCCCAGTTTCTTTTCTGGGACCACGGTCCAACCTCATGAAGAAAAATTAGCGGCAGTAGAAGGATCTTTGCTGTTCCATGGCTCCAAGTACAAGAACTTACTCTAAGCTTCTAGGAAGTAACCACCCAGTCTTTGCCCCCCTGAGCACAGTTTCATTTTCGGTGACAATGTATGAAGCGTCTGTGGATCGTGGGTTTGTCTTTTCCATAGATCCTTTAAATACAGCTGAAGCAAACCGCTGGTTTGTATTAGATGCCGATTGCTTCAGACTTATGTTTTCCTCCCTTTTCCATTGTTCTTGCTGCTATGCAGTTTTGAATGTTGATGCAAGTCCCGGTGGCAGTGGATGACTGGGTAGTAAATAGGTGGAAAACTTTCACAACAAATACATCATATGGATCTGCTATTTGTCGTGGAGACATTAGTATATAAGAGTAGGGGGTGTTTGCAGGTGGCAGACAGTAGGAGAAGGGATGTTCTCCAGTGGATAATGAAGCAACTATTAACTTCAAGTAAATCTTGCTGTGTTCTAGGTGTAAAAATTCAACTACTTCTCTTATTAAATTTCTCTCTATACAGATTATATATGTCTACAAATGTACCTATGTATTTAAAGCTTTACATCTTCAAGTAGAAGAGAAACCACTATGTTAATTAATAGTATCTAATTTTCAAGTACTTTAACCTATGAAATAAAGGAAGCCCTGAGAAGGAGCTCCCAAATATTCTGGGCTTACTACAGGTTTACCTGTAGTAAGTAAATTTACCTGTAGATAGTACCTGTAGGCGAATGGTAGATAGCATTGATAGACAGCAGGTTTGGGTATTCATATTTTAATTAATTACATGTCATTTGGATGGTAGATACTTGTGATCACAAGGATCTTGGTCTAAAAGAATTAAAATGCACATGGCAGGGAGAACTTGGGAAACGTAATGCATGACAAGTAGATTTTGACACCCAGTTACGATTAACTGGCCACAGCGTACGTCCCTGCCCTACAAACCTGGGCAGTTAAGGAAGGAGTGCCCATGGCGGGCCAGATTCAGACCAGGCGAGATCCTCCCGCAGGGGCTTTAATCATACTCGTTACGAGAGGATCTCAACACAGGTTGGAGAGTGACTGCAATAAGCGATTTGTATTTATCAAACATGAGACGTGCCTGGTTTTTTTCACAAGATGAGACTTTCCCCTCTTGATCTGGAAAGAAACAAAAGCATGTATCTAAACCTTAACACTTAGTACAGCCTGTGAGGAAGTACATTTACACAAGTGATAAATATTCATCATCCTCATACGCCAGTCATATACCTATGCAATGTTGCTGCAGAATTTTTTGTGATTTTCTGGAAAATGAGGTTTGTGATCCTGATGCTAGAGAACAACAGTTCTTACTCACCTGCAAAGTCTTTCAGCAATTCGGAAGAGTACTAACCGTGCTGTTTCTAGTATGTCAAAATTAAGATTATCACACTATGAATCTGTTTGCTGCCGTTTAAGGTTTATGAGATGTCCGTATCTTAAGTCATTTCTTAGTACTTGACTTTGTTAACAGCGTGACAGAGTACGTTGCTTCTTAGCAACCCAACCTACTTATTTTGTTTTGTTGTTAAAAGCCTGTTATGTTTCTGGAACACTAAGATTCATTGTTGCAGATACTTAAAAACTAAATATACGTTCTAATGCTGCATAAATCTGTTTTTTTTTATTGCTATACTCAGTCTTGTAAGATTCTACTATATGCTTTTCGTACGAAGTCACTCTCCTAATCTCAGAAGCATATAGCCTAGCGTAGATAATACTGCATGGTACTCTTGCACTTCTTTAAAAATTGTCTGAAAAAAGTTTTGGTTTGTATTTGAATAACATGTAATCCTATCATTAAATGCTAATGTCTATGAACCAAGAAGCAGAGTTAAGCTGTATATTGATTCTCAGTTTTGGGGTTTCCAGACGTTTATGTAGCTCTTCTTTCTGAAGCGTCAAAGCCAGGAAGGGCATTTTACCGCAGGAGCACCGGAAGGCATGGCTAGAAGGCGCTCCGAAATACTGAAAATCCTTTCTCCTCTCTGCCGTGCTGTTTATTTTGTATGCCGCTTCTTATTCCAGCAGCCCTTAATATTGGCTTGTGATACTTCTGCACACTGCATGCTGCCTATTAATAGTGTCTTTGTAACGGATTGTAAATATATCGCAGTGGTTCTTCAGTAATTTTCTTCTTTTTTTAAAAAATAGGGCAAACCTCCTTATGCTGCTTCAGCAGAAGAAGTAGCCAAAGAACTTAAGTCAAAATCAGAGGAATCTAAATCCTCAATTGTGTCTTCAGATGGATCCCTGGCTGAAAATGGAGTTGTGAATGAGGAAAAACCAGCTTCCCAGATGAATGGGAATACAGGAGACATCAGGGCTTCCAATCAGTCTGAAAGTGCCTTGAGTAATGACTCTAAAATGTGCAATACAAATCCTCACTTAAATGCACTAAATGCAGACAGTGTTTGCCATAAAGATGATGCTCTTGAGGCCACTGTCTTAAAAAAAGAAGAGTAAACTTATTTTTTATAGAGGGTGAAGGATGTTGGGAAGGGTCAGGATTAGGAATATCTGGAAAGAAAGAGAGCCTACAGTTACGTACATTTTTTCCTTTCCGTAAGAGAAAAATGAGGACTTTGGAAATTCGGATCCCTCTTTGATGTCAGAGATTTAAACAACACATTTTTAGTTTTAACCAGTTGTAGTCAAAATGCTACAATAAAACAAAAAAGAAAGAGAATGAAGAGCATTTGACTCCCGCACTTAAAATGAAGTATACATAAAGTTTAAACTGGTTATGACAAAAGCTTGTAGTTTTGTTTTTTGAAATATAAAGAAAACAAATTTTGGCAGTCTTTAAGTATATATAGCTTAAAATATAATTTTTAGTACTTGGCACCATATGTATGCCATTATATTTGATTTTGCATTACTGTGTCACAATAAAGCTTTCTTTAAGGCTTTGATTTCATGATTATGGGGGGAAAAAGGCACAACCACAGTTTTTTCTTTCTTAAATTTCATCACCGTTGATGTGGTTCTTTTGTGTTAAAATGTGCAAACTATCGAAACTAAAAATTATAGAGTAATATTGCAGTTCTGCTGATTTTAAATATACATCATACATACTTTACAAGCAAGTTAAATGGAGATAAACTTGAAATCATAGAAGATGCAAATGACCTTTCAAAATAAACACAATGTGTTCTGAAACTTTTTGTGACTAATACCATGCATCCGTGATCAATGAACTATGTGGTTTTGAATCAGACGTAGACCATTAGTACTACTATTTGAGCTAAACTTCTGCATGGTTCATAATTTTTAAAGTGTGTAGTTAATATTATGCATGTTATTGTCCTCTTTCTTCCATTCTTACAAGTACTGTGCCCATTTGCAAAACAAAAAGCTAATAATCAGTAATAGTCCTATAAAAGATGTTAACTATGTTTAGTCATTGACTGATCTTGCTCTAACCTTAAAATTTTGTGATTATTGACCTCTGTTGCATTTATTCTAAAACTTAAAAAAAAAAAATTATCTAGCCGTTTTGAATATCAACGTTACCCTGGTGTACTCATTGCTGTATGCATTATTGTTCTCTGTTGCTGTTTTATGCCTTCATATTAGCAAATATGAAATTCTGTGAAAAACAAAAAAAAAAAAAGCTTTGATCTTCAAAAAAAAAAAAGTACCCCCCTTCTGTAGCAGGAAACAAATGGCTTGTTCTTGAGAACTTTCCCATCAAGAATTTAGTATAAGCAAATATACCTGTATCATTTTGATGTTTTTGTTAGTGTTTCCAAACTTAATGTACTTCAAAATCAGAATCATTTCTTTATATTCGTTTTCATATAATTCTCCTGATGCTCTTCATCACACATTAGTGATCAGAAATGAGGTGTAATTCCCCATTCCCTGCCCGCAAGAGCTAAGTAGGTATCTTAATGTAAGTTGAAGGGAGTTCTGCCCCAACTCATGGATTGTGCAAGAATGAACTACTGTTGGGTTTGATTGGTTGTAGATGGATTGTGGTGTGGTGTATTTGAAGGCTATTGAATGCAACTTACAGTGCTTAATAAAAATCTTTATTCTTTTAGTATAAAATACTGTATGCCTTTTTTGTCAAATATTTTTTTAATTAACATGTTGTAAATAAAAGTTTTTCCTATGCCCAAATAAAGTGGTTGAGTTAGCAGACTGCATGATGTCCTCCCGGAGACGGAGAAGGAAAGCACAGCCTTTACCCGCGGCCGCTGTCGGGGATACCGCGCTGGTCGAGTAACGCAAACAATCAAATCCTTCCGATTTTACGCACCTTCTCCAGCTGTCCACGTTAAATGCAAGGTGGGTGATAAGGCGCAAGTAAGACAGAAATAACAGGCCGTTGTTTAAAGAAGAAAACAACAACGCCGGGTGCTTGCAGGGTTGAAATACGAAGTGACAGGCAATGCCTGGATCTCGGCCTGTCGCAGTTGAGGGCAAACGATTCTGTGACGCGGGAGGTTTCCCCACATCACGGGTCATGCTCACGTAATGTGAGGAGTTACAGATTTACACCTCGGTTGGTTTGGGGGCAGCTTTTTTGTCTGGGCGGGCCCTGACTGCTGGCTGTGTGTCTGAGCGTTCACCTGACGCGCGCTGCTGAGGACGGGCCCGAGCGGTTTGATCTCATGCTGTGCCGCCAGCTCCACGTGCTCGGTGTCGGTGCGGTTTACGCAGTGGCACGGCCGTGTCCCGCCCAGCCAGCTGGAGCGGAGTGGCGGTGCTGGTGTCACGGCGGTGCTGGTGTCACGGCGGTGCCGTCAGCCGGCCGGGGCTCCGCTGTTGAACTCTGGCGGATCCCTTCGCAGCCTGTGCTGATGCCATGTTGCTCACCCCGTGTTAGAGCCTGTCGGTTCTGGAAATACTATCCGACCTCTTGTTCTGATGGAGGTTCAAGGCGTCCATCACCCTTTTTCCCCGCAGCTGCTTTGCTGGCATAACTTGGGCACGGAATAAACGGTATCACTGAAAATAAACGTGCGCAGAGGTTTCACCGATGTGCCAGGTTCTGCGAGTGTAACGACTTTGCTCCTTTCCTCAGTGTAACTGCCAGCAAAACTTTCCATGGGCAGCCAAAGTGTGACTAGGATGTGAAAGTACAGCAAATTAACGAGCTCATCACCCCAGACGTAAGGTGCTGCATTTACCTTTTCCAGAAACTATGGCGAAAAGGTTTGGCGCGCATGACGTGTGTGTGCTTGGCCCGGAGCACGGATTTTCTTCATGGCCCGTTTAGGCCCTGCCATCGCCCCGGAGGGGCTGGGACCCGGCTGCTCGGGCAGAGACTGCGCTGGGGCGGGAGGAGGCCGAGCCTCGGGCTGGTGGTAGATGCTGGTGGAGGTAGTGGGGGGGGGACATCCTACAGGTACCGGAGCTCCCTGGTTCCCTGACTGGGACCATCAGGGTGAAACCCAGTTCAGCATCGGAGGATTGGGGCGGTGGGCGCTCTGGGCTGAGCGGGGACAGGGGAACCCAGCGCCTGTCGTGAACCTGCAC
The DNA here is from genome assembly GCF_011004875.1 of Balearica regulorum gibbericeps. Classification (NCBI taxonomy): domain Eukaryota; kingdom Metazoa; phylum Chordata; class Aves; order Gruiformes; family Gruidae; genus Balearica; species Balearica regulorum. The sequence goes on from NC_046193.1 coordinate 673,550, forward strand.
CCCTCGGGGGTAAGCACGGGGCTGCCTGACTTCCTCCTGGCCTGAGGAGCTTCTGCAGGAGATGAGATGTGTTTCAAATTAATTTCATCCTCTTCCGAAGAGCTAAACTGACTCTGGCATCGGTGATCCTACGGAATGACCAGGCATCGCCTGCGCTTGCTCCTGAGGAACACCTTGTGCAGTGAGTTTACACACCAGCAAGTGTGCTGTTACGCACTGTGCTACACCGACCTTTCTAATGCGCTAATTAAAAGAGTTAGTTATTAAAAAACATTATTACCCACATGTAGGCAGGTTGCCTGCACCTCCTGTGAGAGCGCTGCGGGCTGCAGTTGGACCACAGCTCGGCCCCGGGCAAAGGGGTTGCTGCTGCCCACCTGCATTTTGCTGCCAGTTCCCTCTGCGCTCGCCTGCTGCCATCCAGGACGGGATGGGGATGGGGATGGGATGGGCATTGGGATTGGGATGGGGATGGGATGGGGAGGCAGGGGCTGCAGCTGCCCACCGTGCCTGGAACGTACCCAGGAACGGGGCGTTGGGCTTTCCAGGTGTTGCCTGGAGGGTTCCTGTGAGTGACCCAGACCGGGGCCTGGGGTGCCCAGCGGGGAGGCCGACGCTCCCCGCCCAGCGGCTGCGGACGGTGCGGGGGGCGATGGGGCTGCTCATTACCTGTAAAGGCCAGAGGGCTCTACGAGAAGTAAGCTTTTGTTATTTCCAAAGTGAAAACTGTACAAATGATGATGATGGCTTTCGGACATCTCGGCTTAGATCCGACCGATGCCTCGTTACCCATCTCCAAGACGAACAAGAGTTAAAGTGGGAGGATCGGCCGTTCGGGCGGGGGCGTGCGGCCACGCTGCCCTCCGTCCCACGCCAGCGGGCTGCGCTGTCAGCCGAGGGCAGAGAACCCAAACCTCACCGGGCCTGGCCTCGCTAATTGTTTAACTGTGTCGTTAACGACTAATGATGATCTATGTCTGCCGCAGTCAATCACTTTTAGTGCGTTTTTTACATCCAATCTTCAGCGAGTCCATAAAGGCGGGCAGGTGGGTAATTACTGACAGCGGAGAAGATTTAGGAGCCGGGGGGGGGGGGTCAGCGCAGCAGGGCCCAGCGCAGGCGTCCCAGGGCGCTTTTCGTTCTCAGCTCTCGCACGTTAAGTGCAGCGTTCTGTTCCGGACAGAGGAAAATGAGATTTCAGCGATCTGCTGGATGCTAAGCGGCCACGCAGCCCCCCTCCCCCCGGCGATGGCGAGCAGCGGGGGCGAGGAAGTGCCGCAACCATTTTATTTCCTGCGCTCGCTCGCGGTGGTTGTGCTGTTTAAGGCGGTGGTTGCGTCGCTGGATGGCTGCGTCACGGGCAAGGGGGGCGTAAGCCTGCCTGAGAGCAGCAGCTGCCGCGCTGCCTTCCGGATCCTCGTTAAAAAGTCTTGAAGGGGCGAGTTTGTCGGTTTGTGGAGAGCCCCGTGACCAGGAGCGTCCTGCAGCGACCGATGGCCCGGGGGGCTGCTCCTGTGCCCGTCAGTAAAAGGCTCCGATGAGCCCTCGGGAGCAGGGTCCTGGAGCGCAGGATGGAGCCCCAGCGCCCAGTCGCAGCGAGGACAAGGAACGGGATAGCACGACCATCGCTCCTGTGCTGCGAAGAGATGAAAAGCGAGACCGCGGGTGCATGTTTCAATGCAGTCGGTGCTTAAGAGCGTAATTATCCAGACCTGAGGCAGATTACAGCTCCCTCAGTGAAAGTCTGTATAATCCTTTTCACTGCACCGAAAGCCCATAAAACAACCAGCGCCGGGCCGGGCCGTCCCGCTGGGCAGGAGCCCTGGGGTGAGGCGAGATGACCGGCACCTCCCGCCCCTCTCCCGGGACAGCCCGTCCCCAGCGGGTACCGCTCTGCTCTGGGAGCTGGCGGGGTCGTGCAGCGGGTTGGAGTGGGACGGTTCCCAGCGTCGGCGTCCCACTGCTGTTCCCCATCCCCGAGACACCCGACCCACCCGTGGGTGAATGCCTCGACAGCGGCGTGAAGGGCAGCCGCAGGGACAGACCCCCACGGCCACCTGAACGCTCAGGGTGGGTTTTGCTGGGTTTAGCAGCGCCTGTCTCTAACTGCGACTACTACAAATTAATAAAAAGGAAGAAGTGGCTTTGTCTTAATCACTCACAGCCCCATCCCTGGCAGTGTTCAAGGCCAGGTTGGATGGGGCTTTGGGCAACCTGGGCTGGTGGAGGGTGTCCCTGCCCATGGCAGGGGTGGCACTGGGTGGGCTGTCAGGTCCCTTCCAACCCAAACCAGTCTGGGATTCTGTGATTCCCTAAAAGACTTTTGTTTAAAAGAAAACAAGTTGCTTAAATCTGCTTGAGAACTTCAGTGCAGGCAGTGGCCGTGCAGAGCAAGCATGTAATTCTTTCCGGCCCATGGGTACAGCAGGTTTTGGTCTGCTCCCCCTGGGCACTGCCCCGAGCCCGGGGGGTTCTGTGTGACCCCTTTTTCCTCCTTATCTGACAAGTTAAGGGGGCTGCACCCTCCATTCCTCCGGGCCAGTGCGAGTGCCTGCAGCTGCTCCCGCAATCGCCTCCTCCCGACCTGGAGGGGCCGCGGGTCTCTCCCCGACACTCGTCTGCTGGCTCGTGCCTCCTCCTAGACCTTGACCTGAACCACGGGCCCGTGCGCTGCTCAGTCTGCTGTGCCCTGGTCCAGCACGCCGCGGCAGGGCGGGATGCAGCGGCAGGGCGGGATGCAGCGGCAGGAGGGGATGCAGCGGCAGGACAGGATGCAGCGGCAGGACAGGATGCAGCGGCAGGAGGGGATGCAGCATGAACAGCCCAGCCCAGTTGAGGGCAAACCCACAGCCCCGAGCCCCATCCCAAGTTCTGCCCTGAGACACCTCTCCTTGGACCCGGCGGAGGAGAGGAGAAGCTTCTGAGCCCTTCCCCGGGGGCTTTGCCTGCCCACAGCAAGGCAGCAGGTAAGAGCTAAATAGTTTCTTTTTATTTAATACCCAAGTAGAGGATGCCAAGGCCACGAGGAGTCTGGGGGTTTGGGCAGGGAAAGGCGTATTTCTGAAAGAACCACGGGATTGTAATCTGCCCTTGGGTTGGCATCCAGGGCCGGGGGCTCGCCGGTGTATTTGGTGAGACACACGACTGAAGGGGGACCCTGGTTTCTGGTTGAAATCGTGACTGTTCGTACATGGCTACACGGACTAACAGCAGTTTAAAGACATACAAGTGAAGGATGAAAACAAAAATATTAAGTAAAAGTTGGGCAAGGTACTACAGGAACGTCATAAAGTACCGACAACACTCAGCTTAATTCATAGTGGTTCTGTTACGGCACTTGTAGTAAAACGTAACATTTAGTGACCTGCTATCAGACGCATTAACCAAGTCTCTGCTGGGTGCAGCTGGCGAGCAGAAAGGGTGCAGGATGTGGGCGAAGAGCTACACGGAGGGAAAGGGGGGAGAAGAGGAACGAGGACCTGTGCGACTGCCAGGGGTGGGACGGGACGGGATGGGCTGAGCAGAGCGGAGGGCCGGCCGGCAGGATGCTCGGTGGCTGCTGGAGGGTGCTGTTGGAGCCAGGCGGCTCCCGGGAGTGTCAGCCCAGAGGCGCAGCACCCATGGGTGCCCGGAGCCTGTCAGAGGGGATGAGGGCAGAAATCCCGGTCTGTAGGTCAGGCTGGGCTCGCTCGCTGCTGGGCTGGCGGTGCGCCGATCACGCTTGGTTCTCACCCGCCTTTCCAGACGTCGTGCCTCGGGGCGAAGCCTCAGCGGGTCTGCGGGCGGCAGCGGATTTTGCCATCGTCTCGGGCCGGGCAGCGCCGGCCCTGCAAAGCTCCGGGAAGCGTGTCCCCAGGTGTCATTTCTCGTAAACCTCGCCCACACACGTGTCCCTTTGCTTTGTGTCTCCCTGCCAGAGTCGTGTTCGTCTAACCTTTAGTTCTGCTTTATCTATACTCATCTTCTGCGTTATAACAGGCTCTCAGCAAATCGAAAGAGAAACGCTCCAAACGCTTTGAAACTCTCTGTTACTTGGTAAACTGCTGGCTGCTGGGGCTTGGCAAAGAACAAGCTTCCTGCTCCCTAATAAAACCCAGCAGGGAGAGGCGACGTAAATGTGAATTGGACTGACGACAGCGATGGGCTCGTGCGCATCTTCCTCCTTTACGAAGTTTCAGACTAGAAAACGCTTTCAGCCCCGCTCGGACTACGCCGTGTGAGAGACGGAGAGAGACATCAGCTCCCAGCATGGCAGCGTGTTTGGGGTGAAAAATAACAAAATCGAGTCCAACTGCCAAGTTATGAAACCCTGTTTACAAATGCTTTAAATGTTTATAGAAAACATTTTACATGAGGCTCCACGGTGGCCACATTACTTGAGTAACTGTGGCCAAAATCCTGGTTTAAATAGCGGTTTTTGCAAGCTGCTGCCCGGGTTGGCAGCCGGCGTAGGCTGGGGAGAGCCGCGGCGGCTGAGCCAGCGACGCTGCTCCCGTGCCCAGAGCTGCGGAGCGAGCCCCGGAGGAGCCCGGTGTTCCCCCCTCCCAAGAATGCGACTTTTTCCCGCAAAATGTGGCAACCAAGTTGTGGCTCCCAGAGACTGACTCTCTTCCAATAGTTTTCCTACTCGGTGCATCTCAGCCCTCGTGCTCTCGGTGAGTCCCGGTCCTCCCGTGGCAGTGACGAGCAGTCTGGCTGGCCTCGCTCCAAGGACCAACCGTCGGAGAAAGGCTCGTTAACGCGCATTTTAATAACTATTAACGTATTTTTCCCTTCTTTCTGCCTTTCGATTCTTTTGACCTGCAGCGCTGCCTGGGGACTTTGCCCTGGTTTTAGCTTTGCGTTGGCACTGGCGTGTCCGGGGGGGTAACCAGGAGTGTAGAGGGAGGCAACGACTGGGGTGACACGAGAGGGAATATCACACCTTGGGGGGGGGGGGTATTTTTTTAACGTAAACGAAGGTGAATACGGTGCTCGAGACGTTACATGTGCCTGCAGAGCCTGAAGAGGGCTGCCGAGCCTAACCCGATCCTGCTCGGTGGGGAGGAGCTGGTGGCCATGGGCAGCGTTCCCGGGGACAGGGGCAGGAGGGTGGAACACGTACGCATCTTCCTTCTGGTTTTTTCTTATTCTCTCCACCGCCTCTATCAAAATACTTCCTGAGCACCAGGGGGCTTCTGCTGCGTATGCAGCTCGGGCGCTGAGCAAAGATGAGGACAGCGTAACACCGTGCTGGGGAAGAGCGGATCTCCCGGAGCACGGACGCCAGCAGCACCTCGTAGGAAGCAGAGCCGATCCGCCACCGTCCTGGCACCGAAAGGCTCCGGGCGCTGCAGCCGTGGGTGCCACGCGGCCGCTGGTTACATGTGGCTCTCGGGGTGTGAGCGCTTCCCCCGCGATGCCGCCCAACGCGGGCGATCAGGGCTGACGCAGGGCGAGCAGGGCGAGGGGTGAGCCCCGCCAGCGGGACGGGGGTCTCCTCCGCAGAGCTCCCTCCACACCAGCCGGCACGGTGATGCTCCTGCTGGGAGGACCCCAAAACTGTCAGCGGTCCCACCGAACCGCTCAGCGCTCCCTAACCACGGGCCACGACGTAAACTGGGACCGATCCCAGCCAAGCCGTGGGGCACCCCGGGGCGAGCAGCCCCGCAGCCCCTGAGGCTTTTTTCCCTGCACCGAGGGCACGGGGTGCTCCTTGGGTCTCTTTTTGATATTCTTTATTTAAGTTACTCTCCTGAAGGTGACATTCGGTGCAGAAGTGCACACAGAACACGAACGGCGAGTGAAAAGATGTAGCCGGCATGATGCCTCCTGCCACCTGGGCTTTCAACGCGAGGACCACGTTCAGTGGAAATATTTCTGCCGCTGAAGGAAGCGTTTGCTTCTGCCGCTGAGCTCGGTAAAACGTGGCAGTCATTTCGCTGCCTTACACCCTGCTGTAAAATACAAGCGAAAAACACTTCAAAAGTATTTCTGTACCCCACGTTCATTAAATTGTAGGGCCTTTGGGCGGCAGGTCGTGGCAATCTCCCGCCCGGCCCCTGCGCCAGGCGGTGCTGGGCAGCAAAGCGGGCTGGCCTTGCTCGGCCAGGGCTTCCTCCGAAAGCACCTACGGACACCGCTGCCGACCGGGGGGCTGCAGGGCATGGTCTGGGATGTGCCGCGAGGCCCCCGGGGCTTTAATACAGGTTTGATCACCCATGCTGCTGTGCAACAAATAACACACAACGGGTTTTCAATATTAAATGTGGCATTAATGGATTAGACTCAGACCCGTTCACGCTATTCCTTCAATCGCTTGCTCAGGTGCGGGGGACTGGGAGTGAGGGGCACCTCTGGGCTCGCCCGTGAACTGGGAGTGAGGGGCACCTCTGGGCTCACCCGTGAACTGGGAGTGAGGGGCACCTCTGGGCTCACCCATGAACTGGGAGTGAGGGGCACCTCTGGGCTCGCCCGTGAACTGGGAATGAGGGGCACCTCTGGGCTCACCCGTGAACTGGGAGTGAGGGGCACCTCTGGGCTCACCCATGAACTGGGAGTGAGGGGCACCTCCGGGCTCATCCGCGCACCACGAGGAAGCGTTTTTCCACTGCCGTAACACGAAGAAGTGCAGACATGTTGTTCTTGGTCTTCTTTCCCCCCAGATAAGTACAGAAACATAATGACAAAGACGTACCACGGAGAAACGACGAGTTCACTACCGCCAGCAGTTACCCTGCCTGACATCCTCCCCGCAGAACTGGTGCCCAGACGGAATTACTGACGCTGCTTCCTACTGCGCGGCCGGCTGCTCCTGCCTCTTCCCGTGCCTCCGCGCCACGCGTGCCCGAGGCCCAGCACAGCAGTGGGAGGGGGCACTGTGAATCTTCTGAATTATTACAATTGTTTTCCTTAAAAATAAATGTAAAAAAAAAGAGAATAGGAATAGAATAGAATCTGAACATTTAAGATCTTATACAAGAGACTGATACATTTTTATTGACACCTGATAGGACGGTCAAAGTTCAGATTTTTCTCTGTGTACCCCATACAGATTCTGGTGACCGACAATAAATGCAAAATTTAATGTAAGTCTGACCTGACGCCCAATGACGTAACTTCTCCGTGTCGAGGTGGTGCATGATGTCAGATTGCGTGCCAAAATACAAGGCAAGAGAGAAGTGTTTAAGTGAGAAGGTGCATGTACGGACTGATAAATGCAAACTGCATTGAGAGTTATGAATACAAAATAAATTCTTTAACTGGGTCTTTAAACTCATTTTCTACATGAAAGGCCCTTTTAAACCAGTCTCCTTTTATGACTTTGACCGTTTTAAATTAAAAATGCTGTTTACATCCTTGAATGCCTTGCTTCAAACCGCGCATCTCATTATTCCTCCTGGTTTGGGTTTGCCTGGGTATTTTGGCACAGCGGTCGAAGTGCCCCTTCTGTGCGTCTGCTGCAGGGCGCCCGCGGGCTGACGGGTGCTGCTCGCCCCTTCGCGCCCACCGAAATAGGACCAAAATCGGAGAGTACGGTGTGGCGTGAGATCGAACCACTTACCGCAAGTGGGAAATCTGGGGTCAGAGGGGAAGACTGGAAGGGATGCGCGCTGGCATCTGCTGGCCCCTCTCTTCCTGCAGCTCGGCGATCCCTGTTGTCTCGCGCCTGGTTTCAGAGGTGGCTGCTTTGCAAACATTTACTTAAAGAGTAGATACGGTCCGGGGGGGGAGAACTTCGTGTACTTCTGTGCAGTAGCATGGAAGTAACTGGGGACACCGTGTCTACAGCATCGTAAATTGGAAGGACCTTGGATGTACCACCGCAGAGGACATCTATAGGAAGAACACTACAGGATGGTAAGTAAAACTGGGAAGCTCAAAAAACGATGGCAATGCTTCCCTTTGCGCTGATGAGCACACCTGAGCACCGCACCAGAGATGGGACTGAGGGCTCGGTGCTGTGAGCCGTCACGGCTCGAGGCGAAGGAGCAGCGTGTCCACTTCAGGATGCCACCTTCTGCTCCGGGGCCATTTAAATACTCCTGAAAAACGCCATCCTCTCCTGCGAGCCCCAAGACAGCAGCAGATCCCTTCAGACCACGCAGCCCCAGGCCTCCAGGCGTCCGACTGCTTCCCGGCCACCGGGTCTGCGACCACCACGCAGATGTTTCCTGGGTATCAGCCTACGCTGCTGGGTTGGGTTTTTTCCCCAATTGATTTAAAAGTCCATATTAAAAACTCGCTTTGAAATTTCAGTCAAGTTAACTTGCTGATGAAATGCATCTCAGCATAGCTCCACCACTCACTCCTCCCTGCCCGAGAGCAGCCAAGCACCCTCCTTGCATGGCTTCTAGATCGAAATACTCATGGAAAAGTCAGGACAATGAGACAACCTCACCAATTAGTTTCCTGATCTGCTAATCCCCGGCAGATTTCCGAGTTGCCAGAACAGAGCCACCCAGTCTCCCATAATTTGTTTCCAGGCAATATCAGCAATGCCGGCTCCAGCAGCGTCCAGCACAACTTACGATTAATCCAACTGACTTTGCCGAGGGAAAAAGCAAAACCGCCGACACTGCGAGCGCGGCTCTGCTGCTGGATGCAGCCATCACCCGAGGAGCAGCGCGGGACGACTCAGGAGCCTTAAACCGCTCCAGCCCCATTTGCGGAGGAGCGGCTGGCTACACCCTCGTACGTCCCCGCTGCCTTTGTTGTGGTCACCAAAATCCCCGCAGTATTAGGAGGTTTTAGTTCACCAGCGGCTGCAGTGGAGATGTGCTGGCACTAGAATTCCAGGCGGCGCTTTGGAAAGAGGGCTGTTTGCACGGAGATGCTGGTGGGACTTCAGGAAAGGCGACAAGGATGTCATTTTTCACAGATTTGGGTCTGGTGTGAGCAAAGCCCATAAAACAATTGGGAGAGGGAGACAAGCACAGAATGTGTGTGGCTGAGTCGCTACGCTTGCAAGTGCTCCCCTGCTCTCATTAAAACACCGGCTTTATGAAAGGAAGGCGGCACTCCAGGTTGCGGCTGCACGCGTTTCGGGAGTGCGGAGGCGTGATGCCCAACCTCTGCGGGACCGTCCTGTACCAAAGGGCATCAAAATCGCCGAAAGCTGTTTAAACCCCGAGCTGAGAGGTGCTGGTAGATGCGCTTGGCATTGGCGAGCAGCAATGCAGTAAAGGCACGTGCAGCTCTTGCGATGGTTCCCGAGCCTTTCCTCCTCATCCTGCTTTACTCCCTAGACTTGCTCTTCTACTTTCTGGGTGAAGCTCCGAGCAATTAAAATCACGATAGATCAATTTAAACTTAAAAGAGGTCTGATTTTTAGAGGGCAGGTGCTTACGCCACTCAGCGCGATGAAGAAAATAGGCCCCTTTGTGCATGCCGAGCCATTCAAAACATGTCCTTCAAAACAACTGAGTCACGATTTAAACTGCAGGCCTATAATCTTCCCCCCGCGGTACCACACCTTCAGCGATGCCAGAAATTTCATCTCGCTCCCGTAAACATCCCCGGTGGGCCGGAGCGCTCCATTTCTGACACTACTTCAAAGGTAGCTCTGCCCGAAGCCCAGCTGAACGTCACTTCTCTGGCAGGTAAATTCAGTGGGCAAGGCAAGTAATTGTGACAGGCCCTCTTCAGTTGTCCGAAACCAGCTCTGCCTAGACGGACAAGGCCTTCTCTCTGCAGAAAAACTTGGAACTCAAGTTCTTTGGTCCCTTGAATTTCACTTGTCCTCCACAGGTGATTTCTGAGGATTCTTGCAGACTGAGGAAAAATGGCAGAGAAATAGCCCTTTTCTCTTGTCGCTCGAAGATAAATAGAAGATTCCCTCCCCCAAATGAGATGGATTCAAGACACTGAGTCCATTGTAACTGGAATTAAACGCACACCTCAGCTGGGACTCCCTTCGTGGGTACTTCGTTGGAAGCTCTTGCGCTTCTCAGGGAAGCGTGCCGGTGGCTATCAAACACCTTTGGGACACAGATCCCCCCCAAAATGCCCCAGGCCTGATCCTCTTAACCACCTCCAGAGTCCCCGCGTCGAGGGGGAGCGAGGTTCTGCATCCTCGATCTCGGTTCAAACTCGAGGTTCCTCTTTCGCCTCCACCGCCGCCGTTGGCCCACCTCCACCCGAGAGGCAGCCGGTGTCTGTGGGTCTGTGCAGGCCCGGGCTTCACGGACGTTGTGTGTCCGGGCGTCCCTTCGCAGCACGCACCCAGCACCCTCCCGCTCCGATCCGGTGCTCCATTGGCGCCGGGTACCCGTTTTCATCTCTCCGGTGTAGCAGTGAACAGGCTGCCACAGGTGGAGGTGGGTAACTTTAAAAGCAGTAATAGAATTCTACCAGCTACAAAGAAGGTCATTTATTATTTTTTTTCCTCTTTCTTCGTGCAAATCAAGACCTGTGCGTGTTTATGGGCCCTGTCCCGCCATCCCCACCGAGCCACCAGACCAGCCGGGCGTTATTCCTGCCGGTGGGGCAGCTCCGTACTCACGGCTACTTCCAGGCGTGCCTGCTCCGTGACGGCTTGTCATGACAAGAGGGCTTTTGTGCTCCGCTCTTGCGGAGACCCGTCCCGCATCGCCCCACGCTGTACCTGCGCGGAGGGGCGAGCGGGAGCAGCCCTACCCGCCGGCGGGGTGCCCCCCCCCCCGCCCCGCTCCCACCGAACCCCCCCCGGGAGGGAACAGAGCCTCGCCAGGGCCGCTATCTTTATAAAAAAAAAAAAAAAAACCCAACAAAACCAAACAAAACAAAAAAAACCCCCAAACTTCAAACCAACCCTCCCTCCTGGCAAGCAGGAGGTAAAGCCGCCCCCCCCCCCCCCCGCAGAAGCCCCCGCCGGCCCCGCTCACCCGCCCCGCCGGCCGCTCCGCCGAGCCCCGCCGCCAGCCCCGGCCCCGGCCCCAGCCCCGGCAGAGGAAATATTGCAATGTTGCAAGCTGACGTAAGGACATTACAAGGAAAGGGCTACATTTCGGAGTGTTTATGAAAAGCCTCGGTACTGTACTGTCACCAGGGGGCACGCAATAGAATGCATTTCGCCAAACATTTTGAATAATAATCATTTAACAACAACAACAACAAAAAAAAGCCCCAGTCCGGTCGGCGCTCGCAGAGCCGGAGGAACCATGCAGCCAAACTTTGGGAAGCCCTTTATTATTTTTCTGACATTGCTCGCCCGCCCTTGAGGAGCCGTAATTGCATTATCTGATTTTTTTTTCTTTTTTTTTTTTCCCCCCCTTTCCCCCCCCCCCCCCCTCCTTTTCTTCTCTCCCTTCTCCCCCACCCCGTCTCCTCGACATCGCAAACCCGCCGCGTTTGGGCAGGAGCAGCAGCCGGAGCGTCCCCGCGGCAGGAGCCGCCGCCAGCCCCGCTCGCTCCGCTCCTCCGGGCGGCCAGCCTTGTTTTGAAGGGAGCTAACATGGCGACGGTGCCCGTCTATTGCATCTGTAGGCTGCCCTACGACGTAACCCGCTTCATGATCGAGTGCGATGCCTGCAAGGACTGGTTTCACGGCAGGTAACACAAAGAGATCGGGCCTTTCCCCCCCCTTTCGCCGCGGTCCCGCCGCCTTTTCTCCGCCGGGCAGCGCGGGGAGCGGCGCTGCCGGAGCCGCCGCCGTGTGCAGTTTTCCAACAGGCCTTTTTGGAGAGGAGGAGGAGGAGGAGCCACTCTGCCCCCGTCTCTCGCTCGCTCTCTCCCCGTTGTATTTTTGTGTGTGTGTGTTTTGTTTTGTAAATTTTGCTGGATTCCCCGCACCAAGCCGCCCCCCCCCATCCCCATCCCCGGGGCTCCGGTGTCACCGGGGGGGGGGGGGGGCCATTGTGCTTTCCTCGGGGAGGGGATCGTTCCCGCCGGCCGGCTGGGCGATGGCAGCGCGGCGCGGTGGCGGGCTCTTACGGCCGGGTTGTTGTGCGTCCCGCGCCTCCCCTCGGCTCCACACCGCTTCCCTCACGGAGAACGGGGCCCGGGCGGCGGCGGGGCCGGGGCGAGCAGGGGGAGCGGGGGGCCGTGGCGCCGGAAGACGGGGCTCGACCGCCCTGTCACCGGGCTCCGGCGCCTGGCGCGGCGGGCCGGGCCGGCATCTCGGCCGGGGGGGGGGGGGGGGGATTCCGGGCACACACACCCCCCCTCCAGTCCCCCGCGGCTCCCCGGGGCGGCCGGAGCGGGGAGGAGCGGGGGGGGGGGGGGGCGGTGGGGGCAGCCGGGGTGTTTCCCGGCTGACAGGGCTACCATCACCGCGCCAGCCTTGCGGCTTAACCCTTGGAGGGGCGGGCCGAGGGCTGAGGGGAGCGCGGCGGGGCCCAGCTCCGCGCCCGCCCTGGCGGAGGGGCGGCGGGCGAGGGGAAGCCCCTCCGCGCCGGGAGCCGGGCGGGGCGGAAGAGCGCCTGCCCTGAGGCGGGGAGGGCCGGGCGGGGAAGACCCCGCTCGCCCAGAGCCCGCCCCTGAGCCGTGGCAGGGCACCCCTGCCCCGCGGGGAGCCGGCCGGCCGGGACCTCTGCCGTCCTGCCGCGCCTCACGGTGGGCGCCTCCCCGGCGGCCCGGGCAGGGGGGCGGCTGCCCCCCGCAACCACCACCGCCCCCCCCCCCCCCGGGCCGGCCCTGTCGCCGCCGCCGAAGCGCCCGGGGCCGGGGCCTGTCGTGGCGGCGGCGGCCGCCGGGCGGGGGGAAGCGACGGGCGGCGGCGGGGGAGGGGGAGCCTGAGCAGGGCGGGCCGGGGCGGAGGATTCCTCTTTTTGGCTCATTTCTCCCCAAACCGTCCTCACGGAGCGCCGGTGCGGCAGACAATGGGAGGGTGGCCGCGCTGGAGTTGGGGCGGCCCGGTGCAACTTCTGGAGTATGTAGGATTATTTTCCTCCCCGGTGAGAAATGGGGAAGTTGGTGTCTGGAAAGCCGAGAACATTAAAATTCACAGAATTACCCGAGAAATGGCTTCAGCACCGTCCTGCGGGCAGGCTGGGGGTCCCGGAGAGCTGCGGCGGGGGCGAAGGGGAAGGAGCTGCGTCCCGAGCAGCTTGGCGGCTGGCTGCCCACCTTCAGCCCTGGATGGGAGATGCTGGAGAACCTGGAGAAGTGGGGTCTTTGTGGGGCTGTCAGCCCAGCTTTGGTTCAAAGAGTAAACGACCAGACGGGTACCGCCACTGCGAGACACTCGGGTGGCGGGGACTCTGGGACGGTGGTGCCGGAGGGTCACCGCGATGGAGGGGAAGGTGGAAGAGGAGGGCGGCCGTGCAGGCTGGTTTTCCTAGCGTCGGGTGTTACAGAGGAGGAGCACGGAGCGTTACCAGCTTTGCAGCCATTCTCCATGAGTGATGCAAGTGTAAAAAGTGAACTTAAAATCCAGTAAATCACCTGGGTGAGCGCTTTTTATGACAGGTATTCAGTAAGGTTAAACTGTAACTCTTCCATTTTAACCGGTTCTGATAATTGCCTCAAAATAGTTGGCGGAGAACGTGAAGGCAAGAGGCACTGCCTGCTGCCTTTGCAGTTCACAGATGCGTGAGTAGGCCCTGGGTCAGCCGCAGATCTTCCCCCAAACCACCCGAGCGCATAAAAAACTGGTAAAGAAACTTTGCTGCGGCATTAGGGACGACGTTCCGCCATTGATATTAAAAGCTGTGTAGAAACATGAAGCAAAATACTGAAATATCTAGTGCCAGTGTTGGCGGTGGGGTGCTCTATGAGCGCGGTGCTGGACATGAGGCTTAAAGGATGCGCACTGGCCTGTGTTCATTAAGACAGGTGCAGATGAGGCGAGGTGAGGCTGATTTAGAGGCTGGAGAGAAACTTCAGGTGTTGTGCACTTGGAAGACTTAAGAATGTGAAAAAATTATGATTTTCATGCAAACTGGTGATAGAGTGGATTGGTGAAAAGCTAAACGGCAAAAGGAGCTGAGCTGCCTGCCAGCAGTGGTGAACTGTGATTAAAGCTGATGAAAAGGGGTTAGTTGTAACTGATGAAGAAAATGATCGTTTCGTGGACGGCTTGGGGGCAATGTCTGGTGCACGCACAAAAAGAGGTATTTCATTTCGTGGCATAAAGGGACGGAATTGAATTGGAGCTCCGAGCAGGGGTGTTGTACCCTTTTTGCTTAGCTCACGGTAGCACCCAGAGATGGATTTTAAAGAAAACTGAGAAGGAGGAGACTTCTCGCCATGCCAAAACCTGAAGATAATTGTATTGGAGAAGTACATTGAGTGATTTAGTGGAAAACAGCTTATATATGTCCCTGTTTGCTTTTCCGTGAACAAATAAATATTCAACAAACTAAGTAAAAATCAAGATTCAGTTGTATAAAATTGTCCTGTGTCTCTCCTAGGCACTCAAAGCACTCGTGGTGTTTACTGTACTACAACCCAGAAAAAGCAAGTGTGCATAGCTGCAGACCGTTAAGGAGGCTTGCCCAGATTTTAATTGTTTAATCATGCTTAGGTCTTGTTTTAACATGACATCCAGTGTGCATTTCAGAAGAAAAAAGTGTCACTTCTGTTTTGGTGTTGTAGAAGCAGATCAGGTGTTTTCATGCTTCCTTTCTGAGTGTAGTTTCCAAATATTTAAAGAAATGTTTTTCATGGTTTTATTCACATAGCAGTCATAGTCTCCCTCGCATCTGAGGTTGGGTAACATCTCTGTGGCAACTTCAGCAGTTCCGATGGTAAATTCACATTATAAAAATATCAAACGCATGTTACACTGATTTAGTGCCACGTAGAAGTTGGAAACGGGGAGACGGAGCCGTCGGCAGATGACAGCCGGGCGCTCCCCAGACCACCGCCAAGTACTCAGCACTTTGCTGATGTGCTGCTGACTGCAGTTTGGAAATCACTGCTCCCTGTCGCTTCCCGTACAAGTGCCAGAGGGATGGATTTGAGGTTCTCTGGAGCTTTTAGATATCACTGATCATTTTTATTCTCTTTTTCAGGGAGGATTTCTCTTGTGAAGCAGTGTTCGATCTTTCCATAGAAATCATTACTTAATCCTGAGAAGCGTCTGTGTGTGGGCCCCTGCGCGGCGGGGAAGGCGGCGCTTCGGAGCGCTCGCTGCTCTTGCCTGGGCGCCCGTCATCCCTCTGGTCTTAGGCCCGCACGCTGTGAAGGCGCTGCGTTGGACCGTGTGGCTGAGTTGATACGTATGCCCGATAGGTCTCTTCTGACAGACCAAGATGAGGCGTCTGCACTGATTTTGTAGGTCGGTAGCCTTCGGTAGTCTTGCCCATGTGGTGGTGTTGAGAGAGTAAAGAACTCGTCATCGTTAGCTCTGTTCCTTCCTTTCTGCAAGCTTTCTGAGCCCCTCTGCTGCAACTCCATACGTTACTCATCGTTGGCGACCCTCAGGCACTGCTTATGGAGTGTGTTGGGCTATGGGGCTGCTGGTGTGTTCGCAGGATGCTGGTTGTGACTTCTCGTTAGACTGAGTTTCAGTCGTTTCCGTGCTTTCCGATTGCCTGAGCAGCTCGAGACAAGCAGCTTCGAGCTCTGGAGAGTGTGGAGATGATCTGATAGGCAAAAGGAAAATAATGCTAAAGCAGACGGTTCTTTGCCATCTGATGCGGGTGTTTGGTCTAATGAAGTCCCACACACCTCAGTGGCTTCCAATCCTTTGCTTTTCTGTATAAAACCCACCTCAGTGCTCCGTGCTTTCCTGGCTCCTCCATGGTTCTGTCGTAATATGTCTGTGTTAGGTCCTCACCTGTGGGGTCCCCGTCCTGGTGAGGTGTTCCTGGCGGTGTGCCGCCTGTTACCCAGCAGCAGGACAGCAGCAGTAGCTGGGGTTGTCGGAACCCCTGTGCTGTACAGCCTGTTGGTATGGGAGATGGCTCCTTGGACTTGGAGAAGGCCAGGAGAGGAGGAGGAGGGAGTTTCATCGTGGATGAAGAAGCTGAGAATCAGCAAGTGCCCAGGTAGTCGCTCTGGTTCCTCATCTGTAGGCCTGGCCTACAGACGTGCAGGCAGCGCTGTGGGCCGACGGAAGTGTTTTGCGTGCCCAGCACTGCGCAGGCTTGCGTTAGGGGATGTGGGACAAGACGTTTGGCCGAAGCATGTTACGCTGTGCGGTGTGACGAGCACCTTCTCTGCCGTCTCTGCTTCCAGGGCGCGATGCTGGTCATGATCTGCGAGGTTGCGTGTGGTTGAGGAGCTGCCTGCTGCAGGGACACCCTCTGTTCCTCAGCACCTCTGCTGCAGGTGCAGGCAGCGAGGGTGGGTTTCCTGACGGGTCGTGAATGCAGACGGCCGAGGGTCGGAAGGAGTCATATTTAACGACAGGTCTCTAAACATCTCGTCTGTTATGGGAGTGTTACAGAACCCAGTACTCAAGGAAAGGCACCGGTTTGTTCAACTAGAAGTCTGTACTGGGTTATTTATCACAGCTGTAGGTGAAGGAGGGTAAACTCTGCAGTACTTACAACATGCACCTGGTGGTGTAGGATGGGATCATACAATCACTTGCCAAATAAAATAACAAGTATTTTTATATTTATTTTTCTACCTCATGTGTATTTAAACTTTGAAACTTACTGCCCCAGGCATAGCTGAAGTAAATAACTTGGTAAAAATCACAAAAAGTTTAGTGATGTAGTAGTTTGTGCAGTTACCATAGCAGCATAAGATTATGATGGGTGTTAATCAAGGTGCCTCGATGCGATGAGCTCCGGCCGGGTTAAGAAAAGCACTTGTCTGTTACATTGCAGAACTAAAAACCCTGTGCACGGGGAGATTTCTGTCTCCTAGTGCAGCGCTCAGCATTGTCCCTTTTAAAAATAGGTCTAGTTTTGCATCGCAGCATCTAGTTCCTCTCTTTTATGTAGACTTATCACTAGCTGCAGCCAAATTTGGAAATTTGGGTACAATTTTAAGATGTGGATAATCCTAAAAATACAGTGCTGTTTGCTGTAGTATTATCACAGTGGAGGGAGTTACTAAGGTAATTGTACCATGCACAGAATGATTTCCCTTAGCGTGAGGAGTTCAGGTAGGAATGAGGTATGTAAGTTTTTCCAATAACTAAATGTTTAAGATTATTTCAAGTTTTCCGGAAGAGTTAGTCAACATTACAGCTTCACTTAAACTGGGAGGTTGACCAGAGCAGCCATCGTGGATAAGCCACGCTAATACCTATACCAGAATGCTTTCCTTTATGCTCTATTCCAGGAGAAAAAAAGAAAAAAGAAAACCAGGTTGTTCAGAAATTATTTTATAGAGCCCAGAAAGCACAGTAATTATTCTGGATAAATGTCCGCATGGACACTTTAGTGGGTATTGTTTGCCTTCGGAGGAAAGCAGCCCAAACAATCCAAAACACCCACTTTTTTTTTTTTTTTTAAAAAAAGTTGTCAGTATGGAATGTGAAGAAGATTTGAACTTAAAATAAAACTGTTAAAATCCTTCTCATCTTCAGGGTGAAATCGCTGTCATTTTAAGCTTCCTTTTGGCAACATAGCATTATTTATTCTGTAAGTTGAAAGCTGTTCAGAGAACTTAAGAAGCTTTTTTCATGTCAAATTAATTTTATATATATATTTTTTTTCTTAATTCTTTTTAAATGTCCAGGGCTGCATAGAGGTAGAAACACTTGTCCCAGTACTGATTCTGGGTGTGTTGCCTTGTACTACCGTGTGGTCCCACGGCGATGATTAACACCAACTTCCAGAGCATCAGGAGCCCGGCCAGGTTGTAAAGCGAGTTGGTTTTGCACGTTGCGAATCAGCGTTGTGTTCTTGGTCCTTTGGCAGGGCTAAATAAACTTCTTGTCCTACCATTTCGCATCCATTTTGCTCTGAGAAGGAGCCTGAGATTCAGAATGGAAAATATGTCAGAGTTTTAGTATGCCGTTAAAACTTGCAGTTGACCTCAGAGTGTCTCTTGGGCCGTTGCAGTATCAATCACAGCTGCAGGAATACTTTGCAAATATTTGGTGAAAGTATAGTCTCAATTTGTGTAGCGGATTTCCAAATACAAAGTTTTATCTGCAGTTCTATCTTGCAGAGAAAATACACTAGAAGGTTGAAAACTTGTATTTGGTGTAAATTAAAAGGGTTGAATTCTTACTCAAAAAAAAAGAAGGTTTCATGGAAACTGAGGTTGACCCTTGACGTTTCCACAGTGGTATGGTAACGCTGACATCCCCAGCAGAAGCGCTCGCCACAGCACTCTGTTGCTAACCGATAGGATAAGGCTCCACGTTCAGATATGCAAGCAAAAAGGGCGTCAGCTTCCCCATTTCTGAGTCTTCTGTCCTCTTCTGGACCACCGCCTAGGTACTGGGCGGGTTTTCCACAGATGTCCGTGCAACGCCTGGGTCTACAAAGCTGGCTTTGAAGCAGAACGGACATTTCTCTTTTGATCAATTCTTTGCCCCAGGACTGAGCATCACTTTTCGACACCTCTAGGTTTACTGTGCCTGGGTGTCTTGTATTTAAACTTGCTCGTTAGAAAACCCTGAGGGTCAGTTTGAAAAAGCATTTAACTGAGACGTCGAGTCTAGTGGAAAGAACTGTTTACTCCGGGTTATGGAAATGGGAATTTGGGTACCATGAGTGCTTAGCTGGCATGAACATCGAGGTGTTGATGTGTCAGCTCATGGAGTTATTCTCCAAATTAAGATGTCCTTTAGAAAATCCAAGTCTAAGTAATACTGAGGGTGGACAGTAGCGTAGGAAGAGCTGGCCTACAAGTACGTTGTCTGGTACGCTGGTACTTGGCAGTGGGTATAGATCACAGAAGGGTCTTGTACATAAAGATTTGTTTAGTTTCAGAGGGTTTTACCCCTGAAAGGATAAAATGTCATGGATATTAAGCACATTTCATGTTTAGTTAAGAAAGAACATTTGAAAAAGAGTGTGAATTAACGAGCGCTCTTCAGCACTTTGGCTGTGTTTGGTAAGCAGTCCTGCCAACACCCGGGTGCTTGGGAAGGTCAGTCGTAGCAGAACTGCACCCTTACTGGGTGCTGGCTTTTAATCAGAAAAGTTTAAGCAATATCATTTTTCGGGCAACAAAAAATCAGTTCTGCAAGCCAAGCGGGGTTTGGATGCCCACTGCTTTTTTCTTATTGCCGAGTAGCTCTGTAATGAAGGAAGTGGATAAAAATGTCCTGAAAAAACCAATCAAAGCAGCGTAACTACGTATAGGAGAAACTGGTGAAGAGAAAAAGTGTTCTAGAATTACTGCAAGGCTTTCTAAACCCCATCATCTTTAATATTACCTTCATATATTTTCTTCTTTCTGATCGATATGCATTTTATAGTAGTGGTGTAGTATATCTACACCGAAAACGAAGGGTATTTTTCCAGCCTGGATAGCAGCCTGTAACAGTGCAGGTGTGGGCTTCAGCTGAGGGACAGTTTGTACAGTTGCACAAGGACTCTCAGTAAATTCTTGGTGCTTGGAGCTGTGCAGCCGCCACGGGTGTGCAGCCGGCTTTGGCCTGCCGCGGGGAGTGTGGCTTGCGCTTTCGGCTGGCAGTGTGGGCATGTGCAGAGGCTGCCACAAGCTGTGCGCTGAGCGTGAGCGGGCTGCCAGCCTTTGTCCGCCGTGAACAGGACATCCTTTCACTGTCAAAAGCAAACGATCTTTTTTTTTTTTGCTCACAGTTTTATTAGCAAAATTTTGTTGCACTTCAAAAATATATTTGAATGCTGGGTCACAGCAAATATAAAATCCCACTTACTCGTGTTACGCTCTTGCTGCAGTATTATTCTGATGAACAAAACTCCATCAGCTAAATGGCAGTAACTTTCTAGTTGTAGTGACTTATTTTCCTGTTTGTCAGAAATTTGTATATCTAAAATATTTTACAGTTCCTCAAGACATTTTATTAAATGTGGTTTCTGACATTAAAAGTGTCATATAGAGGTGCACTGTAGCAGCACAAGGGTCTTTCTTGTAACATAGGTGAGCTAACTCCTTGAAACCAACTGGATTTTTCATAGTAACCATTTTAGGTGTCTTTATCTGGGGCTGGGAACACCGCAGTGTGGGTGTATGTTAGCAACTCTTATACTTGCTGTATTAGAAACTCTTGTACTTGCTGAGTGATCTGAATAGTAATTTCTTTCTAGATTTTTATTTGAAAACAAAAAGGCTGTGCACAATCTATTTTAGGGCATTATGCATGATCTATTTTAGGATGTTACCTAGCTGTTTGTTACATCTAAATACCTTCCATAGAGAATATATTGGCAACAACAACGTTTTTTAGCAAAATTCACAAAGTGAGAGGAGTGGACTCGTTCCTGAGGGGTTTGTCCTCCACTCCACGTAACGGCTGAGTAGCTCAACCCCCGTTGAAGAACACTCTCCGAGGGACAGTGGTGTCCCCGTGACCGTGCTGGTGACTGGAACATCCGCTTTGCTCTGGTGCTTGGTGCCCTCCAGAGCTGGGATCCCAGCCCGGCGGGCATCCAGCGTGCCGAGGGGCAGTTTTCTCCTGGTCTTGGAGAGCACAAACCCCTCCTTGGTGAGCTCTCCCAACCCTTCGGTAGAGCTGCTGGAAGAGGCTGACAGTACCCGCTCAGGAGTCCACGGAGGAGTCCTCCTCTTCGTTTCCTCCCAGGCGTGTCCCCAAAAAATCTTTTCCGGATGAGGCCGTGGCTTAGTGATCTGCTTACGGACCCGAGCAGATGTGCGCACGCTGACTTTCACTGCCGTGCTTATGTGCTTGAAGTTGCACAGCTAACTGGTGTAGGCCTCCAGTGGGATATCCAGCAGTTTTTAGTATTTTATCCATTAGTTTTAGCGAGGAGTTGAGACCAGCAGAAAGTTAAGCAATAGTATATATTGACAGGAAAAAATAAATCAGAATTGTAAAAACAAAAGTATTTTTAAATCTCCTATTTGCAGTTGGAGTCAATGGTTGCCTTCTTGTTGTTACTGAGCTGCTTATGGATTTCATTGCGTTTTCCTCTTTTAGCAAAAAATACGGTACATTTACTCTCAGGGAAAGCATTTTTCCTTGAAGTTTTCATCTGGCAGACTGAAAGGATGTAGCAAGTGAAAAAAAGAAGTGAGACATTTCTGCTAGGAGTCATTAGTTGTGATTTTTTGTTAAACCTCCTTTTTTGCTGTTAACGTCTCAATGGAAGGTGATGGAAATGTGAAAATTGGCAGGAACACTGTTCCTATGTCGTATGTGCCATTCATTGGTCTGGAAAGCTGGATTTGATATGGTCAAATTAGAATGATTTTTTAAAAAACCCAACCATTTAATGCATACTCATTATTTTTAAAAAAATAATCTTCCTGTGCTCCTTTGGCACAGTGACGCCATGTGCGCTCTATGTGCGGACGGCAGAGTGATCTCGGTTTACCAGATGATGTCTTTGCTTTTCGCGGGATTTGCACGTGGAGTGCGAATGAGTATAGTATGCATCTGTGATTGTTCGCGTGTGTAAAAATACACACTCATTAAATGTGAGCCATGTGGTTGTGATTTACCCTTTCAGCTGGGATCTGTATTGTTACTGCTGCGGTGCAGAACAGTATCTCATTGTGCACGCCTCGCGCTGGGCACTGCGCAGCCCTCTGCCTTCCGATGCCAGATACAGCAAAGACTGCAAATGGTTTTCATTATGGTTTTGGATGAACGCAGAATAACGTGGGAGCACATGAAACAGCCAGGGATCGTTATGCAGGAATACAATCCCCGTAGCCAGAATATAAGCAATATTTAATCCCTTCTGTTGAACATCTCACCAGAGTCTCTGGATCGGGGCAGGAGGGGGAAGCGAAAGGGCTTAGACTTCTGTTGCGTCTGAACAAGGAGAGTGTTTCCTGGATCACCCTGCTACCCATTTGTGATTTTCTTTCTCTCCATTTGTGATCACTAAATAGCCTTAAATACAATTGCAGCAGTTGCTAAGGAATGTAAAATTAGCGTGTAAGTTGTGTACTTTTCTTTTTTTTTTTTAGCTAAAGCTTGCAGATTATTGTCTGGAATTAATTGGGAGCAGGACCACTTGAACATCTAGCTCCTTACAGACTGCTATAGGTATAACATATGAACTCCTATCCAAGAAATACTACTTGTGGAATTAAAAGAATGCTGTAGTGGTAAGGAATCCTGCCGGATACCTGAATGAATGCTAATTAAGCAAAGAATGGTAAGCTTGTAGAGCTATTAAGTATTTTTTCCGTGGTCGCTTCAGAGATCAAAGTCTCAGAAGCACCGTCAAAAGCAGCAAGACCCACCGGATGACCAAATCGGCTAAGGCTGCTTCCCCCTGTGTGTAATCTAGCTAGAAAAGAAGTCTATAGGCAACTTCTCGGCAGTCTCGGCTCGCTCCGCCCTGCCCGTTGTGTATGGAACACTAAAGCTAGTATTCCCCTTTTGGTTGCTGACTAGAGATTAGTCGTTCTAAAGATTTGACTAATTTCTGGTCTGGAGACGAGGCCTCTCAGCTAAGCTTTACCGTTGAAAGCCATAAGGACATAGAGCACGTTAGAGAAGATCCGAGAGAGATGAGGATGCCATTTCCTCACAGCTGAGCATGGGTCTTCTGTTCTAAAATGGGTGGGCTTACCCTTGCTTGGGTGGTTGGGGAGATCTCGAAAGATTCAGGCTTGTTCTGAGAAGATCCTCTGGGTCCACAGATTTCAATGCCAAAATGGTACTGACAGTATGCTGAACTCTTACGTAGGTGATCAACTAACTTTTTTTTGCATCAGAACCAACACATCAGCCCAATGAAAGTACATCTACTCTCAAGGAAAAGTCAACAAATTCACTAGTGAGTTGTCCCAATGGTTTTTTGTTCCATTATTGGAAAAATCAGATGTATTTCCAATCTAGCTTTGCTTATTTTCAGTTTCCAGGTGTTACATCTTATTTTTTTGTTAGGTGAGCCCTCTTTCTCAGTCAGATTTTTCCATCGGCATTTTGATGTCCTTCTGCTAAGAGAGTCATCTTCTTTAGTTGTGAGGTAATATAATTGTTCGTTTGAGGTCTCCTGAGAAAGTAGTTGAACATTTCTTCTACAGTCCAAGCAATATGCTTAATTTTCTAGTTCCGTACACAGACCTTTTCATTTTTTGACCATGTTTCAGTGAATGTTTTGTCACATATCTTCCACTCAATGTTAATGTTTCCCTTTTGCTTTGTCTGTATTTGCGGTAACTCACCAGGCATAACAAGCAAATGCTTATTATTTGCGTTAAACTTATGAAGAAGCCAAATACAGGTTTACTAGTCATTTTTTAAGCAACTTGGTTCTGAAATTGCTTTTCTACCTTTTGAGTTAGCTCACAAATAATCGCAGAAGACTGCACTCTGAGTCCAGAGGAAGAAAAACCTTCTCCGATATGGTGAACCAGCACTGATAAGTCAAAATATGAGTATTTAAGAAAAGCGTGGTTGCTCACAACTGCAGTGTCATTGTAGCAGAGCTACAACCCAATAGCTGTCAGCAGTTGTCGCTGTGGAACAGTTGATCACCAGTTCTGCAGGAAAGCTTGGTATTTCCCCGTCAGTCTGAGCAGGTAGCCCGACTGTAAAGCCCTACCCGACTGTCTGCGCTTTTCAGGTGTAAAATATCATGGTAGTTGGGGAGAGTGAGTTACTGTTACTGCTGCAAGGGTTCACAGTCTCTAGGCAGTCTGGTCTGACGTTTAAGAGAGGGTAAAACTTTATGATAAAGCTTCATGATAAAACTTCAAAATACAGCAGGACATTAGAGTGCTGTAGGAGAATAACCCTTCCCGAGCGCTGCAAAAGGCACGCTGGAACCGTGAAGGTGAAATGTCTCTGAAAGAGTTGCTTAATTTCTAAGAGTCCTGTGTAAGCAATTCTCTAGGTTTCCAAAGAATTAAGAGAAGTAATGTACTTAACGTCTTCAGAGCCTTTTTTATTCATTCAGAACAGAGTGTGTGTCCTGACATACCGTGCCTTCTGGACTGACTCTCTCTTCCAGTTTATGCTCTATAAACGGTCTCAGAAATAGGAACGTTTTTTCATCCACAGCTGCATCTCACCCTGCCGTATTATTCATAGTCCCCTGCAGTTTTACTCCCACATCTTCCAGCAATCCTAGATTACTAATGACACTGCTGTATTCGTCAAAATGTGCCCATACCTCCTGCATCACCTATAGCTATCGTCTTCAGAGGTCTTGGGGACGACGTCCTGAAAGCTGAGCGGTACTCGGATGAGAGGCCCACAGTGTTGGTAAAACCAGTAACCAGGATTCCGTAGATAACGTGCTGCCTTTGAGTACTGAAGCAACTACCCGGCGTTGTGCTAAAAGGAGCTGCTCTCTTGAGCAGGAATCCTCCGCGGTGAGCAGGAGGCTGGTGGTGTGGCCACAGCAGTCCTTGGAGTGCTTTGGCCTGACTGCATTTTGTAACACTAAGTTCTGTTCAATGCAATAGCCCCCCAATATTTTTTTTTTGGGGGGGAGGGGGGAAGTTATGCATTTCTTTCTGCTTTCCTCGATTCTTCAGCATTTTCACCTGTGGTCGCAGCGCAGCTGGTGGTGTGGTTGCAATGCACGGTACGATGCAGCCCTGCGCTGATCTGCTGTGACTGCCTGCGTGCTTCATAGTACCGTGGAGCGTAAAGATACTCTGGGTTTAAAGTTGCTGTGTAAATTGCTTTAGTCAGAACTCTGTGTGAACTCCTTGACATTTATGTTTTGAGACATAGTGGTTAAACACAGAGATTAGCGCCGAGGACAGAGAGGTGGGACTGCAAGGTTTCATTACTGGCTTTGCTCCTCCTTTCCTCCCCAGTTTTTGTCAAATCAGTTAACCTCTCTGTGGTTGGGTTTGGTTTAACTCTCTCTCACGCACGCGCGTTAGTATTTTAAATGTAATATGTAACACAGTGAAGAAAATGAATAGTTTATCCCTGGAAGAGAAAGGGAGGTGAACGTTCAAGAGCCAGAGCCAGAGGAGGACGGGGAAGGTCTGGTGGCAGTGCCGCAGGCTGTGCTAGCTAGGTTTCCTCCCTGACGGCTGGCCGGCCGCTTGAGTTGCCTCCGAGTCGGAGTTCGCTGTTCCTCCCTGACGGCTGGCCGGCCGCTTGAGTTGCCTCCGAGTCGGAGTTCGCTGTTACCGACATCCCCTCAGCTCCCCTTTGCCCGGCACTGACTTACACCGCGCGGCAAGCGTGCGGCAGCGAGCTTTGCAGTGTTTCTGTTTGGTAGAAGCCCGGCAAACTTGTAATTGCATGGAGTCGTCTGCAGTTGTTTGGTATCTTAAGGAAAGGATTTCTTTAAGGCAGGGTGTGTGTCTTGAACGTAGCGGGCTCCTTTGCAGCTTGGCAGTGAGAGGGCATAGCAGAGAAGTGACAATCCGCCGTCATTTTTCTGAGTGTGTGGCACAATATTTAGCTCTCGTTACACGTTGCGAGTTGAGTCAGCAAATCTGTGTACAAGTTGCTGTCAGAAACTCAGGTAATGTCGCTTGCTCGCTCTTCTGGAGGGTTTTTGGATTTCATTTAGGGTTTCATTTTATCTCAGCAAAAGTTACCTGATTTTATTCCTTACGTAACTCACAGGTTTGGCTTTGATCAGCTGTGTTTTCCTCCTGCCTGCTCACTGCTCACCGCAACTGAGAAAAAACATATGAGCTGGTTCTCAGGCAATGTGAAGGGATTTTATTCTTTCGATTTTCAAGCTGAATGTGGTCCACTGTCCTTATTGGATAATGTGGGATTCCATTTTAAAAATGCTGAAATTGAGTCATTGCTGAAATTAAATTACTTCAATACTATTTGAAAAATACTCGAAGGGCTGGAACAAGCAGCAGTTGGAGTTGTTCCTTTCTGCTTCCAAAATAAAGGACGGTAGGAAATGATCAATTCAAGACATCAGTTGTAATCAGAGATGCCGTTACCCATTATGTTAGAGAAATGACAAGCCAAACTTGAAGTTTTTAATTCATTGAGCCTCTGCTTCCTCCCACGAGGCTTTCCTTGGGGGGGTGGGGCTGACAAGTTTGTTTGCTTGGTTAGTTTTTTGTTTGCTTGGGTTGTGTTTTTTTTTTAGCAGGCAGAACAAGCAGAGTGTCATTTTATGCTTTGGTAGAAGGATGTTTTTCACAGATACTAAGTACAAATGCTATTCAGAATAATTTTTTCTGCATTTTCACGGTGAGAGAGTTGGCAAATGGAGTTAGCAAGAAAAGTAGGCTTCCAGGAGGGGTTTCTGAACAGCGCTCAAACTGAATTTAGCAGCGAGCAGGAACGTGTTATGTTTTCAGAGCCCATCTGAGTGCTGACGGTCACAGTCTAAACCTGCTGCCTGCTGCTGCTTTGTCTTTGTTCTTTCTGAATTTTGAGTTTCTTTGCGTTCTCCGCAATCCCGCTCAAAGCAGGACCCTTTGCTTTAAATGCAGACCACGGCTGGCAGGGCTTGCTGCAGGGAGGCTCAGCGGCGCTGGCCCGCTGCCTGCCCACCAAAGCCCGTGGCAGAATGCCCGCGAGAGCGGCAGGCTCCGGCCCAGGTCTTGCTCGTGCTGCAGGTCTTCAGGGGGACAGAAATTTCACAGAAAACATCGCAGACATTTAATGAACGATGGAGAGTCTTAGGGGAACCCAGCCTGAACCGTTCACCCTTTAGGTAAGGTTTTCCCTTCGAGGAGAGCAAGGCTGAGCTCTTAATTTTGTGTTGATAAGCCCCAAGCAGGGAAACAATATTAACACTTTATGTCACGTTTGTAAAAAAAGGCACAAAAACTGTCTGGAGAAGACAAGAAAATTTATTACTTCCCATACGATAGGTTAAGTAGCTTTGGAAATAAATGCCATTGGTAACAGTTTGCGTCTTCCTACTCTTTCTATATACGAGTTCCAGTAAAAGTACCGTCGATGTGCAATGTAATTTTTAAATTATAATTTTAAAGCGTAATGTTAAACATAAATATAATGTTAATCGTGGTTAGGAATGTGTATCAGCATGAAAACAACACTTCACCTAAGACTTTGCAGAAACCTAGCCGACTCTCAGTGCCACGTGCTGAGTGTCGAAAGACCCAGAGGCTCCAGGTGCGGGAACAATCAAAGCCATTCGCTGTGTTTATGGAGACACTTAATCCGCAGCGCAAAATGTAACGTGATTACATTTTTTTTTACAGTTCTTTGGTAAACGGGAATCTGCTTCATAAATTGTGTGCAGTAAGTGTTTGTCGATTCGCAGACAATCAGCTGAAGCGAATAGCACTTTACAGCAGGATAACATTACGCCCGTACCAATGTGCAATCTCGAGCGCACATTCAGTTACTAATGGCACTGAATCTTGCTGTGTATTTTAGGTTCTCTTACTGCTCCTCTGCGGTGCAAAATAATGCGTCATTAAGAAATATTTTGGGGTTCCCATGTCAGTTTGGGCCGAATTAGTTGCAAAACTGTGAAGTTAGCAGTTCCTGATGCATTTGGAGTAATTTGAAAATAGACTAAAAATTACAGGAGACTGCGACATGTGTTTGCTGTTGGAAGCAAATTAATGTCTCCGTTATTATTCACTAGTAATGGAATCATATGAAACTTAAGGAAATCCATTTTAGACAGGTTACTTTGAATGTTTTTTTTATATATATATATATATACTGCTTATATTTGATTTCAAATTTGCTTTTTAAACTTTTAGACCTTTTGTGCTTTTAAATGACCCAAGCCCACATAAAACACTTGATAAGGAGAGCAAACAAAAATATCATCTTAAATGTGCCTAGTTTTGTGCAAGATTGTATCTGTTCTGGCTGGCCAAGACAGGCTTTTGCAGCAATGTCAAAAAGGTAGCGAACAAAGAGATTAAAAAAAAAAAGAGAGGACATAGGAGTGAGTTGGCTCACTGGGGAATGAGGAGTAGGAAGTTTCTATTTTAAGAGTTGCTTAGAGGTTCATTGGGATCTTATTTTGTTTGTCCGTTCCAGCTGAACTGAAGTTGGTGGGTTTGCGCGGTGTTGATTTTTAAGAGGGCCATGATAAAGGTGTAAGTGGGGCGGTGCTGGTAGCGGCCAGTGCTGGGAGCCTGCGGCTGCCCGGGGCCATCTCTGCCGTCCCGGGCAGGGTGCCACCAGTTTCCCAGAAAGGGAGCTGGGAACACGGTGCCATTTAAAATGCCTGGTTAACTCAAATTCAGATACATACAGAGTTTATGAATTCTTTCTGCTGTGTATTCAGAGGAGGTTTGGGGTTGTCAAGTGTCTTGCCCAGAACCTTGAAACTCACTACCTGCTTCCTGCAGTGTCTTTGGTGTAGCTTACATTTCAGTTTAGGCAAACTTGCCTTTCAGAGTATTTGTGTGCTACTCTGGAAGTTTGTTTGAGCTTCAGCTTTACACGGCATGCACGACTTTCACAAGTCTTTGCTGTTACCCTGCTTCCGTACGAGCAGCCACGAGACCAGCAATTCCTTCTGGCTTTTGGTTCGACCATCGCATGCTAAACAGCTTTGTAAGTCCCACCGCATGTCTGCCTAGGTTAAAATGAGCGTGAACCTCTCTTCCCTCCTTGGGAAATGGAAATCCCCATCGCTGCAGTCGCGTCTGCAGTCAAGCCGTGTTTCTCACATGAGTAAGCTCCAGTTCACCTCTGTGTCATGAGAGTGTGTGTGTGTGTTCGCTGAGTCAGGCTCTAAGACTTCATCCCAAAATAGAGCTTAGAAGAACAGTTTTGTAAAATGTAATGTTAATGCATAGCGAATTCATTTTATAGGAATCGCTTATCAAATTCATGCGAGCTTGCCCGGCCACGGTGCCTAATGGGCTACTGGTTTCTGCAAGGCACGATGTCTTTGGATGAGGTGCTGTTGTGAAAGCTGTAACCAACAACTTACTGCAACGCCTGTTGACGTGGTGTGTAGGTATGTGCTCTAAAATTGCTGAAGAACAAGGGTAAACCCCAAACAACGTACAGCACGCAGAAGGAATCCGCTCAGCGGTGGTGCCTTGGGACCTCTTTCAGTAAATAGAGGTTCTGCTGCAGTCCGGAGGGAGAAAAGGGGCCCCAGGATCAAACCTCATTAACTGAGCCAGTGTCATCAACCCGTTATGTCATACAGCTTATAAAAGTGAAATCAATGCCTTTGCAGACCAGGAGGGAGACCAGTAGTACCAGTTAGCCAGTGAAGTGTGTACATTCAGGGTTGAATTACCAGGTGGAGCAAATCATTATGAGTCCATGGGCATAAAGGACGCTGCTTCATTTTAGACCAGCCAAACGATTAGTCTGAATGCCTGATCCTAGGAGACCTACGTGGTTTGTGCCTCCAGATAACACAAATATTACTACTGTGGTTTTTTCTCTAAACGTGCAGGTTTCCTTTTTTCCCCTTCCTCACGGATGGTATCTGTCATACCGAGATACGTATCCTATCTGCTGTATCAAAGGAGAAGAGGTACCACCTCCAGCAGGGAGGCAAGGCAGGCACGGTGTGGGCAGAAGGATCCCACGTCGCCACGCTGCGTAACTGTAGTTGGGGTGAGGTGGCCAGAGCTGCGGGGAACTGCACGGGAAGGACGTTCAGAGCGCAGCGCGGATGTACGCATACGCAGCTAAACCCGGCTTAGCATCTTGAGATAGGAATGAAGCGGGATAAAGCTGTAATTAGATCATTTGAAATTTGGCGTTAATCTTTGGAAAAATGTATTTGGAGTGCTGAAGGCTATGGAAGTAAAGATACAAGAGCAGGTTACGCAACTCAACAACAGAAGTAGTCAAGAATGGTTTGGGGGGTTCTGTTAATAATTTATTATTCTTAAATTGTATTGTTGGGTTTATTATAGTAAGTTCTTCGTAAATATGACAGTGCAAATCATTCCCTTTCCTTCTTCCCTCCTTGTTATGCTATCGGTTCATTGTTGGAGCTTCCCCTGTAGCATTACAGTTGGCTCAGATTGTTTGCCATGCAAAATAGAGCGTGAAAAAGTAATGTCAGTGTACTATATCAGGACTGCTACGTGTTTATAAATATATCTATCGGTATAAAAAGAATACATAAAAGTGGTACTGTGAATGAAAATGAGAACCAGCCAAATGTTGATGGGTATTTTTGGTGAGATCTTAGCATAACAATGCCTATGCAAATTACAGTAACAAGTTACCTCAGATTTAAAGCTAAGTTACATCAATGGACATGGCAATTAAAGCAAATCAAACACGTCGTACACAAAATCATATTTATGTATATTTTGGTACAAGTGGTTATTGTTGTGCAAAGTTAATGATGTTGCCTGGCACTTTGTTGCTGTTTAGTTTATTTGCAACGTGTTTGCATTTATCTGTAGTTTAGTCGCACACGTATATCGCACGTCTCCAGTGTGCCCTTGCACACATGTGACTTGGAACGTGAGATGCAGAACGACCAGCTCCTCGAGGTGGTGGATGGCTGGTTAGAAGGAATATGGCCAACTCTGCCTTCCTAAAATAGTAGTTTTCTCTGCATATTACAGTGCACGGCGGCTGCTGGAGAAATTAGTGTTTCTTCGCTCCTTTGAAGAGCGGCTGGCTTGGTGCTGCGCTCGGCCAGGCAAAGTGGTCCCTTTTCTGGGATGGTATTTGTGCAGAAGTGCTTGTGAAAACAGTGCGTTGGTCTCGGGGAGGGAGAAGTGTTTTCCGAGCCTTTTGGGTGGTTTCTTCAGAGGGCAGAGCAGCTATGACAGTCGTCAGTGGTTTCATTTTAAAGTATTTATGTAGCCTCAGTAACTGAAGTTCTAAAACTTAGACTTGATGGACCTCCCTCGTAGATGTTTAATCCAGAAGATTGTCTACCAGTGTACCTTCAGCAGTAAAATTACTCACACGTTGCTCTGTGTAAATGAGCCCTCAGACTGGTGTACAGGAAGGCAAAGACATCATTTAATTCCAGGAAGCTTAAAAACATCTGATTCAAACATATTTCCCCTCTTCAGAGCCTGACTATTTGCAAACCACCTTTACTGATGTAAATGTAAGCGCAGTATGTCTATCCGGGTTGAAAACCAAACCCACTTGTTACCTGTGCACAGGAAAATTATCTGAACTCTTTTTTAGCAGTGGGGGAAAGCCCCGTTTCTTCCCTGATTCTTGATTCAAACGGCACAGAGGTTTTCTCTTAAACTATCCACAGAAACTGCAAAGTTGTCTCCAAAAGAAAACAAAGAGTGAGAAAGATCATCTCGAGGCACAGCTATGCTGCTGAAAATGTGGGTGTTGGAACTCATAGACAAGTGCGGCACTTGTTCATAAAGCCGGGTTTGTTGGGCGTTTACCTGCGCCCAGGGAGTAAGTACTTACACGTGTGTGCCGGTAGCTACCTGGCAGGTCCTTCTCTTGCCTTCCTCCTCCTCTTGCATACCCGCAGCTTGCAGTCCAGAAAGAGTAAGATGCATTCACAGTTTGGTGCCGGTGCGTCCTGTAGGCAGGCAGAGCTAGACGTGTCGCTCCGCCTGGACTGGCCGCGTGAGTTGGAGTTGCAGAGAGCATGTCTCCTGGTCCCACCACGGCGCAGCCTTCTGCCGGAGCGGCCGCCAGCCCCTTTGCAGCCGGGGGAAGCGTGCGGAAGGTTGGTGCCCGTACGGCAGGGACCGCGGAGAGCAAATGAGTGGGGAGGAGAAAGATACAGACCCGATTTTTAATGGATGCAGATGGCTACAGCCAGTGGACATTAGCTGAAGGTATGATCCATGTGTCTTTCAAAGGAAACAAGCATTTAGAGAAGAGAATGCAAGTTTTTCCCTGCAAACAGTTGGATTTGTTTGTCTAAACCTTCTGTGTTAAGTTCTCTTGGTCTTCAGGCTGCGAAGTTACTTGCTCTCAACCAGTCATGTTAGGGGGTTGACAGCGCAGATGTGCACGAGGGAGTGGACCGAGCAATTAAAACACGGGTCTCTTGCTTACTGCTGGAAAGACAGGAATGTAAAATAGCTTTTGCACATGGTAACCATCTTGTTAATTATTCTAACATACTTGGTTTGCATAAGGTACCTTGTTTTTATCAAAAAATAGCACTGCATTAAGGCTCAGTGTTTCATCTTAATGTATATTTTTCTAATTTTGTTTTCAGCTATCTGAAGTTTGCCCTTAAATTCACGCTGGTCTCCTAATCATTAGGCAGAGCTGATCAACTGGATATTTTCCTGCTGCTTACCAAAGTTAGCAAGTTACTTTGAGACGCGTCGCAGAGGA
This sequence comes from Balearica regulorum gibbericeps, assembly GCF_011004875.1. Taxonomy (NCBI): domain Eukaryota; kingdom Metazoa; phylum Chordata; class Aves; order Gruiformes; family Gruidae; genus Balearica; species Balearica regulorum. The sequence goes on from NC_046193.1 coordinate 705,642, forward strand.
GTAATGGAAACCTTCCAGCCACCCTGACTGCCCACGTCCCGCTACGGTCTAACGCCCGAGACGCTGGCAGCCGAAAGCAGGAGTAAACGCTACCCCCACGTGCAGCGAGCGGGCGTCTCCAACAACAGGGTGTGCGGTACCCCCGTTGTTCTCATCCAGCTGAGCCGTGCCGTGGTCGGGGTTAGCGGCAGTACTGTTGCAGTGCGAGGGAATGGTGTCGCTCCGAGTGCTGCGGCTTTTGGAGGACATGTTGCAAAATGACAAATTACTGAGGGATCTCCCGGATTGTGGATGTGAATTTATAATAGGCTGGCGTTCCAGGTATTTTAGTAAGTTGTGGATATTGCGTGGCTGTTTTTACTGTGGGGACAGGGTGCTGTTGCAGTAGTGTTTGCAGTAACGTTCCTGTTGTAAGGAGAAGCGAAGTGACAGGGTCATAGCAAGACTGCAGTCTGTTTGTAAGGCTTTTGCATATTGGTTTATTTCCTGATATGTTTGTGCTTATTTGTAGAAGTTAATTCCTAAAATCATAGAGGGCAAGAAATAAGGAATACGTTTTACAAGGTGCTACTTAAATTGTTTTATGTTGCAGTGCTGCATCACAGGGGAAGTGCATTAGTTCAGCTGGCTGGGCTGAACTCAGCTCCCGCTCCTCAGTTCTTGCTTTTAGCCCAGCTTTTGGTGTCTCTTCTGCCTCGTGTCCTCGAGCGCAGCCTCGGGGCTCTCCCAGGAAGGTGGCCTGCTGACTCAGTGACTCGTGCGGTGACATCCCTGGTAGAGATCCTTTCTTCTTCAACTCCTGGAGACGGCAAAGAAAGCCTGAGGGGGAAATCAAGCACCATGCCCAATAGTGTTCGCTGCCGTGGTGGGTTGGTGTCTTCCAGGTCTCACTTGGATCGGTCTTCCACTGGCGTCAGCCGTGATAGTCTGTGGGGTCTTGCCTACACCATGGCTAGATAGCTGGAGGTGTCCATCCTCCATCCATCGTGGGTGCACGATGTGTTATATTAGATCTTGAGACGCGGGTCTGTGGACTCTCAAGAAACCGAATGGTGTGGTATTGCTGACTTTCAGCTCTGGGTAATAGATTTGTCGCTGGCACGTACCACTTCTAGGGAGGCCACTTAGCAGTATGACGCTGACAGGGATTGTGGTTGTGCAGTAACTTTAGATTGCTGTGATCCAGAAACTTTATTTATTTCTGTTTGATTGATTTCCTTTTTTTCCAAGATGTATAATATGTCATTTATACAACAATACTGGTTTGTTTTTGCTGAGGAACAGAAGGCACTTGCTAATAATAGACACTTTTCTAAAGCAGTTTTGACCTGTACTCACGCAGAAGGTGTCATATTCATGAAAACAAATGAAAGCTAAATCGCAGTGCTTCTTTGTGGAGAACAGTTTATGCTGGTTTTGTTACGTGGCTGTAATACAAGACCGTTTGGACAGTAACTTTGGTGTGGGCTGCATCCTGGAGCTTTTTATGGAGCAATGGTAAATAGCAGAGGTGACTCGTTGAGTGAGGAAGAAGTGCTGAGACACTAATATCACGGAATTTTGTTGATCATACAATAAAGCAAGGATGCATTTCTTTTCCCCCCAAGACAATTGCCTTTCCTACCCCCTTCTCTGGGCAGAATTTAGCCTATGGTTTCCAACGTGTAGGTGAAAATGAGTACGTTGCTGTTATTTTTTGTTTGCTGTTGCACTTGATTCTCAGGATCTGTTAGAGAACGCACTTCATCACTTGATAATTGCAGCTGATAGATAATGACTTGTTTTGATCAACCCAGCGCCTGATTTCACATAGAAGTTTTGAAGCGTGTGTGGAGATAGACAGGGAATTTGTAGCTCGCTGCAGAGTTGCCTGCGTAGCCTGATAGCAAGCTGGGAGCCTGAGGGAGGAAGGGTAAAGGACAATTTTATGCGTGAGTCCACTTTTTGATTCATTGCCACTAAAACGGCAGAGTTTAAATCCAGACTGAGCCTCAGGACCGGTACTCAGCTTCTAAGTGCTCTTTACTCATGTAAAGCTCTCGGTGACTTCAGTGGGCAAACTTCAGTATTTTACATCTCAGCCATCAAGAAACTTAGCGTGAGGAGTTATTCTGCTAACAAGAGGCTTTTTTTAGGAGTATCCTGTGAGGATGACAGGTTTGAAGGCATTGTAAGGTGAACGTCGTGCTAGCCCCGTGCGGTAAACCGGTAACTACCACCAAAGCTACGTGCTTCGTTAAAGGGTGTGAAGCTGCAGAAGGGGTTAACTGTCGTTTGAAATGGCGTTGGGTGAAATGACCCGTCCTTGAAAGAGGCCCAGTCTCTCCTTCTCTGGGCACAACAGAAACAATCTTCAGATTCCAGGGCAAAACGCTCTACTTCAAGCACGTTTACTCTCTCAAAAGTATTTTCTGGAGTGACTTCCCGTGCTCCTTTCTGCTCTGTCAATCTTGGGAGCTCTTGCTCAGACTCAACGTGCGTAGCAGGAGGGAGTTTAAAGTCTCGTGTTGCAAAGGTCTGTGGTTTCTGCTGATTGTAGGTCACAAATGAGGAATCTGTACTGAAATGTGAGACGAGCTTTATGAGACCCTACAAATACGTGTACTGTCTACTTTTTACAGTCTTGCATCTAGTCTGCAACTGAGGTTGAGGTCTGCCGTGCCAAGTGTTGTTTGAGACTAGAAGAAATTCTCTCCTCAACAGTGCTTATCATCTGTAAGATAGAACCAAAATAGAAGATTTAAATGTCATTTTGTGAAAATGACTTATGCACATTAATGCAGTCTCCAGAGTACCTGGTCATTTTGTTGTGGATGAGACCATTCTTCTCTTCTGTAGTGCTCTTTTCCTCTTTCCGTGTTTCCTGGCAGAGTATATGTATAACTGCTGCCAACAGGAACCACTTGGTCAATGTGTAAGAGAGAAAGGCAGAAATGGTTTGGTTTTATAGAGTCGACAAAACCTAGATTCAAACAGTGTGCACCACCGCGTGTGTAAACAAGGAGGATAGGCCTACTGAGAAAGAAAATTGTGATGACACAGGAGGCACAACTGGTGCCTGCAGAAGTAAACACAAACACTTCGGTGCTTTCAGATTCCAGGCCAGGAGAGCATTTCCATCCTATGGGATGCTCAAGGACAAGCGTTAGGTTCTTTTACCTGAACAAACTGAGATACGTCGCAGACACACACATGGGAATTGAGTTTCTTACTGGTTTAGTCCTTGGTCTCGCAGCGCTTGGTGGCCTCTTCTCTGAGATCTTGATCAGGACTGGAAGGGACAAATTTAAGTGGAGAAGACCCATCCTTATGCTATGGTTTTGGAAGCTGATTTAGTGATTGTGAAGGCTAGTTTGATTAATAAAGGTTCTATTTCACTGCCGTTTCTGTCTTTAACACACTGAGCGCTCACCAAGAGAACAAATACATTTGCAGAGATTTCAGCCTCTTGTCACTATTAGAGGTACAAGTATGTGTGGGGCTGTCAGGCTGTATTCCTCTGTATCGCTTAACATAAATTTTAGAAGAGGAGAAAAGTTGCATCTGAGAACATTTATGATGAGCGATCACGTTAGGCGTTCATTCTGTTGCTGATCTGTGGGCCCGTTATCTAAAACTTTAGGTAATACTGACCTATTTGTTTTAGTGGAAAATTCCTGCTAATCTAATGGAGTTTGGATCGGGCGACTTTCGCTTATTTAAAAGGTAGTTCAGATTTTCCTTACTGATTCCTGTCACGTTGCTGGTCGTGAGGTTATTGCATTTGTCTGCTGACCACTGGGTCGAGAGACCCGCGTGTGTCCCCCCGCGGAGGGGATGCTGTGCTGGTCACAGAGCTGAGCACCGCCGGCACGGAGGGATGAGTTTTGGGATATCGCTGGGGTGTGTGTGCAGAGGGAGGTAGGAGGTGTGTTTGTGTTCTTCTGCCAAAAATGGTCTGTTCAGGTATAGCTGCTTCATGTTTTGGAACAGAGGAACTTAGATGCTGTCACGCTGAGTCAGACCGGTGTGTTTTGTGGTCATTAGCTAACTAACACCTGGCACATCGGTTGAAGATGAAATGGAAAACTGTACGTAAAGAACAGAAGGTAACTGGTGAAAGGAGCGGGAGAGAGAAAGCAAGCAGCAGAGAGAAAACGTGTGCAAACCAGTTGTTCTTTCGCACCTGCAGGCTATCAGCTTACACCCTGGAGCAGGGAGCGGGGAGCTTCCTCGCCCTCGTCAACATCTGTGTTGCACAGCTCGGCTACCCGGCGGTGCTTTGGAACGCCTGCCTAGTGCTGGGCTCTGCCAGCCGGCACGCTGGGCTTTGTAACCTCCCCGCTACCCGGTCGTGATGAGCTTCTAGGCTCCCTGCAATTTCCTTATGTCCGCGTAGCCTGGAAAAAAATATGAGCTTTATTACCGCATATGGCCGGATTCTTTTGTGGACCAGTGCCGCTTCTTTCGTTGAGTTACACACAGAATAAATTGAAAAAGAGGAGGATGATTTTGAGAGGAGAGTTATTTGTGTGTTACTTGTTTAATGTACTTCTTGACCTTTTGTTTTTAATTCGCTCTAGCTTTGCAATTTTTTTCCTTAAGCTTTGTTTCGTTCCTGCTTTTTACCACCGCCTCTTTCTCTGGTTCCTTCCCTCTTGGCTCATTTCCCATCTGCTTTTGGGAAATCCAGTAAGGAGAAGGGGCAGAACAAGGATCAGAACAGCTGTAATCACACAGGGCCAAGCAGCTTCTCCGTCAAACCGGCTGCGTTTGGCAGAGCCCTGATTCCAGCAGTGAATCCTTGGCATGTAAGAGGTTATCTCCAAATGTCCTGCAAGTGCTGCACGTGGCCGAGGGCAGAGGGCTCGACGCAGGCTGGCACTGCCAGAGAACAAGGCGAGAGGGCAGCAGTCAAGTGAAGAAACTCGTAACTAGGGCACGGATTTGGGGAAGAAACTGTGAAATAGTAAGACCTACATTCTAATCCCAGCTGTATTTGGATGAGTCTCTTGATTTCCATTAGCATGATACTACATGGCAGCCTGGTGTGGCTGAGAACAGAATCAGGCTCTGATTATCCAGCCGTCACGGGAAGATGATGAATTCTGGATATTGGATGGTGAATTTTGGGAATGTGTTGCTGTGCAAAAATTGCATAAGCCGTTCTCCCCATGTTGTCTCTGGTGAAGGTGACCTCTTCGAGGTGTTGCCTTTGATGTCACCCAGATGACAGACATTGCAGTCAGCTGGAATTGTGTGACTAAACATCGGGGGCAATCGCTAAGCCTTTAATTATTTTAAATTCTCTGACAGTGAGATGAAATAGAATTTTGATTTGATATAAAATATCAAGAAGGAAAAGAGTCTCATTAGGCACTTTTCACCCCCACCCCTATTTTGAAACCTTGTTTTCAGCCTACATTTATTTGTGGCTGGTCTGTTCTTACCTCTTTCAGCAGTAGGAACCGGGAGACCCAGGCTTGTTTCTTAAGTCTGCCATGGATTTTCTGCATTTTCTGCTCAGTGAGCCCTGGTGAGCAACTTGTGTTCAAACTCGAGTGGTCCGCAACTGCGGATGATCTGGCCTAAAATGGCAAACGCTGACGGCTTCAGGCACTGCTGAGTGTCTCCGTGGGATGACCCAGAGGATGCTCTAGGAATGGATTGACCGTTGGCTTGGAGTTGTAACATCTGCGGTGTGCTTACCTCTACGTTAGCTCCTATCTCCTCAAGGGTGGTGTGTCCGCCTGATGTGTCCTCGGTGACCCTTTGTTCCTCCTGAAATAAAATAAACTACAAGTGCTGTAACCTGGGCAACTTCTCATCAAAGTTGTGACGTTACATTTTGCATCACGAAATCACAACTGGTTTAGTTACATGCAGCCCACTGTTTCGTGTTTCTTTGTTTCCTCTTCTTTCCTTACTGCTATCAGTGGCAACAAATTACACAGTAAACCCAATATTAACATAATAGCTAATGAAAGACATCATAGCCCAGAGCGTATGGGAAAATGTCCACTGGAAAGAGCTGGCCTGTGGTGTGTTTCCTTGGTCTGTACATTGCCTTAGTGAGAAGAGGTTGTTGGAAAATATTCATTTTAAACTAAACTGTAAGCCTCCTTCAAATTATATCTTAATAAAAAAGAGAACATCTTGGATAGTCTTTGATTTAGATGCACTGCATTTTAAATGTGTCCTAATTATAGTGCTCATCGCTTAACATTAATTTAATGAACATCCTCATTTATACGGACAAGGTTGGCAAATAGGAATTAATGCCATTAAAACCCACAAGTCTCCCAAAGGAAAAAAATCAAAAGATCTATGAAGAAGACGTAACCTTATTATTTATAACAAGGCAAAGCACAAAATCACCAGCCGTACAGTTTTGTAATTGGCTCGGGCCCCCTCAGCAGATGCAGCTTGGGAAGGACCCGTGCCGTGCACCCAGCGGCCGTTGCCTGCCCGGCGGGGGGCTGGCAGGGACCTGCCCCCCGGCATCGCCCTCGCTGAAGCACAGCTTGCTTTGAGGAGCTTTCAGTTGAAGGTTCCAGTCTTGCAGGTGGACCCTTGGCTTTGGTTTGGGCTCAGTTGTCTGGATCAAGACCAGACCTCCTCTGATCCGCTCCAGAAATGACCGCAGTGGTTGGTCAAGGCCCAAAAGTAAGGACTGAAGGAAGACATCAATGTTTTCTTGGTGGATCTGGAAAAGTGCTGATGATGCATATCTCTGCTTTTATCGTTTAATTGCATGTTGATATCAGAACTGTTTGATTTTAGGAAACGCTGCCTGTCAGATTCTCTCTGCAGGCATTGATTTCAACACACACGGAAGGTGGATGGTCCACTCACTCCTTAAAACCCTTTGTTACCCTGAGCTGTGTTTCAGGGAAGTCGTAGGAATTCAAGCGATAGCAATGACAGTTATTTTCAGCCAAAGAGACCTAAGGGTACATTATGTCAACAACGGCATAGTGCAGACCTACACGGACCCCGCAACCCTCACAAATCGTCCTCTTTTCAGGTAGTCATCACATCCACTCATCGTATGCGCTGTACCAGGGAGCAGTTGACACCACAGTGGCTAAGGTTTCCGTCTAGTCCAGCTTGGTTGAATTACTGTACTGCAGACTCAGTTTTCTCCCTAAATACGATGGTGATCTGCAAAATTTAGCCCCTTCTTGCTGAGCGCAGCGAGGAGAACTTGCATCATCCTTATCCAAATCCCACTGTACAGTTATTTAAGGGGAGGGGGAGCACAGCTGAGCTTTAAACAAAGACGTAAGTGTGTTGTAAGAGTTACGCCTCGTACGAGTGCTACTCAGTAGAAAAATGCTGTAATTGGAGACCCAGATTGTGCAAAATTTTCTTACAGAACTGTGTTTCAACTTCTGTTTGAAATCAGTGGTGAGTACATGCTGAAGGACTGCTTGAGTTTATCGATAACTGATGTATTTATTCTTAGATCTCCTCTGCCACTCTGCTGTGCCTACATGGCACTAATGTTACGCAACGAGCACTGCGTCTTCCTAATATTTGCAATATTACTGACTGAAAATCCATTAATCTTGTGTCTTTTGCCCCCAAGTCTTGTCAGCGGTGCAGCTCGGTACGTGTTGGGGTGAATGTGAGTAGTCCTGTCCCTGGATGGGTCACAGCGAACAGGTCAGTGTTTGTTACCTACATGTATAATCGTAGACTCTTCGGTTCCTCTCAAATAGAGCAGCCTCTGAGCATCTCCCAGATACAATCAATAGTAATTCTCTGGTGGACTTCATGGAGTCTATTTAGGGTCAAGACTGTGGTTGCATGAAAGTGTTCTTTGTGTCTGTCTGTGTAGGTTTATACACGTATGGACATATCTGTGTCTCCAGTGGTGGACAGATAGAGAAGTGATTTTTTTTTTTTTTCCCCCTAAATTCTGAGAGAATAGGTGATAAATTTGACGAGGTCTGCTATTGATGTCAGAGGATCCAAGTTTATAGAGTTTTATTCTAGAACTGAAGTGCCTTGTAGGGAATTAAAAAAACCCACAACCCACCCTAAAATAAAATGATGCAACTTAATCAGAAGCTAAACTGAAGGGAAGAGTTGGTTTGAATATTACTGTGACAAAAGGAACTGTAAGATAAAACTTCCTCTGAAACCCAGGAAAAGGGTATTTGACACAGAATAAAATATCGAGTCATGAGAAGACGTGGGGTAGAGCTGTGTATTTGAAAAAAAGCCTCAGGAATGCTGGCATGCCTTTACCTTGTCTCAGTACAGGTGTTTTTCCCTTTTTTTATTTCATTTTTCATGTGTAGGTTTCTATTAATAAGACATAAGCAGATCCAAATTCAGCTCCCGCATGCATAGAGGAGGATGGACTCTAAGAGCAGAAATTGGCTCAGATGATTAAAATTTTGGTGTGAATTTACACTTTGCAAGGCATTTTAACTTAGCACCTTTTTGGTCGTTGGCAATGTGCTGTTTCTGCGGTGCCGTGACACTGGTGTCAGCCTGTAGAAGACGGTACACAGTAGGAAATGCACATCTCAAATTCTTCATACGAATAGCTGTTTACGTTACCGCATCAGGAAACTTGCAGTAAGGATGTTTCACAGTTTATTTATGTTAGTATTTTGTCTTCTGCAGGGGTTTCCTGTCTCTTTAGTGCTGTTTTCATCTTGTAAGTTCATGTGCTTTGCTTAAAGCAAGAATGAGATTACATCTCTGCTTCCCGCGTGACCTATTTATTGCTGCTTCAGAAAAGCAGAATTTTTTGAGTCTTCTCATGAAATGCAAAACTAGGGAACTGCGCAGGTATTCGGGGCAGGGGGTGATGGCCGAGGCTGTGACTCGGTTCCTTGCCACCCATTCCTAACATCAAAGCCAGCAACACCGAAGGAGTTATCTAGATCGAAATGGAGCTGGGGCTTCAGATTCAGCACGGGCTGCGGAGCGAAATGATTTATTGGCGTGCTCACCTAAGCAAAGACCACCACCGTTTCCTTGGTGAATGTTTCGAAAATTAAAGCAGTAATTAGTGACCTGGAGCATGTTGAAATGAGCGCGGAGACACCTCTGACAGGACATTGAGCTTTTCGTGCAGCTCGTGATGAAGATAAAGAAGGGCATCCACAGTGTTTATATTGCTGCCTGCAATTTAGCGAGCATCCATCTTTAAAAACCTGTTATTTTCCTGATGGAATACTGGGGTTCTTGGGCACTATGGGGAAGGAAATGGGTTTAGCCTTTGGAAATCTAGAAACTTACCCATGCCTCCAAGAGCACAAGCTTTTCTGGACCCTCAGGAGTGGCTTCAGTCTGTCTGCACAAAAGCCAGGCTGAAGCGTGCACCAGCTCACCAGCAGCAGTTTTAGGGTGGTCAGTTTGAGTAGCAGCTGGCACAGGCTTCACCACCGCCTGGAGCCCTCTGCAGACGCGCAGGGCCCTCGCCTGGGGTGCTGCCCACTTGCCATGGAGTCGTCAGGGCTGCAAAAGCTGAGCTTAACCTTTTCAATCAACACCCAGTGATTCTTTGAGCTCCCTGCTTTCCAGAGTAATTTCAAAGACCGGTGGATTTTGAACAGTTACGTCAAACGTGTTCAGTATTCAAAGTTAAATGTATCCCGGTTGGTATGACCAAACCGTGACAGATGAGAAGTGGAAGTGCATTGATTTATTAATAATTGCTTTTAATAATTGTATGAATAAGTGAGAAGAAGCTACTGGGTTTTTGGAATTTTTCAACGACTGTACTAATTTAGCTTCAGAGAAGGCTGTGGAAGAGGAACCCAGGACCCCCTGGCGCGCCCCAGTGCACCCTTGAAAAATAAGGGACAAGCTGTTTGCTCAAAGGATCCTTCTCTTCTCTCAGGCCGTGTTTTGCCGGCCGCGGACTTAGAGGTCAAAAGAACTTGAAACCCATTGAAACACCTTCTTAAGAGCGGAACGGCAGTGGCTTTCAAGTTACACAGGGAGAAAGCTTCTTGGAGACTACCCTGGGGTAGGAACAGTTAGGAGGAAGATAGGCGTACAGTCACTTTGGGGGGGAGGTTTATTCTACATAAACAGTAGTTGCTTTCAGGAGGTTATTTGGCCACTGCTTACAGTTTGGCATTGCTCCTGGAGGGAACAGAATTGCAGGTCTGAGCACGCATGAGGCTAGCTGAGCTAATTATGGCTCGCAGGGCAGCGCTGCCAAAGCGCGGTGCTGCGCGCGGTGCCAGGCGCTTGTGCTGGCTGGGGTACCGCACGCCGTGCAGCTGCACAAGTGCCAGGTGCAGTTCTACTGAAGAGATAAGCGGGCTGCGGTTTCCCCCCTCCTTCCACCCTTGTCACGGTGCAGCGACGGCCATCTGGCCGCTCCAGCTCCCCAGGAGCACGAACGTTAGGGCGGTGTTTGCCCCTGGATGCAGTGCTGCTCCCCGCCACGGTGGCTCCGGCGGAGGAGGTTAGATGGACCTGGGCGGCACGTGCGCTCGGGGAGCTGTCTTGTTCCAGCACGTGAACAAGCTGCGTGGCACCCTGTATACGGCCCGAGAGAGTCGTCTGATTCTGGCCTCTGCAGAGAGGCAATAGTGGAAGCTCTTGTCTTGAAATCCAGCGTCCACAGAGGTCGGGTAGACCTCCAGGTAACCTCACCTGCCACCTACAGCACGAAGACACTCTGCGGGCCATAAAGTCCCTGTGTGTGTGTGTATCATGATTGCACAAGTATAAGTCCTAGGCATAGGCGAATGTCTTAGATTCGGGTTGTGCAGAACCTCTGGTTTACAAGTTAAAAATGCCTTTTCGGGGGATAGTCTCAAACGTACGTGTGGAATCTGCTTTTTCCGTGAGTTTCCCTGACACTAAACACCTCATGTAAAGATTTGTGGTTCCTAAGCATGGTGGGGGTTAAATACAGAACCAGGAAAATTGAATTCTTACGCGAGTTGCTGTTTGTAAAATACTCTCTCGGCTTTTCCTGGAGGCTTTCTTGATAACTGGGTGAGAACAGTGATGTTGGCTGGCTCTTGCAACAAGGAGGAATTTGGCACGCAAAGGAGAACTAGCAGGGCCAGAAGGAAGGTGTGGACTGCATGTTGACTTGTGTTCAAATCCCAGACAGCTGCTGCAGTAATGAAACAGTCTTGGGTGCACCAGTAAACCGCTTTGCAATAAAACTAATACAGAGAAGTTATTAACTTCAAATCTGGATAGTTTATTAAGGGAGAAAATGGTATTACCGTGTCAGGTTGTAGTACCGTCAAGTTGTTGACAACTATCAAGTTGTTGTCAAGTGAATGGGACAGATTGTTGATGATTACCATGTATTCGGCTTTTGAGTTGCTCCTGCTTTCTTAGAAGATTGGCTGGCCAAGCCCTAGACTGTTTCATGGCTTTTTGAGTTTCTCCAGGTGTCAGGAAAAAGAGTCTTCTAATTCAGCGTGTTCCAGGGACCCCTCCAAATCATTGTCCGTCTTTAACAGACTTTTGATCTAAGAAAAATAAGCCTGATGTCAGTAGGCTTAAATTTGCTGGAGGACATCAGGAAAATATATAGGACTCCATAGACCAGCAAAGGTTGGGAAACCACTGTTAAGTAATTACATTAGCTAAATATGATATTAAAAGAGATAAAGAGCTGGTTTTGCAACAGCTTACTGGGGCTCCAGTCCTCTTTCTGTGTGTTAAATGTATGAAGATCATGGTGCTCTGCATTACTCCAATTGGGAGAACCATATGTTTTTTAAGAAAAGAAAATTAAATTAGTGTTGTGGTTGATAATGTTGTTGAGCGCTTCTGTTACCTGATTTGAAACGAGGTGATGTGGGCTGGTTCTGTGGCACCCAGGCGTGCGTTCCCCTGCGCTGGAGTCGTTCCCAGCTGAGCAATTAGGGCAATTTTTCAGTCCTTTGTGCCCCAAGAGCAGCCCAGAAAGACCGGAACAGCACCCAGCATCTGGCCCATAGTTGAAATACAGCTGCACAACTGAAGGAAGGGAAGATGCAGGCAAATCTGTGCTGCTTTGTAAGGAACTCGGCTCTGCCGAGGGGTCGGGAGTGAGACCGAGGGATGGAGAGTTGTGGTGGGGTGGCTGGATGGCAGAGCTCCCTGTCTCTCCGCATAACTGGAACAGTGATTTAGGAAGTCTCAAATGCTTTTTCATTTACTAATAAGAATATATAGTAACTAACATATGGCTCAGCGGCTTCAGAGTGTGAATACCACTAATGAAAATCAGACCTGGGCTTCCAAGTGGCTTCAGGGATGCTTTTAAAAATCACACCCCTTTCTGCAGCTTCATTCAGCTGCTCGCTTCAAGACAAAAAAAACGTTTTCCCTTCCCCTCCCCCCCCCCATCATTTTTTACTGCTTCTTTTGGGGTGAAAAATTACAATTTTTCTTCTAACACATTCCTTCCTAAGGTGAAGTAGTGGTGTAGTGTGCAATGTGTTTTAAGGACTTGTCTCAACTTAGAAGAATCTTCCTTAGGGTATTTTGAATGTAGGTAGAGGCTGAAAATGGGTTTTATGCATCTAAGCCACTGGAGTAGTTTAGCATTTTATGCCTATGAATAACAGCAGTGCAACCGTGTAAAAATAGTAACTCTCTGCAGAGTGATCTAAACTTTTGTTTCCTTTGTAATGTCTTGAGATTACAGAAATCACTGGGGACTTCAGCGAGTGGATCAGATACAACGCCTTCAAAAAACAGGATGTCTTTTTCCACAACAACTAACCTGCTCACAAAAATAGCAACCGAGGATGGATTATCATTAATAATGTTCAGTGTAATAGAGGCAAAACTATTACATCTTAGGGAAATATGTCCTATAATAATAACCTCAGTTGCTAAATAGGATTTGGTTTTGGTGTTTTTCAACTTGTTTTATGACTCAGGCTTGAACAATCTGGATATTGTTGATTACATAAAATCTGTAATTC